>NW_027361789.1:6770000-7243185 GCF_039654945.1 Dendrobates tinctorius | reverse complement strand
GGTCTCTGTCCCTATCTCATGCTGCTGTCAGATTACATGACAAAAAACTGCTGACAGATTCCCTTAAGGTATTCATTTCTTTGTGACACAGAGGTCTTTACTGCGTGGAACACCAATAAAGAGGAGAATAAGATCATACAAGTCTTCAAGACACTGCTTAATTGAAGTTTCCTTTGTGTTGCCTAAAGATGGCTTTAACCTATAAAATCTAAGCCAAACCTGATGCATAGTAGTGGATATTACCAGGGCTGTGGAGTCGCTAAGCCAAACCTGCGACTCCGACTCCTCAATTTCCATTACTCCGACTCCCACATATATTGTTTATATTTAAGTGAAAAATTTACTGTAGTACAATGTAAACATCAGACATTAAATCATTTTTATGATACAATAATCAAGATATTATAATATATATTTATTGGAATACAACTTTAGAACCCAAAAAAAAAAAACCGTAATAAATTGTAAATATGTAATACACTAAGTAATATCGATTACATATATTTTGTGTGTGTGTGCGCATGTATGTATGTATGTATGTATGTATGTATGTATGTATGTATGTATGTATATATATATATATATATATATATATATATATATATATATATATATCACTATGTAAGAAACTATAAGTGGCAAAAAACAGTTTTCAACAAAAACTAACATACTAAATAACATTTGTGCAGTCTATGAATTTGTTCTAAGAAATAGAATTGCCTCCATCAGATCCTCCTTCATAGAGGACCTCAAATCTGACCTAATAATTTTAAGGCTAGATAAGAACCTCTCTACACTAACTTGGGTTGGAGGCAAAGCCGTAACCACATGGGCAACATCTCTAACAATTTCCGGGTATAAAGGAATTGCCTCATGCACAGTCAGTTTTGATGAACGGTTGAATTTTTCTTTTTCTTTGAGAGCAAGTGAAACATTTTGCTGAAATATGGTCAATCTGCTTGCTATAGGAGACGGAGTGAAATCTTTTTCCTTGCAGCAACGCTTTGCCTGCTCCATATCATCCAAATACTTGTCAAAGTCAAACTCCTCATCTGATGAGGATGAAGATATGGCAGCAGTAGCACTGTCAGGACCCCAAGTCCTCTTGCGCCTGGCAGTCCTCCTGTAGGCCACTCTTCCTAACTGCTACCTCAGTCAGAGCTTCTTTTCCTTTAGTAATCTGTTGATCATCAAGCAATATACGATGACTTGGGTCCACATAAACAGCTGCCAGAAAAAAATTATTTTCCAAAAGCTGTGTCTCTCTCCGTTTCATTGAAGCAGAAATGCCATCTGCGATTAAACAGCAAAATAGCAAGTTCTTCCGCTCCCTCATGAAAATGCCAGGAGTTAAATCCTCAGCTTGTAATTTTTTAGTCACGGTAAATGGGTGATTAAGCAATTCCTTCAATTCAGCCACCCGTGTCCATTGACCTTCATTTAGGGTTACCTGAGGGTTCGCCATATCTATAAGAAACGGTTTTAGTTCAAGCAATCACTCAATCATTAAATAAGTGCTGCCCCACAGAGTGGCTTAATCGACAATTGCCCCTTTCCCAGCACGTCTCTTCAAGATGGAATCAATTTTAGGGGTTCTGGCGGCAATAACCAATTTCCTCACTTTTCCAATCAGATTCCAGCATGTCCCTCTTGCAGACTATCTCTTATTGCCAGCTGCAGCGTGTGCACAACACAGCGCATGTGATGAATAGGAAAGTGTTTTGAAGCAGCTTCAACAAGATCATCTATTTCTACAGTATAATTTTGCTGTTCTTCTGTTGTAATATCTGTTTGTTGCTCAGTTACATGAACAACACTGTGGCCTTCCATCTCAAACATACTGAATCCTAAATTTTCTTCTAGCTGTTGTTCATTATTCTCATTCATCAGTTTAATTGTACTTATTATGTTTGAAGCATTGTCCGTTACAATAGCAAGAACCTGTTCTTTTTTGAGTTTATAATCTTGCAGAACTTTTTCCACTAAGGCCTGGAGAAACTGGCTGCTGTGATGAGCTTTACTATCTTTTACTGCCAGTGTCTTGGTAACAATTTTGTTGTCACAAACATATCGAATATTGATGACAAAATAGTTCACTCTGTGACGTGTGCAGGCATCCATTTTAAGAAACATGAAGCAACTTTTGAGAGTCTTTTTAAGATCTTCCTTTTGTTTAAGGGCTTCTTCAATCACTAATTTGCTAATACTTTCTCTTTCCAGAGAAACACCAAGTTTGCCGGCCATTTCTCCATTAAGAGCTGTAAAAGCTGGTCGTGCAAATAATGATAAAGGTACACCGTCCTTCACAACAAGCTGTATGAGCTGTCTTTTAGACATATCTGCTGCCATTGTTAGTCACTTTGTCACTTACAAAATATCTTGTTAATGATGTTTGAGACGCTCTTTCCTCCTCCTTTGCCTGACAGGAAGTGTTAAGATGGTTTTACACATAGCAATATCGCTAAAGCATCACCGATTTGGTGACGCAGCAGCGATATCGCTAGTGATATCGCTACATCTGATACTTGCCTCCGACCGGCTCCCCCGCTGTCTGTCATTGATCGCACAGCTCCATTTCTTGTCGGGCGCTTCCTGCTGGTGCCGACGAGCAGCGCGTGGACGGGAGGACGTCAGGATCGCTGCGTCTGAAAGGTAAGTAACTACCGCTGTATTGTTGCTGCATCGCTGTGAGATCTGCCTGTGTGACAGCTCACTAGCGACCATTTAGCGATGCACCAGCGATCCTGACTGGGTCGTATCGTGGTCGGGATCGCTGGTGCATCGTTAAATGTGAAGGGGCCTTAGTCTGTGTGCTACCCAGCTTTCATTCTTTTTGGTATAGATAAGATATAGATAGACAGATATGGATAAATGGATAGATAGAGCAGATTTCTAATCTGCTTTTGATATTGAAAACATTATCTATGAGCTCAATAACCTATCAGGTGATGCGGTTTTTTTAAAAGCTGATCTGCTTTTGCAGCTGAAAAACGTATCCACAAAAAACGCAGCAAAAATGCTGTGTGTGAATGTAGCCTTAGATCTGGAATAGAACAGCCATTTATAGGACATTTTATAACTTTCCTAAATTCCTATGAAAAAATATTCAGCACATTCTGCATTGAACTACTCTACCCAATTTATTATATATTTTAGGAGTCGGAGTCGGTCCATTTTATACCAACTCCACCAAAATGAGCACCGACTCCGACTCCACAGCCCTGGATATTACGGTATGTCTTAAATCATGGGATTACTATTGTTTCAAGATCTTAATTGGGGCTCACTCCCTTCCTTTAACAGACAAAGGAAACAGAAGTAATACAAGTGAATGTCCTCAGATCTTAGACATCACATTTCCTCTTTGGTTAAGGTATGCTAGGTCTGTTTTTAGAGTTTATAAGGAGACTGAATAAATTAGGAAGAAAGGTTCAACGTTCCCTTGAGTACATATTTTTCCTGTGCACCAGAAGGCATACGAATTTCCAGATTAAAAATAGAAAATAAACCCAATAACATACAAGAATAATAAATAAACCCATCCACATGCTCAAGGCTCTATTCTGACTCAGCGAGTTCTAAAAATATCTAAAAGGGTATAATGCAGCTCAATCCTAGCAGAAAACACTGTATACACTGAGAAAGCATATGGAGGAGGTAGGTATGCCTTCAGAAGAGGACTGCCAGGCCGTAACATTACTGCAGTGCAGACAGTGCGCACATTCACAGACTGCACTCAAGCTGAAGACTAACTGGAGATATGAGCAAAACATTCCATATGCAGTTATGGGTGCGGTAGCAAAATACTTGCAATACAGAAAAGGCATTGAGGTCCTGCTCACAATACAGGTCCTGTTTAATAGTTCAGTAAACTCCAATTGATTGGAATGTAGCTAGGTGGGTCAGAGAAAAAAACCTGATGTTTTGACAACAGCAGAAATCCTCTGCTCCCACTTGTTCTTTCCATAATTATTAAAAAAAGCACTATCACAACATAAATGAAGGTGCACAGTCATATTAGAACATTACAGAGCTCGTAAACCAATCTAGTTCACTTTTTCCACCAGCAGAACATGTTTTGACTGCATGTTAAGCTAGAAAAAAATAAGGATTTCAGAGATGTTACATAAGGAATATGAATGGGATAAAAAAAAAAAAAAAGGTAAAATGCCAAAACCACAATGTTAGAATGATTTCTCTAAAGGTGAAAGAGCCCTGTATTATGCCGTGTGTGCGCATAGCTTCCCTGTAACGGTCATGGTAGAACTGGGTTTAGTTGGACCCACAGAAGTGTAGTGGGACCAGATATCACTCAGATTTACCTCTCTGGCCGAGATGTCACATCTCTGCTGTCCAGATTCCCAGAGTGTCTATCAGCCATATCCTCCTACTCTCTTGCTTCCTGAAGATCCACGTAAACAAAACTGAGCTCATCATCTTTCCTCCATCACCTATATTCCCCTGTACGTAAAGTCCGCGGCTTAAGAGTAACTCTCGACTCTGCCTTGTCGTTCAAAGCACACATCTAAGTCCTCGCCACCTCCAACTCAAAAATATTTCCCGAATTGGTTCCTTCAATCTACTAAAATACTAGTGCATGCCCTCATCATCCCCCGCCTCAACAACTGCAATATCCTCCTCTGTGGTCCTCCTGCTAAGGCTGGGATCACACTACCCTGTGTGATGCGAGAAACTCACACACGAGTCTCTCGCATCAACACCAGGCGCTGCGGTCGGCACTCAGGACCGGAGCTGCGGCTGCATAGAAATAAGCAGCCGCAGCTCCGGTCCTAAGTGCAGACGGCAGCGCCGGGTGTTGATGTGAGAGACTTGTGCGAGTCTCTCGCATCACACACGGTAGTGAGATCCCGGCCTAACACTCACTCCTCTCGACTCTCCAGTCCATCGTTAACTGCCCAACTAATCCACCTCACTACTTGCTACTTCTCCACCTCTCCTCTCTGCATATCCTCCATACATGGGCTCCCAATTGCCCAACATTCACTTCAAGTTACTAACACTGACCTCACTACTTGCTACTTCTCCACCTCTCCTCTCTGCATATCCTCCATACATGGGCTCCCAATTGCCCAACATTCACTTCAAGTTACTAACACTGACCTACAAAGCCGTCCATAATAGGTCTCCTCCATAGCTCTCTGAATTAATCTCCCGATATTTCCCCACATGTAATCAATCTCTGGTCCTCCCAAAACCTCATTCTCTCCACACTCGTTCCTCACCCAATTGCCTGCAAGACTTCTCCCAAGTATCCCTCCATCCTCTGGAATTCTGAGCCCCAACAAGTTCGATCACCAATCTCTTCAGAACAGCTAACAGACTGCAATGGCTCCATTGCCAACTAAACACGTGAATTGCTAAGATCCCTCAATGTACTGCCTCCTTCCCCATTATCCTGTAGAATGTAAGGACATAAAAGGTAGCGTCCTCTCCCATCTGTTACTATTAGTTTGCTCACTGGAAGTTATATTAGTATTTTGTATGCAACCTCTCCTCATGTACAGCACCATGGAACCAATGGCACGCTAAAAATAATATCAGGTGTGACTTCTTTATATGGACAAGCACACATACGGCCTTCTCGACGGTGTCTGGCTGTATGAGGTGTTGTGCGATTTAAGAAGGTAGTGTACATGATGTAGTATGTCCATACTTGCTTTCTATATTTCCACTGCTCCATGGTTCCAACTGGAAAGGTTTGCAGGTTTAATATTTTTTTTATTTAGAGCAATGGAATGTTCTTGTGTAACGTAAAAGCTAATGTTAATGTCTATTCTGTCATGTTCAAGTAATAATTCACAATACAAGTACTCAAGCTCTGTAGAATATCAACTCTTAGTCTCTAGATGAAGTTCCCGAAACATGCTATTGGGCAACAAAACGCATCGGCGCTATTGTGTACCAGTTACTGACACCTGCTGTGCACAGGCGGACTATGTTTAGTGTAACAAAGCAGACAATGTTTACTCCCAGAAAATCAGCAGGGTACAGTGATCAACAGCTCTGCATTTTCCATGTCTAATCACTTATGTCACGAGATTCCACTACAAATGTGTAATAGCAACACTAATCAGTAAATAAACACAGTGATTGGAAAAACACAGAAAGTAACAAGAAAAATAGCCAACAATGATTGCCAAGGTATGGCTGCTCATTCTATAAATTGGAAGCTTCCAACAGGAGGTACATTACAATTTGGGAAATACTTCAGCTACATACAGATGTGACAATCGCTGAGGTAAGGGTCACACAGAGCTCGATTACACTATGACACTACTACAGTATGACACTATGATGACCCTACTACACTGTGAGGACATGTGTACCTTATGACACTACAATAGGGTGACACTACTACCCTATGATGACACTACTGTGCTATGAGACTATTACTCTATGATGGCACTTCCATCCTATGACACTACTACTCTATGATGACATTACTACCCTATGAAGACACTTCTACCCTATGATGACATTACTACCCTATGAAGACACTTCTACTCTATGATGACATTACTACCCTATGAAGACACTTCTACTCTATGATGACATTACTACCCTATGAAGACACTTCTACTCTATGATGACATTACTACCCTATGATAACACTTCTACTCTATGATGACATTACTACCCTATGATGACACTTCTATCCTATGACACTACTACTCTGATGGCACTTCTATCCTACAACACTACTACTCTGATGGCACTTCTATCCTATGACACTACTACTCTGATGGCACTCCTATCCTATGACACTACTACTCTGATGGCACTTCTATCCTATGACACTACTACTCTGATGGCACTTCTATCCTATGACACTACTATTCTATGATGGCACTACTACTCCTCTATGATGGTACTACTACTCCTCTATGATGGCACTTCTATCCAATGATACTACACTATGACCGCCATTACATTTTGTATTGCAACAATCATTTGTAATATCAATAATGAAGAGCACCGCTGTTTAGCCTTGTGACTGCTAGATCATGGATGGAACTATAACATGGTATGTGAACAAAATCACAGTAACATATTATTTGTTACACAATAAGCAGATAATTATGAATTATATGCATGTGGGAACCAGACCGCAATTAAAAGGATTGAGTCCCTGTGCCAATACTGGTTTACAACATTAAAGGATTGCTATAAATTAAAAAGAAAAAAAAAAAAAAAAATGATCGACACCGACTTTGGTTTATGGTGACTGGACTGCTGAACCCTGCAACGGGCTGCGGCAATCAGGCAAGTAGAACAGGATGACATCCCATAATGGGCTTCAGCATTTCAGGAACATCTGAAAGGAACAGTCCTATGACTGACCACCTGAGTGGCATGTGCTTGATCACCAGGAAGGGTGGAAGCAAATGAGAATGCCACCATTTGTTAATAATCTGTAACTAAGATTCAAGGTGGGGGGGACATCAATCGGTCAGCTCTTTAAATTAATTAAACAGAAGCTGCAAGTAGGAGAGTCCGCACATGAACTTTCAGCCAGTTTCATTTCACTTCTTTGTGAATATATAGTGCTTTGCGAAAGTATTCGGCCCCCTGGAACTTTTCAGCCTTTTCCCCACATATCATGCTTCAAACATAAAGATACTAAATGTAAATTTTTGGTGAAGAATCAACAAGTGGAACACAATTGTGAAGTTGAACGAAATTTATTGGTTATTTTAAATTTTTGTGGAAAGTGAAAACCTGAGAAGTGGGGTGTGCAATATTATTCAGCCCCTTTAACTTAATACTTTGTTGCGCCACCTTTTGCGGCGATTACAGCTGCAAGTCGCTTGGGGTATGTCTATCAGTTTTGTACATCGAGAGACAGAAATTCTTGCCCATTCTTTCTTGGCAAACAGCTTGAGCTTAGTGAGGTTTGATGGAGATAGTTTGTGAACAGCAGTTTTCAGCTCTTTCCACAGATTCTCAATTGGATTCAGGTCTGGACTTTGACTTGTCCATTCTAACACCTGGATGCGTTTATTTGTGAACCATTCCATTGTAGATTTTGCTTTGTTTGGGATCATTGTCTTGTTGGAAGACAAATCTCTGTCGCAGTCTCAGGTCTTTTGCAGACTCCAACAGGTTTTCTTCAAGAATGGTCCTGCATTTGGCGCCATCCATCTTCCCATCAATTTTAACCACCTTCCCTGTCCCTGCTAAAGAAAAGCAGGCCCAAACCATGATGCTGCCACTACGTTTGACAGTGGGGATGGTGTGTTCAGGGTGATGAGCTGTGTTGCCTTTACGCAAAACATATATCATTTGGCATTGTTGCCAAAAAGTTCGATTTTGGTTTCACCTGCCCAGAGCACCTTCTTCCACATGTTTGGTGTGCCTCCCAGGTGGCTTGTTGCAAACTTTAAATGACACTTTTTATGGATATCTTTGAGAAATGGCTTTCTTCTTGCCACTCTTCCATAAAGGCCAGATTTGTGCAGTGTACGACTGATTGTTGTCCTATGGACAGACTGTCCCACCTCAGCTGTAGATCTCTGCAGTTCATCCAGAGTGATCATGGGCCTCTTGGCTGCATCTTTGATCAGTCTCCTCCTTGTTTGAGATGAAAATTTAGAGGGATGGCCGGGTCTTGGTAGAAATGCAGTGGAATGATACTCCTTCCATTTCAATATGATCGCTTGCACAGTGCTCCTTGGGATGTTTAAGGTTTTGGAAATCATTTAGTATCCAAATCTGGCTTTAAACTTCTCCACAACAATATCATGGACCTGCCTGTTGTGTTCCTTGGTCTTCATGATGCTCCCTGTGCTTCAAACAGAACCCTGAGACTATCACAGAGCAGGTGCATTTATATGGAGACTTAATTACACACAGGTGGATTATATTTATAATTAGTCATTTAGGACAACATTGGATCATTCAGAGATCCACAATGACCTTCTGGAGTGAGTTTGCTGAACTGAAAGTAAAGGGGCCAAATAATATTGCACGCCCCACTTTTTAGTTTTTGACTTTCCTCAAAAATTTAAAACAACCAATAAATTTCGTTCAACTTCACAATTGTTTTCCACTTGTTGTTGATTCTTCACCAAAAGTTTACATTTGGTGTCTTTATGTTTGAAGCATAATATGTGGGAAAAGGTTTAAAAGTTCCAGGGGGGGTGAATACTTTCGCAGGGCACTGCACAAAGCCATCAGAGGTCCAGATAAATTTTGGGGAATGTGGATAGAAGACATGACTAGCTCTAAATTTTTTGCCTTTAAAAGGCTTTGAGATGCGCAATTCCTTCACTGTCATATTGTAGAGCTGATTTATTTTCAGTTATATTATAAAGGGCCCTGCTCATACACCTTTTTATTGTATACTGACATCACAGGGAGCAGTCTGCACTTTATGCTAGAATGCACGTCCACCACGTCATGTTAGACGTCACCTGCACTGGGGAAATTTATTTCTTAGGAGTGGTCTTTCCCAGCATTAACAGATGACCACCATTAGCATTGATATTTAGCTAGTGTCTCTCTCTACAGCTGACAGGACCTGTGGTGAGGTAATGAAGGGCTGGAGTATCACATGACCGCAGAGCCCTCCCTCTTCTTACCTCACCACAGGTCCGGTAAGAGGAAGCTGCATTGTTTCTAGTGCGGTGTCTGCAGGACCTGTGGTGACATAATGAAGAGGGAGGGCTCTGTGCTGTCATGTGATGCTCCAGCCCGCCCACTTCATTACCTCACCACAGGTCCTATAATGACGGGAGCTCTCAGCATCAGCACAGCCCGCACTGTGCTGTCAGGTATGCGGCATCCCTCCCTCCTGTGGCACCCTGCTCCTGCCGCCGCCTTCTCCACCGGATACACGATCTCCCCAGCCTCAGAAGGAATCCGGCGCTGGGGAAACCATGTGGGTCCGCTGTTTAAGTGAAGGAATATTCATTTGCTGCTTCCCACCCATTGCTTAGCACTAACCGGTGGGTGGGGAAGCAGCTAATGAATATTCCTTCACTTTAATCATCGAAACCACGTGGTTAACCCAGCGTAGGATTCCTGCAGCAGCATTTTCCTGCCTCCTGCGAGTGCAATCCCACTCCGCTGCTGCCCCCTTCCCATGTTACATTCGGACCATAAGACGCACCCCACACTTTCCTCCCAAATTTGGAGGAAAAAAAAAGTGTGTCTTATGTTCCGAAAAATACGGTAATTAATTCCTGGCTTTATGAGTAAAGTTTGTCTGTTTCACAACAAATGCCCAGTGTTTTGTTACAGGAGGAGGAATAAAGGATGTTTCCTTACCAGCTCTGAAAATTGCTTTACGACTTGTCTTTGTTTCAGGTTGGTTTCCCCATCCAGATTAGCAGTTTCTATGTGACAGAGCCCATCTGGGTCACTGGATGAGAGCAGAAGTATGTCAGCAGGGATGATCTCATTGCAGCGCAGCTGTATAAAGTCACCAACTTGCACTTCTTTCCAGAATCTTTCCACATATTTTCTTTCATTCCTAAAGAAGCAAATGTACAGATCTTCAGATAAGTCATAGAAATTAATGATATCAAATCATAAAATTTCAGATATTAATTAAAATTATCACAACTACCATGGCATGTAAAATCATGTATTATGTAAAATGTGTGCAAGCTCCTTTTTTCCACCTGTTATACACACTGTACTAATAAAATACTTCATCTAGCTAGGGGGACTAATAAATACCGTACATCAGAAAGTAAATTAAAACAAAAATGTTTCTTTTTTTTTAATTTTAAAAAAGTTGAAGTACCATCCCTTTTTTCCTTCCATAAAATCCCCCCCAAAACATGTGGGATCCCCAAAGCCATAAAAGTCCAATACATCAAAATATAAAAATATTTACCGGTAACCCTATTGATAAACAGTAGTGATGAGCGCGTATACTCGCTGCTCGGGCGGTCTCTGATTATTTAGGCGTGTTTGGAGATTTAATTTCTGTCGCCGCAGCTGCATGATTTGCAGCTACTTGACAGCCTGATAACATGTGAGGAATGCCTGTTTGTTAAGGAATTCCCACATGTATTCAGGCTGTCAAGTAGCCGCAAATCATACAGCTGCTGCAACAGAAACTAAATCTCCGAGTGCATCCAAATACTCAGAGACCACCCCGAGCATGCTTGGGAAAACCCGAGCAACGAGCATACTTGGTCATCACTAAAAAACACTAATCAGAAGAAAAATTTTAAAAAAACACCAAAATTGCGGGGTGGGGGGGAGTGGTGCAGGGGATGTCGCCGCAATACAGCAAAAAATGCTGCAAGAAGCAATCAAAATGTGTATATATATATATATATATATATATATATATATATATATATATATATATATATATATAAGAATTTGTGTTTGCAATCATTTTCAGGAAGAAACTGAGTATTATCTGACAGAATTGCAGGGGTGTCAATACTTTTGGCCATGACTGTGTATATATATTATATATATATATATATATATATATTATATATATATATATATATATATATATATATATATATATATATATATATATATATATATCCCAAAACAGTATTGATAAAATTCTCTATGAACAAAAACCAAAAACATTATGAGTCTCAGAAAAAGGTGTCAAACTTTTTTTTTTGGCAAGTTTCTGATTTTTTTTGGTCATCATTAAATAATAAACAAATTGGACACGTTTTATATTGCCATAATTGTACTGATGAGGAGAAACATATTGCCAGGTCCTTTTCTGCCACACAATGCAATGCCGTAAAAAACAAAGTCAGCAAAAAACAATATCAGAATTCCTTTTTTTTTCTGCAATTTCCTTGCACTTTTTTCCCTGTTTTCTTCAGTACAATTCGTGGTAAAATGAATGGTGTCATTCAAAGGTACTACTCTTCCTGCAAAAAACAAGCCTTCAAGCTCTGGCTCGAGAATAGGGGAGGGGCAAAAAAAAAAAAAAGGAAACTGGTCATGTAGGGAAAGGGTTAAGTTATGACATACCGAGAAGAGACAAATCTGTGTCAAAAAGGTGATAAAAACGCATGTAAAAAAAAAAAAAAAAAAAAACCACTCAAAAACGAAGTGAAAGATACCTGATTTTCTTAATAGGCGCACAATATCTGCAACATCAAAAACTCATAGTGGGAACATAGCTTAGGCTAATTTCACATTAGCGTTTTTAGCGCTGCGCTTTGTGCGCAATAGAGTAGAAACGCATGCAAAAAACACATCATGCGTTTTGCATGCATTTGCGTTTTTAGGCGCATGCATTTTAACCAGTTTCTAGCCATGTCAACTCTTAAACCGCATGCGATTTCAATCACAGGCGTGTGTATGTCCATGCACAGACTAATGTGTTATTTTGTCGCATTCCGTGCGCATGCGTTTTTTTACGCCGTTGGATGGACCCAAAAATCCAACAGGTTGCGTCGAGCGCACCTAGGCGCACACTACAAAAAACGCATGTGCACGAAAACGCATACGAACGCGTGCAAATGCTAGACCATGCCCCCATGTTAAACATAGGGGAGCATGGCGCAAGCACATGGATGCGCACGATGCGCTGCGCTAAAAAACCCAAATGTGAAACCAGCCTTAAACGGTTCCTTATGCGCAAGTCATCCGCTAGTTACAGAGACAGATACATTTAAATAACTACAAAACCCAGCATGCCCTAACAGCATGAACTAAACTGAAATAAATGAACTGGAGTATAAGCTGGTATACATGAAAAATGTAGGCGCATATACTGGCCATAAATGAGACACATCTAAGATCAGAACACACTGAATATATACCCTGCTATAAGTAAAAAAGCATAGTGCATATAAACAACAGAGCACTAAAGTAAACACTGTTTTTGATTTAAAAAAAAAAAAAAGCATAAAAGCCATCCTACCAGTGCCAAGGTGTACCCAGTCGGGAAGGGTCCTATCCTCTAGTATTAGAACCAGACTATAATGTTAAGAGCTGAGCGGGACCGCGATATGTGATGTTAATTGTGTAGATACCCTCTAACAAACAGTAAAGGAAGTTTTAACAGTTCTCAGAATTCTGGTTCCCCATATCAGGTTTTTTTTATAAAAGAAAATGACTGTCGCCAATGTTCACAGCAACAGTTTCTTGGATTCTTTAAAAAAAGTGTTCCCAAAGTACACTGCTTTAGGCCAGTTTCACATGTCAGTGGCTCCGGAACGTGTAGTGACAGATTCGTCATGTAATCGTGTTTTCAAGGACACGCAGTCTGTGCGCAAAACATGCTGACATGTCAGTGTTTGTGGGAGCGCACGGTCTGCAAAACGTGCTGAACACGTGCACACAGAGAACAGTTCACACTGTCCTCCGTGTTCACGGACGGACATTCCATTCATTCCCCAGTAGTTTACAGTCGGAGCGGTCGCATTAGCAGCGCTCCGGCTGTAAACTGATTAACCCCCCCAGATGGATTTACGCCGTGGGACTTAACTGCACACCGGACAGGTATGGTTATTGTTGGTTTATTATTTTTTTTTTACAGGAGAACAATGGCTTCGATATGGAATTAGGAGTATAATAAAGATTTTAAAACTGTGTAGTGTATTCTTTCATGAAAATACTTTGTTCTTATTGTGTGTGTGTTTATTTAACCCTTGAATAACTCTAGGATTAGTAATAGATGGGAGAGGTAATCGGGGCTTAATGTCACCTTACAATAGCAAGGTGACATTAACCCCTTATTAACCCCACTTGCCACCGCTACAGGGCAAGTGGTGAGAACCTGACAAAGCTCCAGAATAGGCGAATATAATAGATGCGCCTTTTCTGGGCAGCTGCAGGCTGCTGTTTTTAGGCTGGGGGGGGGGGGGGCCCCAAGACCAATGGCCCCTTACCAGCCAGAGAATAGCAGCCCCCAGCTGTGAGTTTTGCCAGGTTGGTTCACAAACAGAGGGGGACCCCATATCAGGTTTTCATTCATTCTCTCCTGATTACTGTTGCTGGCAGAGCAGGAGAGAATGACAGCAGCGTTCAGCACCAGCCGCCGAGAAACAGCGCTTACTGTAGCGCTTCTTCCCCGGTGGCCGTCCGTGTGGTCATGATGCGGCACACGGTTGCCACACGGATGTACCACGTATCCACGCGGACAGCTCCAGTACCATTTTTTCTGGTACCGGAATTATCTGGACGCGTGAGACTGACCTCATAGGAAGTATGTCTACCCCCCAAAGTTTAGTGACTTAGTGGACTTCGGTACAGTTCTAGTATGAGCTTTATATGGGCTGTTAGGGTACCTGCCCACAATCAGGAATTTTTGCAGCTTTAACGCTGCGTATTTATGCAACATCAAAACCTCAGCGGCCATATGTTACAGCTTAGCGGATGTGGTTTCTAGAAATTCCATGTCCACTATACGTGTATGTGCACCTGAGGATCATCTGCGGAAAATGACGTGTGGCACGTCTTTCAAGATGTCAATTTCTCTTGCGGAGACGCTATTCCTCCGCAACAGAAGTTTCCACAATAGAATATATTGGATGTGACAAATCCGCATGGTTCAGTAAACACATACGGATTCACCTGCTTTCAATAGACGGCAGCGAAAATACGCTGAATCCAAAACGCTGCTATTTCTGGATCGTGGGCACATAGCCGCACTAGTACATGTGGGGTAACTATTACTCTGAATCATTCTTAAAATGACTAATCTGATTTACATTGTGAAGAGAAAATAGAGGAGGGTGTTGCTAAATATAAAACTGCATAATGGGGTTTACTTTGGATGAGCAGCTTCCTCATAAATGTACAGTGCCTACAAGTAGTATTCAACCCCCTGCAGATTTAGCAGGTTTACACATTCGGAATTAACTTGGCATTGTGACATTTGGACTATAGATCAGCCTGGAAGTGTGAAATGCACTGCAGCAAAAAAGAATGTTATTTCTTTGTTTAATTTTTTTTTAAATTGTGAAAAGTTTATTCAGAGGGTCATTTATTATTCAACCCCTCAAACCACCAGAATTCTGTTTGGTTCCCCTAAAGTATTAAGAAGTATTTCAGGCACAAAGAACAATGAGCTTCACATGTTTGGATTAATTATCTTTTTCCAGCCTTTTCTGACTATTTAAGACCCTCCCCAAACTTGTGAACAGCACTCATACATGGTCAACATGGGAAAGACAAAGGAGCATTCCAAGGCCATCAGAGACAAGATCGTGGAGGGTCACAAGGCTGGCAAGGGGTACAAAACCCTTTCCAAGGAGTTGGGCCTACCTGTCTCCACTGTTGGGAGCATCATCCGGAAGTGGAAGGCTTATGGAACTACTGTTAGCCTTCCACGGCCTGGACAGCCTTTGAAAGTTTCCTCCCGTGCCGAGGCCAGGCTTGTCCGAAGAGTCAAGGCTAACCCAAGGACAACAAGGAAGGAGCTCCGGGAAGATCTCATGGCAGTGGGGACATTGGTTTCAGTCAATACCATAAGTAACGTACTCCACCGCAATGGTCTCCGTTCCAGACGAGCCCGTAAGGTACCTTTACTTTCAAAGCGTCATGTCAAGGCTCGTCTACAGTTTGCTCATGATCACTTGGAGGACTCTGAGACAGACTGGTTCAAGGTTCTCTGGTCTGATGAGACCAAGATCGAGATCTTTGGTGCCAACCACACACGTGACGTTTGGAGACTGGATGGCACTGCATACGACCCCAAGAATACCATCCCTACAGTCAAGCATGGTGGTGGCAGCATCATGCTGTGGGGCTGTTTCACAGCCAAGGGGCCTGGCTATCTGGTCCGCATCCATGGGAAGATGGATAGCACGGCCTACCTGGAGATTTTGGCCAAGAACCTCCGCTCCTCCATCAAGGATCTTAAGATAGGTCGTCATTTCATCTTCCAACAAGACAACGGCCCAAAGCACACAGCCAAGAAAACCAAGGCCTGGTTCAAGAGGCAAAAAATCAAGGTGTTGGAGTGGCCTAGTCAGTCTCCTGACCTTAACCCAATTGAAAACTTGTGGAAGGAGCTCAAGATTAAAGTCCACATGAGACACCCAAAGAACCTAGATAACTTGGAGAAGATCTGCATGGAGGAGTGGGCCAAGATAACTCCAGAGACCTGTGCCGGCCTGATCAGGTCTTATAAAAGACGATTATTAGCTGTAATTGCAAACAAGGGTTATTCCACAAAATATTAAACCTAGGGGTTGAATAATAATTGACCCACACTTTTATGTTTAAAATTTATTAAAATTTAACTGAGCAACATAACTTTTTGGTTTGTAAGATTTATGCATCTGTTAATAAATCCTGCTCTTGTGTGAAGTTTGAAGGCTCTAACTTATTTGCATCTTTTCAAACCTGCTAAATCTGCATGGGGTTGAATACTACTTGTAGGCACTGTATGTCGTGTCACAACTCCTTGAATACTTCTCATTTTTTTGGGACATAAGTATTGACATCGAACACCAAATACCAAACTCATTAGTCAATTGTCAGGTATTGAAGAGGATTGTCTTGAACAGCGGCAGTGATGTGTGTTTAGTTGTCAGAGCATTAGTGAGGTTGGCCAACTGGGGATGGGCAACACTTGCTCTAAACTTTTTGTTGTAATCAACGCCAAAAGTTTTTTTTATGTGAAAGTGGATTAGTGATTTACCTAAAGTCTCTGCCTCATTACTAAAATATTAAAATTTGAGAGTCCTCATTGGTTGATGCTTTTAAATGGCTAACTGAAAAGATAGTAACAAACTGAGCTTTCGACAGTACACAGTCTCTGCATCAGGCATGAAAAGACCTGAGTCATTTCGAAAACTTGCAATTTGTTACCATCTTTTAAGCTGTGTGCCCACGTAGCGATTTTTAAGCGTCTTTGCCGCGATTTTCGTAGCAAAAACGTTTAAAAATAGTGTACAGAACGCCCCCCATGCATTCCACACATGCTGTGCTAATGCTGCGCTTTTTTCCGCAGCGGAATCAAATCGCGGGAAAAAAAAAAAAAAAAGAAAAAAAAAAAAAAAATCGCAACATGGTCATTCTTTTGTTTGGAATCGCAAAGAATTGCCGCGATTCCGCACCCATAGGAATGCATGAGAATCGCTTACTTCCCGCATGTGGCTATGCCCACCATGCGCGAAGTTAAGCGTCTCATGTGCGGTTGATACCCACGGTGTGGAGGAGAGGAGACCGTCCTCCAGGCCCTGGGTACCATACCCCTGTAAAAAAAAAAATAAATAAATAAAAAAATAAAAAAAACCGGGGTATATTTACCTTCCGGCGTCATGCGCTGCATTCCCGGCCTCAGCGTTCCCAGTAATGCCTTGCGGCAAGGTCCTGTGATGACATGGTCTCGCGAGATCGCTATAGCAACGCGAGACCAACGTTATCACAGGTCTCGCAAGGCATTACTGGGAATATACCCTGATTTTTTATTCTTTTTTTTACAGGGGTATGGTACCCAGGGCCTGGAGGACAGCCTCCTCTCCTCCACACCGTGGGTACCAATCGCACATGAGACGCTTAACTTTGCGCATGGTGGGCATAGCCACATGCGGGAAGTAAGCGATTCTCATGCATTCCTATGGGTGCGGAATCGCGGCAATTCTTTGCGATTCCGCACAAAAGAATGATCATGCTGCGATTTTTTCCGCGAGGCGATTCCGCTGTGGAAAAAAGCGCAACATTAGCACAGCATGTGCGGAATGCCATAGGAATACATGGGGGGGGGCGTTCTGTACACGATTTTTAAATGTTTTCGCGCCGAAAATCGCAGCAAAAACGCTTAAAATCGCATCGTGGGCACACAGCCTTAAAGTGGGGTGAAAAGAGAAAAAGCTAAATGGCGAAATAAATGGAAACAAGACAAAAATCATACAAGGTAATAGTTCTCATCTGACTGGGATGATTTAGCGAATCCTGCTTTGAGCAGGGGGTTGGACCAGTTGGCCCAGGAGGTCCCTTCCAACCCTACGATTCTATGATTCATCTGTCTCACCCATAGAAATAAATATACTCACAGAAAAACACAGATACCTACTTGTGCCACTTATGGATTCCAAGCTCTACCATGAATAAAGTTGTTCTTTTTATTTGTTCACCTTTAATACTCATTGCTATATTCTATTCTTCATTTGCAATGTGAAAAATAAATAGAAAAGGATATAGATCTTGTATATCTTTACAAAGGGTTAACCAGACGGGTAGTCTACAGCACCAATAAGGAGTTAAAAAGAACAAGTTACATGCTAAAAAAGAAAATATTTATTTTACACTATTGTGACATAAATTGGATATACAGTTAATAAACATTTCCTAACAATGGGCGGAAAGATTAACAAACGTTGGCTTATTTACCGTGGCCACAGATACAGGGTTTTGAACAATGAATTTTGCCTTCATGCCACTGCTCCCTCCCAAAATACAGACGTAAGATCACAGCAAAAAGCAGGTACTCCTTGCTGTGAGTCACAATAGAGTGCAGGGCAGAGCCACGTACTGAGAAGGGCCGATAACAGCCGGACCAGTGTGCAATTGTTTTCTTTTTACAGTGACAAGCTAAAATGTGCACACTCTTCAATATAGTTTAACTTGCTATTCTAAGCTTTACTGAATTTATTTGGCATACAGGTTCATAACCTGAGAAAAATTTTCAAGAGATATTACATCCAGTTTTTTCAACCCCTTCCTGACAGGGACAATTTCCATTTTTGCACCTTTTTTTCCCCTCTCTTAAAAAAAAAAAAAAAAAAAAAAAAAAAAGTAAAAATTTTGATTGTTCTGTCCACAAAGCCACAAGAGGGCTTGTTTTTCGCGGGACAAGTTGTACTAAAGAATGACAAAATTCATTTTATCACGTGAAGTATTGTTTTTGCCAACACCTGTTAGGTGCCACAGGTAAGTTACAGGTGCTGTTAATTACACAAATTAGAGAAGCATCACATGAATACTTTTGTCCACCCTCTTTTTTATGTTTGGTGTGGAATTATATCCAATTTGGCTTTAGGACAATTCTTTTTGTGTTTTTTCATTTAAGACAAATTAAATGAAGATAATAATACCAAAGAATTTGTGTTTGCAATCATTTTCAGGAAGAAACTGAGTATTATCTGACAGAATTGCAGGGGTGTCAATACTTTTGGCCACAACGGTATACAGTATATTTTTGTGTGTGTTCTAGAACATGATTCAGCACAAACATACTCCCTCCCTCCTCTTCATAGACTGTGAAGAAATATGATGTTAAGCATTTAGTGAGCTGTACCCTGAGACAAGCCTGATATTGAAAGTTCAGAGTAAAGCTATGTAACAACATATTTTACAAACTTTATACTTATCTGTCCTATTGATTTATCCAAAGATTGTTTTAATTATATCCTAAACTATACAGTGCATGATTCCCTATTCTTGTAAGAATTTCAATATAACTTTTTTTTTTTTACAGGACAAAATTATTTTTCGAGCGAAATTACATAATTACAAAATGTTTAAGAAGCATCTTATGAAGTCAGCTGTATTTGAACATTTCACAGTGACTCAAGACAAAAAACATCTTGTGTGTCAGTGTATAAGTGACTCAGATGAAAACATGCTGTGATGTTTGTATGTTCTCCCTGTGTTTGCGTGGGTTTCCTCTGGGTACTCCAGTTTCCTCCCACATTCCAAAGACATACTGATAGGGAATTTAGATTGTGAGCCCTTCGGGGACAGTGATGTGTGCAAACTGTAAAGCGCTGCGGAATTTGTTAGCGCTATATAAAAATAAAGATTATTATTATGTCAAAATCACTGCCTACTCAGGCAGTGATAAAAATGTTCCTTCAAGAGCTTCCAATCTAAAAAGACATTTACAATGCTGCCACCCAGAAATTTACAAAGCTGTGATTGAAAATGATCACAGCAGCACCAAGAAACCAGAGCCCAGCACTTCCCGCCAGGCAAAGGAGGAGGAAAGAGAATCTCAAACATCAGTTACAAGATATTTTATAAGTGACTCGGCGGGGCAGCACCTATTTGATGATTGAGCGATTGCTTGATCTGAAATCATTCCTTAACCCCTTCACCCCCAAGGGTGGTTTGCACGTTCATGACCGGGCCAATTTTTACAATTCTGACCACTGTACCTTTATGAGGTCATAACTCTGGAACGCTTCCATGGATCCAGGTGATTCTGACATTGTTTTCTCGTGACATATTGTACTTCATGTTAGTGGTAAAATTTCATTCAAATAACTTGCGTTTATTTGTGAGAAAAACGGAAATTTGGCGAAAATTTTGAAAATTTCGCGATTTTCCAACTTTGAATTTTTATGCCCTTAAATCAGAGATACGGCACACAAAAAACTTGATAACTAACATTTCCCACATGTTTACTTTACATCAGCACAATTTTGGAACCAAAATTTTTTTTTGTTAGGAAGCTATAAGGGTTAAAAGTTGACCAGCGATTTCTCATTTTTACAACACCATTTTATTTTTAGGACCACATCACATTTGAAGCCACTTTGAGGGGTCTATATGATAGAAAATACCCAAAAGTGACACCATTCTAAAAATTGCACCCCTTAAGGTGCTCAAAACCACATTCAAGAAGTTTATTAACCCTTTAGGTGCGTCACAGGAATTTTTTTGAATATTTTAAAAAAAATGAACATCTAACTTTTTTTCATAAAAAAAATACTTCAGGTTCAATTTTTTTTATTTTACCAAGGGTAACAGGAGAAATTGAACTGCAAAAGTTATTGTGCAATTTGTCCTGAGTACGCAGATACCTGATATGTGGGGGGGAACCACTGTTTCGGCGCATGGCAGAGCTCAGAAGGGAAGGAGCGCCGTTTGACTTTTTCAATGCAAAATTAGCTGGAATTCAGATTGGACGCCATGTCACGTTTGGAGAGTCCCTGATGTACCTAAACAGTGGAAACCCCCTACAAGTGACCCCATTTTGGAAACTAGACCCCCCAAGGAACTTATCTAGATATGTGGTGAGAACTTTGAACCCACAAGGGCTTTACAGAAGTTTATAACGTACAGCGGTACAATTAAAAAATCATATTTTTTCCACAAAAATGATCTTTTCACCCCAATTTTTATTTTCCCAAGGGTAACAGGACCCTAAAAGTTATTGTGCAATTTGTCCTGAGTACGCTGATACCCCACATGTGGGGGTAAACCACTATTTGGGCGCATGGCAGAGCTCGGAAGGGAAGCAGCGCCATTTGACGTTTTGGGCTGGAATTGAGATCGGACACCATGTTGCGTTTGGAAAACTCCTGATGTACCAAAACAGTGGAACCCCCCCACAAATGACACCATTTTGGAAACTAGACCCCCTAAGGAACTTATCTAGATGTGTGGTGAGCACTTTGACCCCCCCAGTGCTTCACAGAAGTTTATAACACCCGGACGTGAAAATAAAAAATTCGTATTTTTTCCACAAACATGATCTTTTAATCACCATTTTTTTATTTTCCCAAGGGTACCAGGAGAAATTGGACCCCAAAAGTTGTTGTCCAATTTGTCCTGAGTATGCTGATACCCCATATGTGGGAGAAAACTACTGTATGGGCACACGTCGGGGCTCGAAAGGGAAGTAGTGACATTTTGGAATGCAGACTTTGATGGAATGGTCTGTGGGTGTCATGTTGCCTTTGGAGAGCCCCTAATGTACCTAAACAGTGGAAACCCCCCACAAATGACCCCATTTTGAAAACTAGACCCACTAAGGAACGTATCTAGATGTGAGGTGAGCACTTTGAACCCCCAAGGGCTTCACAGAAGTTTATAATGCCAGGGCATGAAAATAAAAAAATTGTATTTTTTCCACAAACATGATCAATTAGTCCCCAATTTTTTCATTTTCCCAAGGGTAACAGGAGAAATTGGACCCCAAAAGTTGTTGTCCAATTTGTCCTGAGTACGCTGACACCCCATATGTGGGAGAAAACTACTGTATGGACACACTTCGGGGCTCGGAAGGGAAGCAGTGACGTTTTGGAATGCAGACTTTGATGGAATGGTCTGCGGGTGTCATGTGCGTTTGGAGAGCCCCTGATGTACCTAAACTATTGAAACTCCCCACAAGTGACCCCATTTTGGACAATAGACCCCCCACGGAACTTATCTAGATGTGTGGTGAGCACTTTGAACCCCCAAGTGCTTCACAGAAGTTTATAACACTCGGACGTGAAAATAAAAAAATCATTTTTTTCCACAAAAATGATATTTTTGCCCCCAATTTTTTTATTTTCCTAAGGGTAACAGGAGAAATTGGACCCCAAAAATTGTTTTGCAATTTGTCCTGAGTAGGCTGATACCCTACATGTGGGGGTAAAACACTGTTTGGGCGCATAGCAGAGCTTGGAAGGGAAGGAGCACCATTTGACTTTTTCAACTCAGAATTGGCTGGAATTGAGATCAGACGCCATGTTGCATTTGGAGAGCCCCTGATGTGCCAAAAC
Organism: Dendrobates tinctorius; assembly: GCF_039654945.1. Lineage (NCBI taxonomy): Eukaryota > Metazoa > Chordata > Amphibia > Anura > Dendrobatidae > Dendrobates > Dendrobates tinctorius. The sequence continues at coordinate 7,220,773 of NW_027361789.1, read as the reverse complement.
AGTGGAAACCCCCAATTCTAACTCCAACCCAAACCCCAACACGCCCCTAACCCTAGCCCTAACCCTAGCCCTAACCCTAGCCCTAACCCTAGCCCTAACCCTACCCCAACACACCCCTAGCCCTAACCCTACCCTAACCCTACCCCAACACACCCCTAGCCCTAACCCTAGCCCTAACCCTAATGGAAAAATGGAAATAAATATATTTTTTTAATTTTATTATTTTTCCCTAACTAAGGGGGTGATAACGGGGGGTTTGATTTACTATTTATGGCGGTTTTTATGTTTGGCGGCTGTCGCACGCTAAAAGACGCTTTTTATTGTAAAAATAGTTTTTGCATCACCACATATTGAGAGCTATAATTTTTCCGTATTTTGACCCACCGAGTCATGTGAGGTCTTATTTTTTGTGGGACAAGTTGACGTTTTTATTGGTACCATTTTCGGGCACGTAAAATTTTTTGATCGCTTTTTATTCCGATTTTTGGGACGCAGAATGAACAAAAACCAGCGTTTCATGAATTTCTTTTGGGGGGGGTGCGTTTACACCGTTCCGCGTGCGGTAAAATTGATAAAGCGGTTTTATTCTTCGGGTCAGTACGGTTACAGCGATACCTCATTTAGGTCGTTTATGTTTTTGTCGGTTTTATGCAATGAAAACTACTTTATATAAAAAATAATTATTTTTGCATCGCTTTATTCAGCGAGCTATAACTTTTATTTTTTCACTGATTATGCTGTGTGGCGGCTCGTTTTTTGCGGGACAAGATGACGTTTTCAGCGGTACCATGGCTATTTATATGCGTCTTTTTGATCGCGCGTTATTACACTTTTTGTTTGGCGGTATGATAATAAATCATTATTTTTTGCTTCGTTTTTTATTTTTATTTTTTAAGGGGTTCGCTAAAGGGGTTAACTAATGGGACAGTTTTATAGGGCGGGTCGTTACGGACGCGGCGATACCTAATATGTGTACTTTTATTGTTTTTTTTTTTATTATTTCCAAAAAATGGATTTATTGGGGGAATATTTTTTTTTTTTTCTAATTTATTTGGCGATTTTTTTTTAATTATTTTTACACTTTTTTTGATTTTTTTTTACTTTATTAAATAGTCCCAGGTGGGACATCACTGTCCTGTGACAGATCGCTGATCTGTCACATCACAGATCACTGTGACAGATCAGTGATCTGACACAGGCACTGCAGAAGGCTTCCTCATGCCTGCGCTTTGCAGGCACTGAGGAAGCCAGCTTCCGCAGGCCCCCGAAGGCCCCCGTCGCCATCTTGGATTCGGGGGCCTGGAGGAAGGGACTCCCCCGCAGCAGCGCTGCACATTGCGCTGCCGTGGGGGGCTCAGGGAAGCAAGGAGGGAGCCCCCTCCCTGCCGATGCTTCCCTTTAACCCCCGGTACACCGCGATCGTGTTTGATCGCGGTGTGCAAGGGGTTAACGTGTCGGGGGCGGTCCGTGACCGCCCCTGACACATTGTGCCGGGTGTCAGCTGTGATAATCAGCTGACACCCGGCCGCGATCAGCGGCGCTCACCACGTGGGCGCCGCTGATCGCGCCGACGTACTATCCCGTCCCCGGTCATACGGGCCCGGGTACCGTGGACGGGATAGTACGTCGGATGGCAGGAAGGGGTTAAGGGCATGTCACACTAAGAGATATCGCTAGCAATATCGCTATAACTAGTGACGTTACAGCGATATTGCTAGCGATATCGCTGTGTGTGATACTTACCTACAACCCGCTCCCCCTGCTGCTTATCGCTGGTCGCGCGAGAACGTCCAGGACTGTTTCTCGTCGTCAGCTTCCTGCTGTGACGACGAGCGACGCGTGGAGGACGCAGGATCGCCTGGTGTGACAGATAAGTAGCGACCCCCGTCCCCAGCGATGTTGCTGGTGAGATCTGCGTGTGTGGCAGCTCACTAGCGACACTTAGCGATGTACCAGAGATCCTGACCGCGTCATATCGCTGGTACATCGCTAAGTGTGACAGTACCTTTATAGATATGGCCAACCCTCAGGTAACACTACATGAAGGTCAATGGACACAGGTTGTTGAATTGCTTAATCACCCATTTACAGTGACTAAAAAGTTATAAGCTGAGGATTTATCTCCTGGCATTTTTATAATGGAAGAACTTGTTGTTTTGCCTGCCCCAAAAAGGAGGTTTAATCACAGATGGCATTGCTGCTTCAATGAAACGGAGAGAGACACTGCTATTAGAAAATAAAATTCTTCTGTCAGCTGTTTATATGGACCCGAGTGATCATATATTGCAGGATGATCAACAGCTTACTAAAGGAAAGGAAGCTCTGATTGAGGTAGCAGTTAGGATGAGTGGGCTACAGGACGGCCAAGAGCAAGACGACTTGGGTCCTGCCAGTGCTGCTGCTGCCGTTTCTTCATCTTCATCAGATGAGGTGTTTGATTTCGAAAAGTATTTGGATGACATGAAGCAGGCAAAGCGTTGCCGCATAGAAAAAGATTACACGCCCATCGAAAACAGATTGACCATATTGCAGCAACATTTTTCACTTGCTCTCAAAATAGAAGAGTTCAATCGTTCATCAAAACTGACTGTGCAAGAAGCAATTTCTTTACACCTTGAAATTGTTAGAGATGTTACCCATGTGGTTGCTGCTTTGCCACCAACCTAAGTTATTGTAGAGAGGTTGTTCTCTGGCCTTAAAATAACTACGTCAGATTTGAGGTAATCTATGAAGGAGGATCTGATGGAGGCGATACTATTTCTCAGAACAAATTCATAAACTGCACAAATATTATTCAGTACGTTTATGTTGAAAATAGTTTCCCCCCCCCCCCCACTTACTGCATAGTGTATAATAAATTGTAAATATGCAAAAGTTTTTTTGTTCTAAAGTTGTAGTCTAATAAATATATTTTATGTTCTATCTAAATGGTTGATTATTGTATCATAATAATGATTAAAAGCCTGATGTTACCATTTTACTACAGTAAATTTATCACTTAAACATGAGCCATGTATGAGGGAGTCAAAGTCGTGGATTTGGAGACATGGAAATTGAGGAGTCAGAGTTGGAGGTTTGGCTTACCAACTCCACAGCCCTGCCCGCAGCTGCATGTCTCGCGGTTGTCAAACAGTAGCGAGACATGCAGCCACGGGGATTCGAACATATTTTTCGAACACTTGGTTAGCACATGAGCATGCTCGGATAACACCTTATGCAAGCACGTTCGCTCATAAGTAGAGATGAGCAAATTTGTTCAGCTCCCTCCTTATGCGGCAAGCTATAGCACTTCTATTATATACTTACCTAAAATTGTCCGTCATCCACTTCTGTCTGGATGTCCTCGAATCCCATCATTCATCGCGCTGACTGGAAGTACGCTGCCCGCCATATTGGAACACCCATGTAATGGATGTTCCAATAGGCACCCGCTGGTTGTACCAACCCCTTGTGCAATACCACCAGCGGGTCACCGCTGGACCCCCGCCGCTGGGACTCCCCCGCCGCAAGGACCCCTCCCCACAGATGCTATAGTCACCACCAGGAGTAAAGTAAGCAAGCCAGCGGGGGAGGGGGAGCGGCAGGAGAGAGCAGCTGTGACAGCATATTCACCCACTCCTGGCACGGTGGCTGAAACGTCCCTGCATCTGTCTGATTTCCCGGCTTCCAGCAGCACTTGCTGTATTTAGCGGTCAAGTAGTACCGCTCATTAATGTAATACTTTACTTTAATGAGCGGTGTCACCTGACTGCTGAATACAGCAAGTGCTGCTGGAAGCCGGGAAATCAGAGAGATGCAGGGACATTGCAGCCACTGCTCGAGGAGGACCGGGGAGGACGCAGGAGGACGAGTGAGGACCGGGGGAGCCGAGCCAAGGCAAGCCATGCATACAGGCTGAGACCAGGGAGCCACGCATACAGGCTGGGACCAGGGAGCCACGCATACAGGCTGAGACCAGGGAGCCACGCATACAGGCTGAGACCAGGGAGCCACGCATACAGGCTGAGACCAGGGAGCCACGCATACAGGCTGAGACCAGGGAGCCACGCATACAGGCTGGGACCAGGGAGCCACGCATACAGGCTGGGACCAGGGAGCCACGCATACAGGCTGGGACCAGGGAGCCACGCATACAAGAGGGGGAGCACCACATACCAGGACAGGGACCGGGAGAGCCACACATACCAGGACAGGGACTTACCCAGTTTTTCATGGCAAAATTAGGTGCCTCGGCTTATACTCGGGTCGGCTTATACTTGAGTATACACGGTAAACGTCTCAGCTATTTCCATGCAGGAGCAGTAACAGCCGCGTCGTTACTACGCATGCCTGGGAATAGCAGTGACGTGTATGTCACTTGCGCAGGTGCAGTACGTGGCCGCAATTCCCACGCAGTAACAGTCACAACCGCGCTGCTCCTGTCAGCACCACTAAGCATACACAGATGCAAATTTCACCGCATTTGCGATGCGATAGCATCAGGCCTTTTTCTAGTACTGAATAAGCTGCAGAGGGAACCCGGCTACCTGGATCACTCCTGCTGATCAGCTGTCCGGCGCCTAAGCTGCATGGGTCGTGGCTGTTTCACTGTCACAACACTTCCATGAAGAGCCCGATTGCTGGCTCTCCATGCATGGATATATTCTGTCCATCATACTAGTTATAGAAGTATTTGTATAACTTCTTCCTCAGGCCAACACAAAAATTAGGATTTTCCCGACACTTTTAGAAGAAATACCAAATGATTTATACCTCAGCAGATTTTATGGTCACAGTAGATGATAAAACGACAAAACCCAATTTCTGTCAAAAAAAAAAAAATAAATACTAAAAGCATCTGATACACATCTCGAATGAACAAAAAAGAAAAAAAAAAAAGATGAAACGTTAAGTAGTTCCCTCTAATGGGAGAGGGCAATGATGGTGGTGGTGAGGAAGAACAATGATGGAGGTGGTGGGGGAGAGGGAAATGATGGAGGTGGTGGAGAGAACAATGATTGGGGTGGTGGAAGAACAATGATGGAGGTGGGGAAGAGGGCAATGATGGAGGTGGTGGGGAGAACAGTGATTGGGGTGGTGGAGAGGGCAATAATGTATACAATTCCCGTTACTTGGTTGTGGCCTTTGGTATACAGTAAGCTGTTCCTGCTTGAATTTTGCATTCATTTATAGTGGAAGATCGGTTCACTTAGCTGTTCCACGAGGTAGACACAGGCACACGTGTGGTTAAAATCTCTGGGTGGTTTATTGCATCATAAATCAAAAATACAAACTGGTAACAGAAAAACAGCCTTTCTGGCTTAAAAAGAAGTAAAAAGTTCATACACAGTCCTGCACAGTTCCTCTGTAACACCACATATGGCCATTCTCAAAGGAGCTGAAGGTCTGGAGGCTTCCTCTCCTCCACACAACAGAGAAAAAACAGGCTGGACATTTAACTTCCTCCAACCAAACCCTGGAGGTGGAGATATGGTGGGTAAGCATCCCACCCATCTCTGACCAGCCACCATGAAAGACAGGCCCATATAGTGACTGGATTGCTCTCAGCACATATCATGTTGGAGAAAACACTAAGGCTATGTGCACACGGTGCGGATTCTGCTGCGTTACCGCAGTGGTTTTGGCCCTGCGGAAACGCAGCAGTTCCGCTGACCATGTACAGTACAATGAAACCCTATGGGGTTTCAAAAACGCTGTGCTGACGATGCGTTTTTTTCCGCGCGGTTTTGCTGCGGTTTACAAACCGCAGCATGTCAATTGTTTGGGCGGTTTCACACCTTTACCATAGTAGAGGTGTGAAACCGCAGGGCAAAACCGCAGGTCACTTTACCTGCAGTTTTACCTGCAGTTCCACGCGGAAAAAAACGCAGGTACCGGTAATTCTGCACCATGTGCACATAGCCTTATGGCTTTCACATCACGCAGGAAAGCAACCTTTGCGACACATATCTCGCCTCACCTAGGGCAAAGCTGATGAACCAACTGCTAGAATCAGGCCACTACCCAGCTTGGCTAACACAAGGAAAAACAGTGCTGATCATGAAGGGTCTTCACAAAGTAACAGTTCCATCCAACTACTGCCCAATTACCTGCCTTACAACATCATGGAAACTCCGGTCAGGCATCATATCATAGCCACCAAGCTGCAGAACAACCAGTACATGAATCCAGCTCAGAAAGGCATTTGCACTGACACCAGAGGCTATAAGAACCGGCTCCTAGTAGCTAGAGCAGTCACTCAAGACTCAAGATCATGACAGACCAATCTCAGCACAGCCTGGATTGACTACAGGAAAGCCTGTGACTCAATGCCACACACATGGATCTGTAAATTCTTGGTTCTCTACAATATCAACAGAAAAAATTTAAGAACCTTCCTCAGAAACTTAATGGGGCTATGGAGAACAAAACACTGGGAGTCAACTAGCACAAGTGACCATCAAATGTGGCCTATACTAAGGTGATGCACTGTCCCCATTGCTGTTCTGCATAGGCTTGAACCTTCTCAGTCAGATAATTACAGAGTCTGACTATGGATACAAGTTCAAGAGTGGAAGCACAATCAGCCACCTCCTCTACATGGATGACATCAAGCTGTATGCAAAAAACGAACGAGACATCAATTCACTGTGCCACCCGACAAGGATCTATAGCGAAGACATCAGGATGTCCTTCGGACTGGAGAAGTGCAGCCGCTTGGTAATAAAGAAAGGCAAGGCAGTAAAGGCTAATGGAGTGGAATTACCAGCAGGGCACATAGAAGATGTACAGACATGCTAAAAGTACGGCAACCAGAATGAGGAGGCAAGGAAAGCAACAACATCCAAATACCATCAAAGGGTAAGACAAGTCCTAAAGAGCCAGCTCAAAAGGAAGAATAAAATCCTCACGATCAATACATATGCCCTGCCAAATATCAGATACCCTGCTGGCATAGTGTTACACCGCTCCGCCATACTCACCCGACCTCCGCTCCCACGCCGCAGCCTCTCTCCACCTGACGGCCGCGGCGGTCACCAGAGACGGGCTCGCTACCGATGCCTTCCCTGCAAGCTATGCGCATGCGCCATAGGCCGCAGCCACGCCTCCTTCCTGCTTCTTATGCTCCGACTGTGCCCTGACCCGGAAGCACCTTTGGGCCATATCAGGCCGCTTCCCCCTGAGGGAGGCGCCTTATCGTTGTGTTTCCTAGCACTCTGGTCTCGCTTCATAGTGTGCTCTCTGCTCCTGCAGTTCCGTCCTCGGCTGCTCCCAGCAGCAGCCTCTCAGTTCTGCTACCTGTGTTCCTTGTTCTTGTTCTCATCCGCAGTCCAGCCTCCAGTGTTCCTGCCGTCCTACTCCAGTCCTGTCTCCAGTGTTCCTGTCGTCCTACTCCAGTCCTGCCTCCAGTGCTCCTGCCGTCCTGCTCCAGTCCAGATTCCAGTGTTCCTACTGTCCTACTCCAGTCCTGCCTTCAGTGTCCTTGCCGTCCTACTCCAGTCTCAGTCTTACTCCGGTCAATCCTGAGCCGCCCCTCTCGGTAACGGCTACCGTACTCGAACCCCTGGGCCTGCTCCTAACGGTCCCTGTATAGGGGTTGGTTCCATCTGGCAGCTAGCCCGGGGCCCCACGGTGCCACGGTCCAGAGGGTCCACTCCCGGAGGTTCCTTCTCCAGACCACCCACACTAACACATAGTATACTGGCCAAAAAAAAAAAAAATGATGGAAGCTGCAGATGTGAAGACACAAAACCTCCTCACAATGCATGGAGGTCTCCACCCTAAGTCTAACATCCAAAGATTGTATACCACCAGAAAGGAGGGTGGCCGAGGCTCGATAAGCATCCAAGCCACCATCATGGATTAAACAAGGAGTATCCAGGAATACATAAGGAAAATGGCACCAAAAGATGAGATGCTGAAAGCCTAAGGCAGGAACAACAACAGAACTGGAAGGAAGAACAGGAACATAAAGCACCATGGCAAGACAAGCCACTGCATGGGATGTACCATCAACAGATAATGGCTAGACTCAGACAGCACAGAGGCACAAATCCTAGCGCCACAAGAGCAAGCACTAAGTACCAGATCCATAGAAGCAGGAATATACCACACAAGACCCAAGGTGCAGGCTATGCAAAGAAACCTCAGGAACAGTTCAACACTTAGTGTTGGGATGCAAAATGCCAGCAGGAAACAGCGTATACCAAATGCCACAACCAAGTAGTGGGAATTGTATACAGGAACATCTGTACAGCATATGGGCTAAGTCCCCCTAAGACCAGGTGGGAGACCCCAGAGAAAGTGATGGAGAATGAAAGGGCTAAAATCCTGTGGGACTTCAAGATCCAGACCAATCAGCAGGTGTTGGCTAACCAACCAGACATTGTGATAGTAGATAAGGATCAGAAGACACAGCAATGATAGATGGGGCAGTGCCAAGTGATAGCAACATCAGAAAGAAGGAATATGAGAAGCTGGAGAAATACCAGGGCCTCAAAGGAGAACTGGAGAAGATGTGGAAGGTGAAGGCAACAATGATTCCAGTGGTGAAAGGAATGTTTGTAGCAGTGACCCCTAAGTTGGTAAAATGGCTACAACAAATCCCAGGAGCAACATCTGAGCTCTCTGTCCAGAAACGCGCAATACTGGGAACAACTAAAATCCTGCGCAGAACCCTCAAACTCCCAGGCCTCTGGTAGAGGACCCGAGAATGAGAAAGGACAACAAAGACCACCCCCAGTGGAGGGTGAGAAGTTATATATATTATATACACATACTAACTGCTTGGGGCCCCTGCCTGTGAAATAAATATGTCTGGGCCCCACTCCTTTTAAGGCGACAAAGTTTTAAATGTATCCTTTGTCACCATAAAAGGAGGGGGGCCCAGACATTTCTTTCACAGGGGCTACAAGCTGTCAGTGTCAGCCCCTGATACAGTTTATAGTGTGCAGCATACATTTTATTTTAATGTATCATATTCATAAAGGAAAAGCAGCAGACCTACATTTTCCTAAATAGGGAAAATATATATATTATTACATAATTATACTAGCTTTGCCCGTGCAAAATTTTTGCACATCGGTCGTCGGGGGCGCAGGCAATTTCAGAAAAAGCAAGCTGATCAAATGTAAATGTATCTCATGAGATGATGAACACAGACAGGTATTTATATATGTAGATTGGTAATACAATAAATTGTTTTGATAAGTAGAGGCCAAAAAATGTTTTCCGGTTGAGGTGCCACCTGCAGGTCATTGTGTCTTTCTGCAGGTTTATGAAAATGAATGTTTAAACTGTATTTAGTGATAAAATCATGAATGTGTGGTTTGTTTGGCTGTTTTTTTGCTGAAGGGAGCAAGTTTATCTTTGAAATTGTGTATCGTGTGTGTATATGTGTGGCGAAGTAATCAGCGAAAAACTAGTGCATGTTTATAAATGTGTTGGCAGTATGCTTTGGGGTACTGTGGTGCCACCTGCAGGTCATTTTTTCTTACTGCAGGTTTATGAAAATTAATGTTTAAACTGTATTTTGCGATCAAATCTTGGATGTGTTGTTGTTTGGCTATTTTCTTGCGGAAGGGGGCAAGTTTACCTTTCAAATGGTGTATCAGTGTGTGGGTGCAGTATGAACGGGGATACAAAGGAATCACTGAAAAACAGTGTTTAGAAATAATAGATTAGATAAACACACACAGGGTATGAAGGGTCTACACACCCGTACTAAAATGTCAGGTTTTTTGTCATGTAAAAAAAAATAAATAAATACCAAGAAGAAGAATTTCCATACTTTTTGTAATCATTAGTATCACCCAAAATCTGTACAAATCCATTTGGAAATAAACTGAAATCACTGAGTTGGAAAATAAAAATACGAAAAATAATGTGGTTGCACAAGTGTGAACAACCTCTTATAATTGGGGATGTGGTTGTGTTCAGAATTAGCTAATAAAATTTACACTCATGTTAAATAACAGTCAGTAGACAGCTGCCATCATTTACAAGGATTAGCCCCATATAAAAGTTTAACTTATGGAAGGATTTTACTGACATTTTCCTAGTTACATTTTACAGACAAATGGATTGTCCAAAGAGAAACAGCTAACAAAGCTCACATCTCCGGACTTGCCGGCTGCGGCTCCTGCACATTGGCAAAATAACTCAAAACCTGCAGGTGCTCATTCACAAGAAAAAAAAAAAAAACAAATACATAAGCCGGATCACAAGAAAAAAAATGAATGGCACTCACCGGGTAAAATGTGCAAGGCTTTATTAGGAAAGCTTCAACGGGAGCTTGAGAACAGGAGTGGCGACGGTCGTTTCGCGCTCCTGTTCTCCAACTCCCGTTCTCACGTTGAAGATTTCTTAATAAAGCCTTGCACATTTTACCCGGTGAGTGCCATTCATTTTTTCTTGTGATCCGATTTTACAGACAAAACCATGGCCGCAAAGGGATCTCAGTGTTGAGTCAACAGAAGGATACAAAAAAAATTTCTAAGGCATTAGAAATTCCAAGGACCACTGAAGACGGTTATGATGAAGTTGCTTAACCCCTTAACGACGAATGACTGACATAGCACGTCATGAGCGGGTGTCAGTTTTTGCACCATGACCGTGCTAGGTCAGTCATGACTTTAACCCCTTAACTCCAGGAGTGTTTTTCGATTTTCGCTCCCCTTCTTTCTAGAGCCATAACTTTATTTTTCCGTCAATATGGCCACGTGAGGGCTTATTTTTTTGCAGGACGAGTTTTACTTTTGAACGACACCATTAGTTTTACCATGTCATGTACTCGAAAATGGGGAAAAAATTCCAAGTCTGGTGAAATTGCAAAAAAAAAGTGCAATCCCACACTAGATTTTTGTTTGGCTTTTTTGCAAGGTTCACTAAATGCTAAAACTGACCTGACATTATGATTCTCCAGGTCATTATGAGTTCATAGACACCAAAATATGTCTAGGTTCTCTTTTATCTAAGTGGTGAAGAAAAATTCCAAAGTTTCCTAAATTCTTGCATTTTGATTTTTTTTCCCTCGCTATGCCGTTTAGCAATCAGGTTAATTCTTTTTTTATTGACAGTTCGGGCGATTCTGAACGCGTCGATACCAAATATGTGTAGGTTTGATTTTTTATTGTTTTATGTTGAATGGGGCAAAAGGGGGGGTGATTTTAACTTATGTATTTTTTTTTTTAATTTTTAAACACTTTTTTTTTTTTTAACTTTTGGCATGCTTCAATAGCCTCCATAGGAGGCTAGAAGTATCTCATACTTGATCGGCTCTGCTACAAATAGGCGAAGCTCAGATCGCCTATATGTAGCAGATTAACTGCATTGCAATGATCGCTGACCACCGGGTGGCGCTCATAGCAATCTGCCGGCAACAACCATAGAGGTCTCTATGAGACCTCTGGTAGTCAAGACAATGTATCGCTGACCCTCGATCACGTGACGGCAATGCGTTAATTTCCGGCCGGGTGCCGGAAGTACTAGTTAAATGACCGCTGTCAGCGTTTGACAGCAGGATTTAACTAGTTAATAGGTGTGGGCGGATTGCGATTCCGCTCGCGCCTATTGCAGGCACATGTCAGCTGTTTATAACAGCTGACATGTCGCGGCTTTGAGGTGGGCTCATCGCTGGAGCCCACCTCAAAGCAGGGATTACTTACCGCTGATGTAGTATTACGTCAGCGGTAAGTAAGGGGTTAAGCAGTTTTGTACTGACAGCTGAGCGGTATGGGAAGAGGTGCGCGGACCCATGTCATCAGTCCCCGCACTTGGCTATGCTCCTTCAGTCAATCTGACTGATCTTAGCATGAAAGCGCAGGAAATATCAGCACCTTCCACCCCATCATAGCAGTAGCTCAGTGCTGCTAATGACTGAGCTCCTGCTGTGACAGCCAGGAACTCTGCCAACACCACCCCTTAAATGCTGTGCTCAAGACCAACTGGAGCATCTAGGAGGCATTAAGAGGGAGGGGCTCCCTCTGCCTTCAGATCGGCGCACCCTGCAAGGTCATCGCGGGAGCCCGATTGTTGTCATAGTGACCCAGGGTCGTCATAACAACCCCTGAGCCACCAAGCTATGGAAAGCACCTTAAGACCATGCTTTCTTTACTTTGATCGGTGCCAGACACTGAACGGGGCACCGATCAAAGTGAAAAAAAAAAAAAGTGCAAATCCCACAGTGGTAAAGTTTAAAAAAAAAAATAAATAAATAATAATATTACACCAATAAACACATTTTTATGTAAAAAAAAAAAAAAATGAACAAAAAAAAAAGTACACATATTTGGTACCGACACATTCGGAACATCCTGATCTATAAAACTGTCACACTATTTAACCCCTTAAGTGAATGCCATAAAAGAGAAAATTAAAAAAAACAAAAACATGGCAAACTATGATATGATTTTTCATCATAAATCCACTGGGAAAAAAGTGAATAAAAAGAGATCAAAAAGACGAATGTAAATAAAAATGGTATCCACAATCAATGATGGTTTGGGGAGCCATATCATCTGCTGCTGTAGGTCCACTGTGTTTTATCAAGACCAAAGTCAGCGCAGCCATCTACCAGGAAATTTTAGAGCACTTCACGCTTCCCTCTGCCGACAAGCTTTTTGGAGATGGAAATTTCATTCTCCAGCAGGACCTGGCACCTGTCCACACTGCCAAAAGTACCAATACCTGGTTTATAAACAACAGTATCACTGTGCTTGATTGGCCAGCAAACTCGCCTGACCTTAACCCCATACAGAATCTATGGGGTATTGTCAAGAGGAAGATGAGACACCAGACCCAACAATGCAGACAAGCTGAAGGCTGCTTTCAAAGCAACCTGGGCTTCCATAACACCTCAGCAGTGCCACAGGCTGATCACCTCCATGCCACGCCGCATTTATGCAGTAATTGATGCAAAAGGAGCCCCGACCAAGTACGGAGTGCATTTACTGAACATACATTTCAGTAGGCCAACGTTTCAGATTTTAAAATTATTTTTTCAAGCTGGTGTTATAAAATATTGTAATTTACTGAGATGACGACTTTTGGGTTTTCATTGGCTGTAAGCCATAATCATCAACATTAAGAAATAAACGCTTGAAATAGATCACTCTGTAATGACTACCGTATATACTCGAATATAAGTCGAGATTTTCAGCCCAAAAAATTGGGCTGAAAGTCCCCCTCTCGACTTATATTCGAGTCATATACAAAGGGGTCGGAGGGGGCGGATGTGTCAGGTCATACTTACCCGTCCTGACGCTGTCTTGAGCCCCCAGCTTCTCCCCGTGCTCTCTCTTCCTGCCTTCAGCGGTCACGTGGTGCCGCTCATTAAAACTCATCAATATGCGCATATTGATGAGTTTTAATGAGCGGCACCACGTGACCGCTGAAGGCAGGAAGAGAGAGCGCGGAGAAGCTGGGGGCTCAAGACAGCGTCAGGACGGGTAAGTATAGCGATACTCACCTGTCCTGCGTCCATGGCTGCTTGCTGCTGTCTGTCATCGGTCAGTGACTTCAGACAGCAGAGGGCGCGGCGACGTGGTTAGTGCGCGCCGCGCCCCCTGCTGTCTGAATGTCACTGACTGATGACATGCAGATAGCGGTGACCAGCCATGGACGCAGGACAGGTGAGAATCTGACACCCAGCGACGGAGAGGTGAGTATGTAATTTTTTTTATTTTTACATGCAGCAGCAGCAGCGGCAGCACATGGGGGAATAATCTAAGGAGCTTCTTATGGGGGCAGCATATGGGGGAACAATATGGAGCTTCTTGTGGGGGCAGCATATGAGGGAACAATATGGAGCTTCTTATGGGGGCAGCATATGGGGGAACAATATGGAGCTTCTTGTGGGGGCAGCATATGAGGGAACAATATATGGAGCTTCTTATGGGGGGCAGCATATGGGGGAATAATCTGGAGCTTCTTGTGGGGGAATAATCTGGAGCTTCTTGTGGGGGCAGCATATGAGGGAACAATCTATGGAGCTTCTTCTGAGGACACCATATGGGGGAATAATCTATGGAGCATTTCCCACCCTAGACTTATACTCGAGTCAATAAGTTCTCCCAGTTTTTTTTTGGCAAAATTAGGGGGGTCGACTTATACTCGAGTATATACGGTATATAATATATGAGATTCACTTTGTGTATTGAAGAACAGAAATAAACTAACTTTTTGATGATTTTCTAATTTTGTGCATCTATATCTATCTATATATAATTATCCCCCCCCCCCCCCGGAGACTTGAATCTGTCTGATTACTATACTATCATTTGCACAGACGTTCTGCATATAGAATGTTGTGGTTATCAACAGCATATCTCCTATGCATCTACTGTATATAATGTATATAATTTATAATATCACCCTCTTTCCTCAAATTAAAAATATTTAGAGTAGCCATGTTCATAAAATTCTGATCAAAATCTAAAACAGTCCATATATTCGAATCCCAAAATGGCATCAATAAAACAGCCAGCTTCTTATTCAAAGAAAACAGCCAGCACACAGCTCAATCAATAGAAAAATAAAATGGTTATGTGTCTCGGAAAATGGCAATGCAAACCATTTTTCCCACAAGTTCAGGGCACCTGGAATCCCCCCCCTCCTCATTCTCCACTACACTGAACGATAAAACGAACGGCATCATTCAAAGCTACGACTAGTCCTGCAAAAAACAAGCCCTCATATTGCTAGGTTGACGAAAAAATTAAAAAATGTGGCTTTTGGAAAAAGGAGGAAGAAACAAAAGCGCAAACACCGTAACTAAAATTGGCTGGGAAGGGATTAAGAGAGCTCTAGCTAGGGAGCTCAAAGTTTAGTCATATGGATAAAAATACAAAATGTCCCAATATAAAATAAAAAATGAGTAAGGACCAAAACAATTCTTAATGTTTGCATCATTTGGGTAGTTGGGATAAAACCAATGCAAGGTGCTATAAATGGTACCAGACTAGCGCATGCTGTAGTTTATTTTTCACACAGACCAGCAGAGGGGCTCATAGAATCGAACATAGAGACTTCCGGTCCACATAGAAGACCCAGTATGACACATCTAGACTCACTGGAGGTCACATTGTAAAAAAAAGGACCAGAATGGTGAGAGAAAGCAATAGCCGAGAAAATTTGCTTTTCCACCAGTTCCACTACTACAGCATTTTCACAGTTTAGAGCCTCGTTACAGGGATTTCTGGGAGTCCATGTGGTCGGACCCCGACAGATCTGCAAGTTATCATCTATTCTGTGGACTGTGGCTACTCTTTGAAAAGAGGTATGGTATTCATAACTCCATAAGTGTGCTTCAGGCTCCCTATGGACAAGCATCTGTCATACAATTTGTTTACACCTAGAAAGTGAGAAACTCTGATTACTTCTAGATTTCCCTAGTTTTTCACTGAGTGCAGAGATTTTGAGCAGCTAAAAAAAAAAAAAATAAATAAAAAGTAGGTAGGTATAGGGCAGTGGTTCCCAAACTCCAGTCCTCACGAACCCCAACAGGTCATGTTTTCAGGATTTCCTTAGTATTTCACAGGTGATGGAAGTATCATCAAGGCATCAGGAATTCTCTCACATGTGTAACACTATGGAAATCCTGAAAACATGACCCGTTGGGGTCAGTGAGGACTGGAGTTTGGGAACCACTGGCATAGGGGAAAGACATCTGAAACGTTAGATATTAGGGCCCCGTCACACATAACCCCGTCACACATAGCGATCTCGCTAGCGAGATCGCTGTGTGTGACACCTATCAGCGGCCGGCCCCCCTGCCGGTATCACTGATCGCTGTAGGAAACCGCTGGACATTTCTTTTGTCGCTGGTCTCCCACTGGCCTGCACGCATCGCTGTGTGTGACAGGCGGAGACCAGCGATCTGCTGGTAACTAAGGTACACATCGGGTATCCAAGGGACGCACGTCCCTTGGATACCCGATGTGTACCTTAGTTACCAGCTCCCTGCATCAGCGCGCTGGTAACTAACACAGCGACGCAGCGCGCTCGGTGTCGCTGTGCTGATCGCTGGTGAAGCTGTCTGTGTGACAGCTCATCAGCAATCCTGACACGTTGATATCGGTGTCTGGATCGCTGGTGAGTCGCTATGTGTGACTCCAGCTTTACAAAGTTTATTGGGTTTGTTTGCAGCATTGATTTAGACAAACCTTAAAAACAAATTATCACAGACAACATGGATGACGGCTGACGTGACTAAGGTGGGCTGCGACCCACCATTGTGTTCTAAACACTAAGTTTTTTCTGGAAAGCTTTAAAGAACATGACCGCTATTCATATTCAGTAAAAGAACACTTGTATCATGATTTGCCAGCCAACAGGTGCAGATGTGGTTATTCTCTTGCTCAGTTTATTTGTGCTTCAATATTGGCATTTATTTTCCTATTAAATTAACACTTATTAAAAAATATTTTTACTTTATCAAGAAAAAAAATAATGATTAAATAATTTGTCAAAAACTAACGTTTTTGATTATTACCAAAATTATCCAAAATGTTAACCATGTTCCTACCAGCAACAAAGCCAACATTTATAATAATATTTTCATGTGCCTGTGACAGATACAATGTAATATTTGTTTGCATAAAGTCCTGTCAGACTGTGTGGCAGGAAACAGAAGGTAGAGCGGATCACCAGCCAAATACTCTGTATTCTCAGAAGCTGGAATGTAGAGGCTTCACAAGAAAACAATGTGGAATTGCTCAACCCCTTAACAACCTGAGCTATTTTTGGTTTTGCATTTTCATGTTTTGCTCCCCTTCTTCCCAGAGCCATAACTTTTTTATTTTTTGGTCAAAATGGCCATGTGAGGGCTTCTTTTTTTGCGGGATGAGTTGTACTTTTCAACGATACCATTGGTTTTACCATGTCTTGTAAGAGAAAATGGGAAAAAAATTCCAAGTGCGGTGAAATTGCAAGAAAAGTGCAATCCCACACTAGATTTTTGTTGGGCTTTTTTACTAGGTTCACTAAATGCTAAAACTTCCATTATGATTCTCCAGGTCCAGATAATTACGAGTTCATAGACACCAAAGATGTCTAGGTTATTTTTTATCTAAGTGGCGAAAAAGTTTGTAAAATAAAAAAAAAATAAAAAAGTTGCCATTTTCGGAGATCCGTAGTGTCTCCGTTTTTCAGGATCTGGGGCCGGGTGAGGGCTTATTTTTTGTGTGCTGAGCTGTTTTTGTTGAACCCATTATGGTGCAGATACGTTCTTTTCATCGCCCGTTATTGCATTTTATTGTAATTTATTTATTGTAAATCTGGCGTTCGATTTATTCCTCACTACGCCATTTACCGATTCGATTAATTTTTTATATATTGATAGATTGGGCGATTCTGAACGCGGCGATGCCAAATATGGGTATATTTGATTTTTTTTATTGTTTTATTTTGAATGGGGTGAAAGGGGGGGTGATTTGAACTTTTATTTATTTTAATATTTTTAAAAACTTTTTTTTTTTTTTTACTTGCTTCAATAGTCTCCATAGGAGACTTGAAGCTGAACTTGCCTGATTGCCTGATACATAGAGCAGGGATGCAGCTCTGCTCTATGTATCAAATGCACACATGCTATGAGTGCCAACCACCACCCACAGCTGTCAGGGGAACAGGTCAGCTTATCAGATCAGCTGTCAAGTCCCGGAAAAGGTGCAGGCTCATCACTGGAGCCCGCACCAAACAGGGAGAGGTGTCCAATGACGGGCTAAGTCTGTCATTGGACGCTAAGGGGTTAAAAAGGTTAGCCATGTTAAAAAATTCAGTTTTGAAAGATAGAGATTATAATATATATATATATATATATATATATATATATATATATATATATATATATATATACACACACACACACATATACATATATATATATATATATATATATATATATATATACATACATACACAGGGTGGGCCATTTATATGGATACATCTGGGTGGGCCATTTATAAAGTTAGAACCCAAAATGTCTGACTTCAAAATGGCCGCCATGGTCATCATCCATCTTGAAAAGTTTTCCCCCTCCCATATACCAATGTGCCACAAACAGGAAGTTGATATCACCAACCATTCCCATTTTATTTAGGTGTAGCCATATACATGGCCCATCCAGGTGTATCCATATAAATGGCCCACCCTGTATATACACTGCTCAAAAAAATAAAGTGAACACCAGACACTCTTACTGAGCAAACACATGGATGTTAGTGACCTTTCTATCATTTCTACCTTTTGTTTATTCCATTGACACAACAGCAGGAGAAATTGAATCACAATCAGTGTTGATTTCACAGAAGTGTGACTGACTTGGAGATACATTTTGTGGTTTAAGTGTTCCCTTTATATTTTTGAGCAGTGTATTATTTAAGATGGAAAAAAAGTTCAATTTCTTAAGCACATACTTAAATTTAAAATTCAAGTAGAAATGCCGAGTGCAGGTCTCTGATGCCACTGTAACCAATGGTTCTAGTTAAAAACTATGGCTATAGATCCTAAATTCTGAGACTTGTTTGTAGGGTTCAAGGCCAATACCTGTATTCTTGCATCAGTCTTGTAATGTGTATACCATTTGCTTTAGTTACAGTAGTTAAAAAGAATCATATATAGCAATCAAGACCTACTATAAGGCGTAACTTTAAATAGTTCAATAATTAATAATCACAGTGCTGTCTAAAAAGAGGGCAGATGCTCCTCCCAAAGTGTAAGTGACCTTTTGTGTGATGGGGAGGTCTACTTCTCCTAGTAAAACAAAGTTCAAAAACAATTATTTAGACTACCCTGCAGTAAGGAGGTCCAAATTATGAATCCAAGGAGTTGTGTCGTGGAATGAGTAGGACACGGGGACAGTTAGGTGATCACTGCCCAAGGGTCCACCCCAATCTAGGAAACCATATCCTATTGCAAAAACACTTACAGGACAATTGTTCAAATATCTCCCTTGTCAGGGCGGGAGTATTTGTGGTTTGAGCCAAATGTAGCCACTTTAGGGGTCTGTCAGTAAGGCTAGACTTAACCTTTTTCTTTCATGGATGATTCCTACCAGCATGAGATACACTCCCACCTGCAGCAAAGAACAAGGAATGGGTGAGAATGTTCCTTAAATTATATATATATATATATATATATATATATATATATATATATATATATATATATATATACACACACACACACATATATACATACACATTGTGTGGTCTACAATACATCAGCTACCATGTATTGGTTTGAATCCATCTGCTTGCCACTTGGCATGGTCTGATTTGTATACCCTGGCCTGTTTCTATAATAGTCTGACCACTGTCAGCACTTGACTCATGATAGTGATATCTGGGGTTGAAACAGATATTTGAACAATTGTCCTATAAATGTTTTTGCAATAGGATACACCAAGGTTACTTACTGGTAGACGGTTTCTCCGGAACCCATGACAGCACACCTGAGAGAGGGATCCACCCAGCCAGGACACCTACTGAAAATAAAAAGGGTGGTACCTCTCTCTCGCTTCAGTTGGGTTACAGAGCATGAGAGGCCCTCCGGTTAGTTTTACATGGCAAACCAACACCACATTATATCAACAAAAAAGGCACTCAAACTATAGTGCACACGGAAGGAGTGATAAGGGGGAGGGAATGTACAGGTGCTGTAATGGGTTCTGGAAAAAACAGCTACCAGTAAGTAACCTTGGTGCTTTCTCTTCGCCCATGACAGCACACCTGGGAAATTTTTGGAGGATTGAAAAACACCTTAGGGAGGGACCACCACTTGCAGCACCCTTCTACCAAAGGTTAGATCAGCCAAGGAGGACAGGTTCAGTCTGTAGTGCTTAAAGAAAGTAGATGGTGAGGACCAGGTAGCGGCCTTATAGATCTGATCAATCAATACCTCTGCCTTTTCTGCCCAGGAAGTAACCACGGCTTTGGTGGCATGTGCCTTGATGCCTTCAGGAACCGGAGTGCCGCTCGTGGAGTAGGATAAGCTAATGGCCTCCCTGATCCACCTGTCAATGGTACTCTTAAATATCCCGCACCCTTTCTGCTACAAATAGTGACTAATCTTTCCTCTATTGACTAGTCATGGACATGTATTCCAACATGGATCTCCTCACATCTAAAGTATGGAATTTTTCCTCCCCTGGATTTTTAGGGTTATCACAGAATGAGGGCAAGGTGATCTCCTGGCTCCTATGGAATTTAAGAACTTCTTTGGGGAGATATGCCGGATTTGGTCTTAAAACCAACGTCTTCAAACACTTGCATGTATGGGGGGCATATAGACAGGGCTTGTAAGTCACTCACCCTATGGGCTGATGTTAAGGCCACTACCAACACCGTTTTAAGTGTGAGCAATTTTGCAGATATTTCCTGTAATGGCTCCCTAGTTATTGCCTCTAAAACTAGGCTCAGGTCCCATGGAGGAATTTTCAGAACTATAACCGGTCTAGATCTACTACAGGATTTAATAAATCGGGACACCCACCTATTGGATGCTAGGTTGCAATTATACAAGGCACCCAAGACCGACACCTGCACCTTGAGAGTATAAGTTGCTAACCCTAGTTGGAACTACGACTGTAGAAATTCTAGAATAGCCCCTACCGAAGCTTCATCCCCCACAGGTTGCCCTAAAAACTCCTGGAATTTCTTCCACGTTCTACCATAGATCTTTGCTGTAATCGGTTTCCTACTTTACAACAGGGTGGAGACTAGCCCTGATGAGAACCCTTGCCGACTCAGTAACGCCGCCTCAAATTCCACGCTGCCAGATGGAAGCCCTTCACTTGAGCGTGGCACACTGGTCCCTGGGTAAGCAGGTCCAGGATCTCTGGTAGAATCCATGGTGTCATGATCCTATGGTTGTCTTGGGAATGGTGCGCCAGGGGTTAATCATTGTGGCCTCTCTGGATCTGGGAAGGCTTTTTATACCCTCGGGTTGCTCAAATTTTTGTTAGTTATACTCCTGCCCTCGGCTAAGTTAAGTTGACCCCTGTGTGCCTGTGCCTGTTCTCGTGTGCGATATGGGTAATTCCATGGTAACTTACGCTACAACACAGCGTGAGGTAGCGCTGTCATTCGGGTAGGGGATACTCGCTTGGCAGCCAAATAACCACATCCGGCACGGGTTCTCCATAAAACAATCACAGTCCATGTGGTTTATTTAGGAATCAAACCATGACAAGCAACACAAAGTTCATATCAACAGCATAGTGTCCATGACAGAGCTTACCTCTGTTATCCCTGTGGTCACACAGGTTATGCAATGTTCCATACGCAGGCTCTTCAACCTCCCAGTTATATCCCCTCTCTGGGTTTACCTAATGGCCGCTTCACCACGCTGCAGACGTCCATTCCCTCCAGGGAACTATCAGGCACGTGCAGCCATTAAACACAGCGTTCACTTCCTGTCAGGAAGACAGCCCCATCTCTCTCAGACGGGACCTTCCAAAACGGACCATCCAGGTCCTAGCATTCACTCCATGTGACCTACCCTGGCCACCTTATATGGTCCGTAGCCACGCCCACCGGGTCACATGGCTATGACCTCATCACAGGTCCTTCACCCACTCATACACACTTTACAATAGCGTTCTTAAACACACCCCCTGGGTGGGTTTGTAGGTAACTGATCCTGCCTGTCTCACCAGCTACCTGGAGACTTCTCCCTGACACATTGGAACGAAAGATCAGCTCTGCTGATCAGCACATAAGCAAGCCTCCATCCCAAGGCCACCCACCTTGAGATACATAACGATCCTTTAGCACCCTGCTCCTGTTACCACTCTGGACAAGGCTACCCGTTCGTCCTGGGACACCCACACATTGCCTCCTAGCAGACACAGTGGTCACTACACCACAACAGTTAGTAACTTACGTTAAAATAAGTTTACTTCTCCTATGAAGTAATGGTATTGTAACGCAAGTTACCATTAGCTTTGTAACGTAAGTTACTACATTGTGTTGTAACGCAAGTTACCAAGTAATAACACTGTATTTTGTATTTAGTTTGCATTCTTGAAAAATCAAACTGTGTTGAAATCTATTGAGTATAGTTTAATGTACAATATACATTCACTCATTTTTGTGCCTGCCTTCAAAGAAGTCTGTAGCCATTATTAACTCAGATTTTGGCTTGTGAATGTA
Organism: Dendrobates tinctorius; assembly: GCF_039654945.1. Taxonomy (NCBI): domain Eukaryota; kingdom Metazoa; phylum Chordata; class Amphibia; order Anura; family Dendrobatidae; genus Dendrobates; species Dendrobates tinctorius. The sequence goes on along the minus strand of NW_027361789.1, from coordinate 7,198,643 downwards.
ACATAAGTTACCATGGAATGACCCATATCTTGGTTCTCAACCGGTCTGTTTCCCGTTTTGTATTTGCCTTCTGATTTGGTACTGTCTGCTTGCTCGTCTGGTTCTTTGACTTCTGCGTGATTTGACTATCCGCTCTGTCTGTCCCCTTGGTACCGTTATTGCCTCTCCCAGTTTCCTGACTCCTTTGGCCCTGACTACTCTCCTGCTTCAGGTGCTCTTTCCCAGGGGCTGTGCACCCCATTTGTCTGCACTGCACAGGAAGCATACGTACCGGTGGGTACCTATTACGCGGTCCGTGATACATGGATCAGTAACCAACACCCACCTTAGAAGGGAGAACCAGTGTCTCCACGGCCAAAGTGGAGCTATGAGAATTACTCTCGCCTGATCCTCTCTGATCTTCCTTACAACCGCTGGAATCATTGCTATAGGGGGAAACATATAGGCCATTCTGAACTTCCAAGAGATTTGAAGGGCTTCTACCGCAAATGGATTCTCCCTTGCAGTTGCATCTAACGAGCAGAAGTTCCTCACTTTTCTGTTCTGTAAACTGGCAAACAGGTCTATCTCTGGCCTACCTTAAGCCTGCACTATTTGCTGGAACACTCGAGGGTTTAGGGACCATTCTCCTTGTCTCGACTCAGGAAGTCTGCTTTCGTGTTTTCTATACCCCTTATGTGAAGTGCCGTGAGACAGCAAGTGTTGTTCTGCTAGCTGGAACAGGATGTTGGCTGCCCCCATAAGGGTATCGGACCTCGTTCCCCCCTGGTGGTTGTTATAAGCCACCACCGCGCAACTATTGTGAAAAGCAGGGCTGTGGAGTCGGTAAGCCACAGTTACGACTCCGACTCCTGGATTTTATCAGGCTCCGACTCCGGCTCATTCATAAATGGCCAATTTATAACAACAAATTTACTGTTGTAAAATATTAAACATCGTGCTTATTCAGTTTCTCACCATCATATAAGTAATTAGACCACTTAGAGCAAAAACTACATTTATTAGAATACAATTAGAATATAGCAAATAACTTTTATAAACTTTTCTAAACTGTAAGTAAATATGCAATGAACACTTTTATGCAGTTAATAAGAAGAAATCTATAAATTTGTCCTCAGAAAAAGTATTGCCTCTGTCAGATCCTCCTTCATGGATGCCCTCAAATCTGATCTAATTATTTTGAGAGCAGAGAACAACCTCTCTACACTAACTTGTGTTGGTGGCAAAGCAGTAACCACTCGGGCAACATCTCTGACAATGTCAGGATACAGAGGAATCGCTTGTTGCACTGTTATTTTTGATGAACGGTCAAATTTCTCAATTTCTTAGTGCACATGAAAAATTCTGCTGAAATGTACTGGCTGTGTTCCTTGATGGGGATGACTCTTCTTCTATGCGGGAACGCTTTGCACGGTCCTTGTGATCCAAATATTTTTCGAAATTAAATTCTTCATCAGTTGATGATGAGGGTGAAGATGTGGCAGGACGACCAAATTATTCTTGTTCCTCCTGACTGTTCTGCAACCCTTTCATCCTTACTGCTATTTCAAACAGAGCTTCTTTTCCTTTACTTAGCTGTTGATCATCTAGAAGAATCCGATGCATTGGGTCTACATAAACAGCTGCCAAAAGAATGTTATTTTGTAATAGTAGCTCCTCTCTCCGTTTCATTGATGTAGCAATGCCACTTGCAATTAACCCTCCTCTTTGGGACAGGCGAAACATCAGGTTCTTCCACTCCTTTAAGAAAATACCTGGAGTTAAGTCCTCTGCTTGTAATTTTTTAGTCACTGTAAATGGGTGCTCTAGCAATTTTTCCAGCTCAGTCACCTGATTCCACTGACTTTCATTTAGCGTCAGTTGAGGGTTAGCCATGTCTACAAGAAAGGTTTTCAGTTCAACCAAGCGCTGAATCATTAAGTAAGTACTGCCCCATCGTGTGGCTTGATCAATAATTGCCCCTTTTCCAGCACGTCTCTTCAAAATTGAGTCAACTTTAGGGGTTCTGGCAACAGTAGCCAATTTTCTCACCTTGCCAATCAGTGCAGCAGCATGTCCTTCTTGCAGACTGTCTCTTATAGCCAGCTGTAGCGTATGCACAACACAGCGCATGTGATGAATGAAAGAACATATTGACACAGTTTCAACAAGATCATCTAAACTATCATGTTGTTGTTCATCTGAAGCAACTTCAGTTTTCTCCTCAGTTACAATACTGTGTTCCTCTATTTCAAACATTTCTGTGTCTGTGGACCCAGAATGTTCTTCTAGCTGCTGGTCACCATCATTACTCTCATTCATTAGCTTAATAGTACTTATCATATTTGAAGCATTGTCAGTTACGACAGAAAGAACTTGCTCTTTTTTAAGTTCATAGTCTTGCAGAACCTTTTCCACCAAGACCTGGAGAAACTCACTGGTGTGATGAGCTTTGGTGTCTTTTACTGCCAATGTCTTGGTAACTATTTCATTTTTGTCACAAACAAATCGGACATTGATGGCAAAATAGTTCACTCTGTGACGTGTGCAGGCATCCATTTTAAGAAACAGAAAGCGTCCCTTGAGAGTTTTTTTAAGTTCTTCCTTTTGTTTAAAAGCTTCTTCGATTACTAATTTTCTAATACTCTCTCTCTCCAGAGAAACACCAAGCTTGCGGGCCATTTCCCCATTCAGACACATAAAAGCTGGTCGTGAAAATAATGAAATAGGCACACTATCCTTTACAACAAGCTCTATGATCTGTTTTTTAAATGTATCTACTGTCATTGTCACAGTAACTTTGTCACTGACAAAATATCTTGCAACTGATGGCTGCAAAGTTCTCTGCTCCTTTGTTTGGCTGGAAGAGCTGGGCACTGGTTCATTGGTTTGGATGCAGTCTCTCTCATCCACTGCTTTCAGTACTTCTGGATGAAAGCGCTGTAAATGTCTCTTTAGATTAGAAACTCTGGTAGGAGCATTTTTATCTTTGCCTGAATATGCACTCATCTTGGCTTCACAGCATTTGTTTTCGTCTGGATCATTTGTCATACACTGACAGACATAATGTTTTCTATCTTGAGTGATGGTGAAATGTTCTAATACAGCTGATTTAATGTGATGCTTCTTTGACACTCTCAGGTTTTTAATTCTGCATTCACAATCCAAATGACAATTGTTTTTCCTAAAAACAATTGTACAAAATTATTGCCAGGTCGTACAACTGATATAGTGGTCAGTAATACTGTTGTTATTCCTCATGTACTCACAGTTAACTGATGCAAAGTTTTTTGAAAGGATAATACTTCTTACAGTCTTCCTCTTCTGAGTAGCAGGCAGCTGTGAGATGCTTGGAAGACGCACACCTAGTATGATCTAGTCTAGAGGAGGAGCTTTACTACTAAGAATTTGCAACACATTTTCACTTTCAGTTTCATACACTGTAAGTAGGGGGGTTGGGGCAGCATGAGGTTAACCAACTATAAGATTAGATAAGGGCAGTGGAGAACAGTGACACACAAGAAGTAAGAAATGTCTCTATCTCCAGCAGAACTGCTTATCACTGTTGTTCATAGTTTGATAGAACATATATATTTGAGTAACATTTATAAAATTCATATGAAAGTTCAATTATGAAATATTAATACATTTTTTTTTAAAGCTGGAGTCGGAGTCGGTACATTTCTACCGACTCCGGCTCCATCCAAAACTAACTCCGACTCCACAGCCCTGGTGAAAAGTCGAAGGTCCGACTGAAACACGAAACCCAATGCAAGTCAATGGGGAAGCAAAGTCGGCAGGGACTGGAGGCAGTAAACACACCTGCATGCCGGACCGCTTTTTTTAAAATGCGCGCACACAAAATATATCTCTCGCTCTCTCTCTGCTGCACGTCATCTCGTTTCCCACAGTGTACGTCCTTGCTCAGTGGCTGAAAAAAAGTCACGTGCAAGCATTCTGGCAAATCCAACTTTGGCGCTCGCTTTGCCGACCGCATGGCCGACCTCACGCTGTGGTCGGGTTTCGGTCGGCGAAACCCGACCTTGCCGTAAGTCGGCGACTTATGAATCTGGCCGACCTGTTTCGCTCAACTCTAATTGTATCTTCTCCGGTGTTAAACTTGACTTGAGGGTATACATCACCCAGCTTAGCTCCTTTAGGGTCATAGTCACTTCCCTCACTTGATGTACACAGTGATCTTTCGACCTCACGACTATAAGGAAGACGTCCAGGTACAGGATGATAACATCCCAAGAACAAAAGGTAGGACATTACCGCCAACATCACCTTGGTAAACACCCTCGGAGCTACTGACAGCCCGAATGGGAGGGCTACATACTGGTAGTGCCTGACCTGTCCCTGGACATGCAAAGTCACCCTTAGGAACTTTTGATCATCCATTGGGATGTGGCAATTGGCAGCTTTTAAGGGTATGTGCACACGTTGTGGATTTTGATGCATTTCCAGACGCGCGGAATTTCCTCAAATCCGCAGTGCAGAGTGCACACAATGTTAATGAATGGGAAATGCAAAAACGCTGTGCACAAGCTGTGCAAAATTCCGCGCAGAATCGGAGCATGTCAATTATTTTTTCCGGATCCGCAGCTGTGGCCTCTCTCTTTTCCAGAAGCACAAGGGATGGGATAAAATTCACAAACCAAATCCGCACAGCAAAAACGCACTAAAATCCGCATCAATTCCCCAGGAAAACCGCAAGCGTTTTCTGCCAAGAGATGTGGATTATTTGCAGGAAATTCCGCAGTATAATACGCCACATGTGCAGTGCATATACCCCAAGTCTACAACCACCATGAAGCTGTCCTGGAACAACACATTTATACCCGTGTTGGCCGATTCTATCTTGCAAGAGTAATTCATGACCCATAGCTTGAGCTTCCTCAGGTTGACTATAGTTCTTAGAGAACCGTCCGGCTTTTAAATAAAAAAAAAAAAAAAAAAGGGGGGGGCATAAAATCCCCTTCCTTCCTCTTCCACTGGGATTTCTCGTAAAACCTGCTTTTGAACCAGTGCTAAAACCTCCGCCTCCAGAGCTAGTTGTTCTCCTGGAGACTTCCTGCGAGGTGTTGATACAAAAGTCTGCCAGGGTGGATGGGTGAAGTCTATCATTAGACCATCCCTGATGACACTCAAGTTCCAGCGACTGGGGGAGATGTTCACCCAGGCAGGGACAAAGAGAGAAAGCCTCCCCCCTCTCTCTGACCTGACGTCATGGGGGGGGCTTTTTGACAATGTAGCGGATCCTCTGAACATATAACCAGACCCTTTTCTGTCTTTGAAGTCCCAGCTCATTCTATCTTCAGGGGGACAACCTCTATTAAATTTCCTCCTCCAAAAAGGTTTTATGGTCTCACCCGGGAAACCCCTTCTTTCTGTCCCCTGCCTTCTCTAAGATGTCCGCTAGTTTCTGACCAAAGAGAAACTGACCGTCAAACGGAATAGAGCAGAGTCTATTTTTCGAAGGCAGGACTCCCGGACACCCTTTAAGCCACAAGGCCCGTCTAGCCACATTAGATAGGCTTGCCGCCCTAGCTGCCAACCTCACCAAATCTGCCGAGGAGTCTGCTAAGAAGGCCGATGCCCCTTGCACCAGAGTCATATTGGCTAAGATATCTTCTCTTGGGACCTTACTCCTCAGCTGTTCCTCCATCTGTTGCAGACTATGAGTGAGTGGGCAGCACACATCCCGGCTATCGCCGGCATCAGACCCCCTGCGGCTGCCTCCCAGGTGTACCTCAGGAACCCATCTGCTTTTTGTCCAATGGGTCTCTCAGCATAACAGAGTCCTCTAAAAGGCAGGGACAAATTTTAGAAGACTTAGCCACTGCCCTGTCGATCCCAACTCACTGAGTCTTTTTCCTCAAAGGGGTTTCTCCTTTTGGAAGGAAAAGGCAGACTACCAGACCTCTCCGGCTTCTTCCACTCCTTCTCTATGATCGCTTTCACACTAGTATTAACTGGGAAGGTGGACTTCCTTTTTTCCTCTAGGCCCCCAAACATAATATCCTCTAAGGGTTTAGGTGTTTTCTCCTCCTTTAGGCCCATTGTACACCTGACTGCGCTAAGCAGTCTATCCGTGTCCTCGGCCGGAAAGCAAGGTCAGCCGCCTACATCACTGTCCGAGGAGGAGCAGGAGGATTGGGAGGAGGAGGGAGACGGGGATTCCACATGATACTTTCTCCCCCCCCCCCCCGGATTGTGAGGCCTCATAATCCATGATAAGCCCCCGGGGTTTCTTGCTTCCCTTTTTCAAAGCTGACTTTAGGGAACCTTTCACTTCCGCCCTGATAATGGCCCTAAGGCTAGTGGCGAATTCGGGGGTCTCTTCCCGTAATGTTTTCTATATGCAGTCAGCGCAGAGATTCTCCCGCCACTGAACTGCCAGTGGGGATTTGCAAAGGGCACACTCCTTATTGTTTGCCTTGGCGCTAGCCTTCCTAGGCCCCTAGTGTTTAAGCAGAAAATGACCCCTATTACAACCAAGGTGACTTTCTCGTAGATTACTCACCACCCGCTGTCAATCAAGGGTACGGGATTCGGATGCTGATCAGGGATATGAACCATGTCCCTCCACTTCTGATCGGGATGGCAGCCACTCCTGCCACTCAAGCAGACGCTTCTCTTCTGTGGTCATCCCTCCTTATAAGAGGGATCAACTGTGCTCCCCGCCTCCTCCGGTTACCGTTCTATGCCACTCCCCCCGCCAGGACGCACCCAGGATCCACGCGCCCCAGCCGTCATTCTCGCCCTGGGCGCCACCATCTTGGATCCGGCGCACACCTCTTGACATTACACAGGCGCGCCCATTCCCAGCTTGTCTCGCGCGCAACGTTAGCGGCGCACTCCTTGGAAGCCCGGCTCACTCATGGAGCAGCGTTCAGGCAGGAGGGAGAGCAGCATAGCGGCCACAGAAGAGTCACTGTACCCATGACTGTGCCGCCACTCGCCCGCACGTATGTCAAGACCCCACAGGAACCATGGACGCAGCTTCCACCGCCGGTTGTCAATACGAGGGTCCCCGTCAGGACAGGAAGCCCAACAGAAGCAAGGGAGGGGTACCGCTCTTATTTTCTGTCCTGGCTGGGCGATCCCTCTCTCAGGTGTGCCGTCAAGGGTGAAGGGAAAATTATTGTTTCCTGGATGGGGTAGACCCTTGGGCAGTGAGCACCTAACTGTCCCGGAGTCCTACTCATTCCATGACAACTCCTTGGATTCATGATTTGGACCTCCTTACTGCAAGGTAGTCTAAATTATTGTTTTTAAACATTTTACAACTTGTTTTTACCCCACATCACACAAAAGGTCACTTATACCTTGGATGGAGCATCTGCACTCTTTTTAGGCAGCACTGTGATTATTAATTATCGAACTATTAAATGTTAAGTCTCATTGTAAGGCCGGGGTCACACTAGCGTATAGCATCCGATGCGATATGCTAATGACCCTCGGCTCCTGCTCTGCTGCGAGCTCCAGCCGAGTGTCATGCTACTGTGCTCCAATCCTCTCACACAGAGAATTAGAGCACAGCTGCAGAAGAGGCGGAGAAAATATTTTCTCCATCTCCTCCATTGCCAGCGTATATTGCACAGCACTCTGATGATATCAGAGTGATGTGCATTGTGTCACTTGCACCCATAGACTTATATGGGTGCGAGTGAGCCGAGACTCGGCCGAGTCTCGGTGCCAATCACAGCATGCTGCAATTTTACACGCACGCTGGATAATGCTCAAGAAAATAAACGCTGATGTGAGCTGCCCGTCACGGTATGTCTGGCCCTGCGTGACGCAACCCGACGATCGGTCGGTCACAAACCACAAGACAGACAAGGGGACACCGGGTAAACAATTACAACAGTGGGCCCTATAATAGGGAACGGGGAAGTGGACACCTCCTGCACTCCCTAAGGAAGGGCCCTGAACTCTCCTCACGTTCCCTATACAGGTTCTTTCAACCTGTCGCCGACCAGGATACCTCAGTCCCTCACCTGCCCTGCACCTATCCCTTACTAGGGAACTGGCAAGTGCGGACACTGGTCCTCACCGCTGTACTAGTAAAACACCAGGGAAGACAACAGACAGGGAAACACAAAACAACTTAACTTTCTCTGCTGCCAATGCTCCTGAGGCAGCAGAGTACAGCACCCGAACACAGCTTCCAGCAGAAACACCAAGGTTCCAGATAAGCTGCAACAGAACTGCTCCAAATAGCTCCTCTCTTCTCGAAGGTTGGTTAGTGAATGACTAGTATTACCAACAGGGAGTAGCAACAGCTGACGACCTTTTATAGGAAGGAGGGGGGAGGTCACTACCTGCTGACTAATTAAACATGTTGTAACACCAGCGGCCACCGGAGGGCAAAACTCCATATTAACCCCAGAGGCCAGAAAGGAAAAAAGTTTACATAAGAGAGTCCAGACTCTGCCACAGATCCGAAAATGGATCATGATAGCCCCATAGATTAACACAGGGCCGAGTGCTATGCGATGTTTTCTCGCATATCACTCATCCGTATTCTACGGTAGTGTGACCCCGGCCTAACACTCACTATTGCTATATTTGATTTAATACAGTGAGGTGTCTAATTGTAAGCAAACTATTTTTGCTTTTCCTCAGTTAAAAAGAAGTAAAAAAATAAGATAAAATTTGGATTGTAGTTAAAGGGAACCTATTACAGGTTTTGACACCAAACTAACAATTTATGCAAAGCATCTGAAATGTTGATTAATGTCTATACCCTTTTGCATGCAAGTTAGTTTCTCCATTTTCTAGAAATCAGTCAGCCAACGTTTTTGCAAATGAGCTAGTAAATAAAGGTCCGGATGAGGTTGTGAGTGCCAGACTATCAATTTGAGCATATGCCACTCTTGGGCATGACGGCGCCTGCACAGGATCTTGGACGGGCAAGCAAGGCACAGCAAAGAGTAACCCGTCAGTCACTGACAAGAGGCCGGTAGCAGGAGGAGGAAGAGAAGCCAGAGAGCTGCATGAGAAGACCAAGCCTCCTATACTTGAGAGCTCATTTTCTGACAGATTTCTACAAAATTGAGAAACGGGCCTATAATAAAAAAGGTATGGACTTTATAAACATTTTAGTTGCTTTACACAGATTGTTCATTTAGTCTCTAAAAACCTGCTGACCGATTTCTTTTAACCACTGCTACAGGTTAAAAAGGGGTTATCTGGGACGTTTTCGGTCCTACTGAGCTAAAAACTTGCAGTTAACCAGCAGCCAACTGCCTGTTCTGCCCTACTGAAATCTCTCCACCCACCTTTCGTGACTACCTTTTTCCTCATAGATTGTAAGCTTGCGAGCAGGGCCCTCATTCCTCTTGGTATCTGTTATGATCTGTGTGATTATTGTTATGTTGTAATGTCTATCGTCTGTACATGTCCCCTCTGAAATGTAAAGTGCTGCGGAATATGTTGGCGCTATAGAAAAAAAATGTATCATCATCATCATCTCACGGTTCAGGAGGTGACTTCTCTGCTCTTTTTAACCTCACGTCAACAGAGCAGCTCTTCCACTCTGTCAACAGGGCATCACTGTGGACATCCTGTTGATTGACAGGCAGGTCCTCGCAGTTAGGCAGCCAGCTGTCAATCAGCATGGTATCGATAGGGATGCCACATCAACAAAGCAGAGTGGAGGGGAAGAGAAGACGCTGCTCGGTCAACGTAATGTCTCTAGAAGGAGAAATCACTGCCAAGAGTGATCCGTGATCGCTTTGGACTGGAGCAGATTGTCGCAGGGCAGAACAACCAGTAGTTATGATAATAAGATAAGATAAGATAATCCTTTAATCGTCCCACCATGGGGAAATTCAGAGCATTACAGCAGCAAGGCAGGAACAAGTACAGATACAGATGCATAACAGCATTACATTGACAGTAGGTAGGTACATATACGGAAAAAAAAAAAAAAAAAAAGGATATAACCGGACTATCACAACTTTGGATCTATCAGTTCACTGTTTGGGTCGTTCTCCGTTTTGGACAGTGCTGGTTATACAGCCTAACTGCAGCAGGAAGGAAGGACTTTCAATAGCGCTCCCTCTCACATTTAGGATGAAGTAGCCGGTCACTGACAGTACTGCACATCTTTGTCACAGTCTCATGCATGGGATGGGAATCATTCTGCACCATGTAGCTCACCTTGGCCAGGATCCTCCTGTCGCCTACTTTCTGAACTGGATCAAGGGGGCATCCCAGGACAGAGCTGGCCCTTCTAATCAGTTTGTCCAGCCTACTCCCGTCCTTGGTTGATATGCCACTACCCCAGCACGCCACACCAAAGAAGATGACTGATGCCACAACAGAGTTGAAGGATGCAAGGAGTGCCCCCCTATCTCCGAAGGCTCTCAGCCTTCTGAGCAGATAAAGCCTACAGTGGCCCTTCCTGTACACTGTATCCAAGTGATGGGCCCAGTCAAGCTTATTATTGAGGCTCACACCAAGGTACTTATAGGTGTCGACTATCTCAATGTCATTTCCCTGAATGTTCACCACTACTAGTGGATTTTTTCCCTTGCGAAAGTTCACCATCAATTCCTTGGTCTTCCCGGAATTAATCCTAAGATGGTTCCTCTGACACCACTCCACAAAAGCATGTTTAGTATTTCTGTACTCTCTTTCATCTCCTCCTGTGATGAGGTCTACTATTGCAGAGTCATCAGAATACTTCTGCAAGTAGCAGCTAGATGAGTTGCACTTAAAATCCGCAGTGTACAGTGTGAAGAGAAAAGGGGCAAGAACTGTACCTTGAGGTGCCCCTGTATTGCAGATCATCGTGTCTGACACACTGTCCCGAACCTTTACAAACTGAGGTCGGTTCGTGAGGTAGTTAAGGATCCAGGTGGAGAGTTGGAGGTCCACTCCAACAAGACCCAGCTTGTCTTTCAGTAGACCTGGCTGTATGGTATTAAAAGCACTAGAGAAATCGAAGAACATTATTCTCACAGTGTTCCCAGGTTTCTCCAGGTGAGAGAGAGTCCTATCTAGAAAGTGGATAATGGCATCATCCACACCAATGCCCGGCCTGTAGGCAAACTGGAGAGGGTCCATATCCGAGCTCACTAGAGGACCAGTCTCTCTAGTACCTTCATCAGGTGTGATGTCAATGCTACAGGTCTATAGTCATTAAGGTCTTTCGGATAAGGTTTCTTCGGAACTGGTACCGCACACGATAATTTCCACAGTTGTGGTACTATACCTATTCTCAGGCTCATATTGAACAGATATGTAATGATCTCACTCAGCTGGTGCCCGCAGGTTTTGATTAGCCTTGCACTGATGCAGTCAGGACCTGCAGCCTTCAAAACTTTGATCTTATCCAGTTCTTTTGCAACCTGGGTACTTATGAAGAACAGACCCTGGCTCAGTTGACAAGTTGCAGCAGGGGGTGAGGTTATTGTAGCAGAGAGGTGTGAATGGTATGCAGGGGCAGGAGCAGCCAGTGTGTGATTAAATCTGTTAAAGAATAGACACCTGCCTTTTAGTTCTTAGCCAATAGGAAAAGTAAAACCCTAAAATAACCCCTTCCAGTCTTGTAACCAGCAATTAAGTCATAAGGATGGGAATTGTGTAAACCATGAAAGGGATGAATTCTTACTGACCATGAGCATCCTGATCAGACACCAACATATTAAATAAACATTATTAGCCTATTCCAAGGAAAAATTTTAAAACAGCAAACATTTCATCCTGTCCCATTTTAAATGATTCAGTGATGCAAGCACAAAATTGTTCATATCAATTCTAGAAACTTAGCTGGAAATCCCCCAAGAAATGTATTAGTGGAAAGAAACTAGAAGAAAACAAAACAGTTTCATTTCACAGCCAATACACATCTACAGGATGAAGCAAAAACCCTATAACTCACATTAAATGCTAGGTTCACATCTACGTCAATTCCATCGCAGTTTCTATCATTAATGGAAAAAATATTGCACGGCATGCAGTTTTATTTTGCTGGTAAAATGACAGGCGCCATGACAGAAACCCAATGGACCCTATTATAGTCAGTCCAGTCTGTCACTGATGTTTGTAATGTCTGCCTGTGCCATTATTTTCATTCTTCTGCTATCAACACACAGAAAAATGGAAATAAAAAACCAGTTGTGAACACAGCCTTACCAATCTCAATTTCCTGCTATCTCCGTCACCCCAAACAGCAGAAAAAAAGCTCTATTAAGAGGATATCCAGACGTCTTTGGCCGGATTTTGCTTGTAAGGCAACCGCAAACCTGCCACAAAAAAAATGAACACAGTGCACAGCAATGTTAACCTCTTTCCCACCTGAGAAGTATCTATACATCCCTGTGACGTGGGTCTCATTTACCCTAGACGAATGGATGCGTCCCAGCGATTTTGTGTGCACACGAGCGATTGTTGCCGGGTGTCAACTGATTCTGACAGCTGACACCTGTCACTAAGTGCCAGAAGCGGTCCCGCACCACTCCCGGCACTTTAACCCCCTGTTCAATGAACACATGCGGAATCACCGCGCATACAAAAGGGAGCAGCGCTTTGGGCGGGGTGGGTATCCACTGCGTTCAAAGCGATGACAATACGCAACGTGGAGAAATACCCTTAGATGGATACCCCAGAGTAAGTGCTCTGCGTAGAGAGCCGAATAAATGTGATCCAAAATGTTATGTAACATGTTCGCAAAAAAAGCTTCACATCAATCCACACACAAAAAAAACAAGTCCCCACTCAGGTCTGTCATCTGTTAACGGAAATATAGGGGACTTCCATGTTACTGGTAAACAATGGCTCTGGAAAAGCGAAATTCCTCCTCGCCGCCCAAAAGAAATTCAGCAAATTCTGCAATCCCAAATCCAAAAGCCCCCCCCATTCTGAGCCACAGAGGGTACTTAAACCACATATAGCATCTACGTTTGTCATTTCTGAAACGATGAGAGCCAGCCTAACTTATGGGTGCATGTCTCCAGAAGCATGAGCTGGGCATAATGTACTGGTGACAGCAACGTACTGATCACTACAATTTGCAATTTACACTCTGCAACATCCACTGCTGCCCGTTTCTGGAAAACACCCATAGAGTCAAAATCGTCACTACAACTGTAAATAAATTCCCAGAGGGGTGTAATTTCCAAAATGGGATCACTTGAGGTGGATTCTGCTCTTCTAGAAATTAGGGGCTCTGTATAAGGAGTCCGCAAACTATTCTAGGAAAATCTGCACTCCAGGGAGCACATAGCCTCCTGAGCGTCTCCATATGGCAAAGTAGTACTGTACAGTTACATATGGGGTATTGCCACGTTCAGTAGAAATTGTGGGACACTTTATGGCGCCATTTTTACCCACTTCTTGCGTAAAAATGTAAAATCTAGGGCTAAAACAAAATGTTGGTGGAAACAAGTAGTTATTTTTTCTTCACTGCCCAAATGGTATGAATTCTGTGACACACCCGTGGTATCAATATCATCACTGCACCCCTAGATTAATACATTGAGAGGTGTAGTTTCCAAAATGGTGTCATTTGTGGGGGATTTTCACCGTTTAGGCTATGTGCAAACGTTGCGGAACTCCCGCGGAAGTTACCGTGGGAATTCCGGAATTCCATTCCGTGGGAAAACCGCATTTTAAATTCCCTTGATTTTACCGTGGAAAAACTAGCAATTTGCAAGCATAATTAGCTTGCAGAATGCTAGTGTTTTCCAAGCGATCTGTAACATCGCTTGGAGAACTGATTGACAGGTTGGTCACACTCGTCAAACATAGTAAAAAGTTGGTCACACTCGTCAAATACTATTGAGGCTGCCTATGCAGCATCAGTAGTAAAAAGATCTAATGTTAAGAATATGAAAAAATAAAAAATCGTGTTTTTCTCACCTTCCAACGTCCCGCGCAGCGTTCCCGATCATCGTGATGCTCCCGTTCCCAGTAATGCCTTGCAAGACCTTTGATGACGTAGCGGTCTCGCGATACTGTAGCAATCTCGCGAGGCCACTACGTCATCACAGGTCCTTGCCGCAAGGCATTACTGGGAACGGGAGTTGGCGGGAGCATCGGTAAGGCTGCGCGGGACGCCGGAAGGTGAATATAACCAGATTTTTTATTTTAATTCTATTTTTTACAGGGATATAGTACCCAGGGCCTGGAGGACAGTCTCCTCTCCTTTACCCACTGGGTACCATCCACAAATGTTCTGCTTACTTTTCGTATGGTGGGCACAGCCATATGCGGAAAGTAAGCAGAACAATGCATTCCTATGTGGATGGAATCTCTGCGATTCTGCAAAATTAATGAGCATGCTGCATATTTTTTCACGATGCGATTCCGCTGCGGGAAAATCCGCAGCATTAGCACAGCATTGCAGAATCCCATAGGATTGCATGGGATGCTGTTTTTTCTGCGTTTGTGGCAAAATCGCGTGTTACAAACTGCCGCGAAAACGCGAATAAAACGCAACGTGTGAACGCAGCCTTAGGCACATAAGGGGCTCTCCAAACACGACATGGCGTCTGCTAATTACCTCAGCAAATTTTGCATTCAAAAAGTCAAATGGCGCTCTTTCCCTTACAATTTCTGCTGTGCGTACAAACAGTGGTTTCCTCCCCACATATGGGGAATCGGCATGCAAAGGAGAAATTGCACAACCAATTTTGGGGACCAATTTTCCTGTTACTCTTGTGAAAATAAAAAAAATTGGGTCTGAAGTACAAATACAAATTAAAAAGTATGAAAATTGCAAAATTTCTGCCAAATGTTCATTTTTTGTCCCAAATAAGGCGCAAGTCATACCAAAAAAATGTTACCACTGTCATGAAGTACAATATGTCACAATTAAACAGTCTCACAATCAGTGGGAGCCGCTGAAGTGTTCCAGATTTATTACCACATAAAGTAACACTGGTCAGAATTGTAAAATTTGGCCTGGTCATGAAGGTGAAAACGGGCTTGGGGGTGAAGAAGTTAAAGGGAAGCTGGCACCAGGTTTCAACAAGATACAGCCACCAACTTTCAGGCCTGATATATACAGCATTATAGAATGTAGTCTATGTCCCCGATCTGACCTGCAACAAAAAGAAAAACACCTTTTATTATACTAACCTGTGGGGCGGTCTGGTCCGAGAGGTGTCACTGATTTTGGTTCGGCACCTCCTCTCTTCTTGCAATGTTGTCCTCATGCCATCCACACAGTCTCACTGGCATCGCACTACTGTGCAGGCGTACTTCTCTGCCCTGACTAGGGAAGAGCAAAGTGCTGCTGTACACATGTGCCGAGGCTTTTGACCAGCAGCACACCTTGGACCGTACAACCCCGCAGGTGAGTATAATGAAAGATTTTTTTCTTGTCTTGCAGGTTAGGTTGGGGGCATATATACAGCATTACAGAATGCTGTACATCAGGCCTGAAAGGTGCAGCAATTATTTTACCTTTCTGCCAACAGTCACAAAAGCACTTATTTTTTTGCAGAACGAGTTGACTTTTTTACTGGTACCATTTTCGGGCACATAATATTATATATATATATATATATATATATATATATATATATATATATATATATATATACACACACACACACACACACACACACACACACACACACACACACACACACACACGGTGAGCCATTTATATGCATACACCTAAATAAAATGGGAATGGTTGGTGACCCAGATTGGCGTGCTGAATTTGCAGAATGGGCAAAATATGGGCCTTTCCTTCTCTACTGCAGAGAGAGGTTTACGGATTACATCAATTTGCATAGGTTCAGGCACACTTTCCTTTTCCTGTTGGTTTTTTAATGCGGATTGAGTAAGGGAGTAGTTAGGAGTGTTTCCAAACACTCACAGTCTTTCCTTTCTTCGTCCCGTGAATCTCTGATTCATTCGGATGCATAGTTGAATAAAGTCCTCTAGGTTATCAGGGGTCTCGACCTTTGCAAGCTCATCCTTAATTAGCTCTGAAAATCCTAGTCGAAATTGACTCCTCTGGGCAGCTAAATTCCATGTGGTGCCTGCCACCCAGCGGCGAAATTCGGAGGTATATTCAGGTACAGAGCGCCACCTTTGACATAGGTTATGCAATTTGGTTTCAGCTGTAGCACAAGGATTTGGGTCATCAAAAACTTGATCCATAGCAGTGATGAAGGAAACCATGTCATTTAGGAGGTCAGAGTTCTTTTCCACATCAAACTTATTGAGAATTTCACAAGGAAAACAATGGTGTGCTTGGTTTTAACGCAACTTTATTCTTTCATGAGTTTTTTTTTTTTTTTTTTTACAAGTTTCTCTTTGTTTACAGCCATTGACATGTCGCAGAGGTTAACACGTGAGTGGTGGATAAAAAATCTGTTATTTTCTGGTAAACGCAGTACCCGGGTCATTGCAGCAGATTTCTCTTTGTTTACAGCCATTTACATGTCACATGACCTTCTTCCCATTGAAAAAAATAATTTTGGATCCAAAATAGCAGACTTCAAAATGGCTGCCATTGTCACCACTTGAAACATTTTCCCCCTACCATATACTAATGTGCCACAAACAGGAAGTTGAGATCACCAACCATTCCCATTTTATTTAGGTGTATCCATATAAATGGCTCACCCTGTATAATTAATTATATATTACTCTTGCCTATATATTTATATACTTATTGAACAAGGTGTGCCTGCTTGAATGGTCTTCTGAGATTTCCCTGGAAGGCACTTTTCTGTAAGAACACCAATATTCCCATCATCCCAAAAGCATTTCTATTTCCTTATAAAGCTACCAGGAACACACATTTCCTGATTTTGTTTGTGGAGTCAACCTTCTAGACACACAAAAGTTCAACAACGTCAGTTTCTGCAATTGCTATACTGAATGCCAAATACGCTTTTGCAATTCACAGCTCACAAAATAAAATATATATTATTCTACAATAATTATTTTTAACTACCGTATATACTTGTGTATAAGCCGAGATTTTCAGCCCATTTTTTGGGGCTTAAAGTCCCCCCCCCCCCCCCCTCCCGGCTTATACGCGAGTTATATACCGGCAGGGTGGGGTCAGAGACCATACTCACCTCTCCTGGCACTTCTCTGCAGCCCCTGCATCTCCCTCTGCCGTCTGCTTCCTGCATTCAGCGGTCACGTGGTACCGCTAATTAAACTCATGAATATGCACATATTTATGAGTTTAATGGGTGGTAGCACATGACCAGCTGAATGCAGGAAGCAGACGGCAGAGGGAGACGCAGGGACTGCCGCTGTAGAGAAGACCTTGCGCTAGGAGGGATGAGTATGACGGGGGCAGAGTGATATTCACCTGTCCCCGTTCCAAGCCGTGCACCGCTGTGTGTCCGGGTCCTCCTGCTGTGGCGGCAGAGGGGGCGATGACAGTCAGCATGCCAGGGGCTCAGGACACAGGCACCTGGCCCCCAGCGACGGAGAGGTGAGTATGTCATTTTTTTTTGCAGCAGCAGCAAATAAAGGGTATTTATGGAGCATCTTATGGGGCAGCATTAACCCTTGTGCAGCAGCATATGGGGGGTATTTATGGAGCATCTTCTTGGGCCAGCATTAACCCTTGTGCAGCAGCAAATGGGGGGGTTCATCTATGCAGCATCTTCTTGGACCACCATTTAACCCTCGGCCTATACGCGAGTCAATCAGTTTTCCCAGTTTTTAGTGGCTAAATTTTGGGGGGGGGGGGGTCGTCAGCTTATACACGAGTGTATACGGTATGTTTTTAACCATGTTTAGCATGCAATTCAACTAAAAGGGAACAGGTCACTAGAATTCTGCTGCTCAAACCATGGGCAGCAGGAATCGGAGGCTGGCTGTACAATTGCAGCCAGGTACATTTTTCTCTAAAATTCCACAATTTAAAAAAGCCCTTGGAGTGCTTTTCCCTGCTCAAGGTGATTTACAAGTCTCTCCTACAGTGGGGCAAAAAAGTATTTAGTCAGTCAGCAATAGTGCAAGTTCCACCACTTAAAAAGATGAGAGGCGTCTGTAATTTACATCATAGGTAGACCTCAACTATGGGAGACAAACTGAGAAAAAAAAAATCCAGAAAATCACATTGTCTGGTTTTTTTTCATTTTATTTGCATATTATGGTGGAAAATAAGTATTTGGTCAGAAACAAAATTTCATCTCAATACTTTGTGATATATCCTTTGTTGGCAATGACAGAGGTCAAACGTTTTCTGTAAGTCTTCACAAGGTTGCCACACACTGTTGTTGGTATGTTGGCCCATTCCTCCATGCAGATCTCCTCTAGTTCAGTGATGTTTTTGGCTTTTCGCTTGGCAACACGGACTTTCAACTCCCTCCAAAGGTTTTCTATAGGGTTGAGATCTGGAGACTGGCTAGGCCACTCCAGGACCTTGAAAGGCTTCTTACGAAGCCACTCCTTTGTTGCCCTGGCGGTGTGCTTTGGATCATTGTCATGTTGAAAGACCCAGCCACGTTTCATATTCAATGCCCTTGCTGATGGAAGGAGGTTTGCACTCAAAATCTCACGATACATGGCCCCATTCATTCTTTCATGTACCCGGATCAGTCGTCCTGGCCCCTTTGCAGAGAAACAGCCCCAAAGCATGATGTTTCCACCACCATGCTTTACAGTAGGTATGGTGTTTGATGGATGCAACTCAGTATTCTTTTTCCTCCAAACACGACAAGTTGTGTTTCTACCAAACAGTTCCAGTTTGGTTTCATCAGACCATAGGACATTCTCCCAAAACTCCTCTGGATCATCCAAATGCTCTCTAGCAAACTTCAGACGGGCCCGGACATGTACAGGCTTAAGCAGTGGGACACGTCTGGAACTGCAGGATCTGAGTCCATGGTGGCGTAGTGTGTTACTTATGGTAGGCCTTGTTACATTGGTCCCAGCTCTCTGCAGTTCATTCACTAGGTCCCCCCGCGTGGTTCTGGGATTTTTGCTCACCGTTCTTGTGATCATTCTGACCCCACGGGGTGGGATTTTGCGTGGAGCACCAGATCGAGGGAGATTATCAGTGGTCTTGTATGTCTTCCATTTTCTAATTATTGCTCCCACAGTTGATTTCTTCACTCCAAGCTGGTTGGCTATTGCAGATTCAGTCTTCCCAGCCTGGTGCAGGGCTACAATTTTGTTTCTGGTGTCCTTTGACAGCTCTTTGGTCTTCACCATAGTGGAGTTTGGAGTCAGACTGTTTGAGGGTGTGCACAGGTGTCTTTTTATACTGATAACAAGTTTAAACAGGTGCCATTACTACAGGTAATGAGTGGAGGAAAGAGGAGACTCTTAAAGAAGAAGTTACTGGTCTGTGAGAGCCAGAAATCTTGATTGCTTGTTTCTGACCAAATACTTATTTTCCACCATAATATGCAAATAAAATGAAAAAAAAAAAACCAGACAATGTGATTTTCTGGATTTTTTTTTCTCAGTTTGTCTCCCATAGTTGAGGTCTACCTATGATGTAAATTACAGACGCCTCTCATCTTTTTAAGTGGTGGAACTTGCACTATTGCTGACTGACTAAATACTTTTTTGCCCCACTGTATGTGTGTAAATAGGGAGAGACCAGCCTATCAGCGTGACAAGGGCAGAGAGAAAGGGCTGGTGACAGCGCCAGACTAGTCATGACTCTTCTCCTGCAGCACTACAAACTAGGTTTGAAACGCTGCAGCATTTTAGAGAAAGACATACCAGGCTACAGTCACGTAGCCAGACTCTAATTTCTGCTGCATGTGGTTCAGGCAGCATGAATCTAGGGAATTGTTCACTTTTAAATCTTTCAATAAGGCCTCACTGAAATTTGTCATCAGCACTTTGGAGCAGAGTGTCTGCTTTTTCAATTAGTGTTCTCTATGTGATTTTCAAAGAGTAGAATTGTATCATTGACTTTGAGCCCTGAACCAAATATAAAACAGACATGTTTATGATTTTTTTCAGCAGACTCGGTTTAAAAAAAAAAAAAAAAAAAAAATGAAAAAAAAAAAAGACAAGTTAGCAGCATAACAGAATTAACAGACAATTATGGATATGCGTTTTATGCGTGAAAAACAGATGGAACACAAGTGAAAGATAGCCACATGAAGGAGCCCGCATTCACATACTTTTTTTGTAGGTATAGTATTTTAAGCACTTGTGTATGTACACATTGGTGTAGTGTAGTCACTTCTTTTCTATTGACAGCTTCAGCGTTCTCTTTATTAACATTCTGTGAGCAGGTTAAACCAACTAATCACCTATCCGTGTAAACGCTCCCTTGTTTTCTTGTATTGATAACGCACTTTATATTCAAGAGTTGTGGGGTTATTCCATTCATTCACTCCAGGTGGCATCACCTTGGGATTCAGATATATCCTTGTATTTATGGAGGTCCTCCATAGGGAAAAAAAAAAAAAAAGTCTATTAACTCCTTAATGACTGTGATTTTTCGCTTTTGTTTCCCTACCCACCTCCCTTTCTTCCAAAAACAAAAACTATTTTATTTATATGATAATATCGCTATATGAGGGATTGTATTTTTGTGGCATAAGCTGTAGCTTTCAATTACACTATTTATTTTTTTTATGTAACAAACTGAAAAATGAGAAGAAAAAAAATCAAGTGGGGTGAAATCATTTT
Source organism: Dendrobates tinctorius (assembly GCF_039654945.1). Lineage (NCBI taxonomy): Eukaryota > Metazoa > Chordata > Amphibia > Anura > Dendrobatidae > Dendrobates > Dendrobates tinctorius. Next base: position 7,178,063 of record NW_027361789.1, on the reverse strand, counting down.
GCAATCCCATCGTTTCTGGTTTTAACAGCGTTCATTGCGCAGTAAAAACGACCTGGCAGTATATGCTTCTACTGGGTCAGTAGTCCGTACGATTACGGTGATACCTAGTAAATTTTCTTTTTGTGGGCAGTGCAGGGGTGGGGGGGGGGGGGGGGGGGAGGATAAATAACCTTGCAGTGTCAATTTTTTTTCTTCACAAAATTTACAGTACTAACATGCAGTTAAGGGGGTTTTACACATAGCGATATCGCTATAACGTCACCGATTTGGTGACGTTATAGCGATATCGCTATGTGTGATACTTACCTCCGACCGGCTCCCCCGCTGTCCATCGCTGATCGCGCGAGAATGTCCGGCTCCATTTCTCGTCGGGCGCTTCCTGCTGGCGCGGACGAGCGACGCGTGGAGGTGGGAGGACGTCAGGATCGCTGTGTGTGAAAGTTAGTATCGTGCGTTGCGTCGCTGCTGCATCGCTGTGAGGTCTGCCTGTGTGACAGCTCACTAGCGATCATTTAGCGATGCACCAGCGATCCTGATCGGGTCGGATCGCTGGTGAATCGCTAAATGTAAAGGGGCCTTTACTTAGCTGCCAATTCAACAATTTATTAGGGCTCTTTGACCTTTCCCTCCACCTGCGCACTGCAGTACTTTGCTCTGCCCTCCTGCGCAGAAGCGCGATGCCCAGGAGACTGTTTGGATGATGCAAGGAGCCGACATCCGCACGAAGCAAGCAGGAGGGTGGCATCGCAAGAAGATGGGAAGCGCCGGACGAAGAAGAGTGACACCCCTCAGACCGGACCGCCACGCAGGCGAGTATAATAAAAGATTTTTCTTCTCTTACTGGTTGGGATGGGGGCTTATATACAGCACTATAGAATGCTGTATATTAGCCCTGAAAGATGGTGGCCTTACTTCATATCGGCCAAACTCGGTGACAGGTTCCCTTTAAGGCTGTGTTCACACACAGCGTTTTTTTAGCGGTTTTTACCGCGGTTTTCACTATAAAACCGCTAAAAATAAGGTGCACAGTCATTTCTATGCATTTTGCACTTTTTGTGCACATTGATGCGTTTTTCACCGCAAAAAAACCGCATCGCGGTAAAAACCGCAGCATGCACATTAATTTAGCTTTTTTTCCGCGGTTTAGGCTTCTCCCATGCTTTTAGAAACCGCTGCGGTAAAAAACGCATCAAAAACGCATCAAAACAGCGCAAAAACCGCTGTGGAAAAATAGGTGCGGTTTCTGGGAAGGGATTCAGGTTTTTGTGCAGAAATTTTCTGCAACGTGTGCACTTAGCCTAATGCTTATGGATTGCGTACTTTCTCCTCTAAAGGCCCTTTTACATTTAGCGATGCACCAGCGATCCGACCAGCGATACGACCCGGTCAGGATCGCTGGTGCATCGCTAGTGAGCTTTCACACAGAAAGATCTCATAGCGATGCAGCAGCGACGCAGCGCACGATACTTACCTTTCACACACAGCGATCCAGACGTCCTCCCGCCCGCCTCCACGCGTCGCTCGTCTCACACAGCAGGAAGCAGACGACGAGAAATGGAGCCGCGCGATCAGCGATGGACAGCGGGGGAGCCGGTCGGAGTTAAGTATCTCACATAGCGATATCGCTAGCAATATCGCTATAACGTCACAAAATCTGTGACGATTTGCGATATTGCTAGCGATATCGCTATGTGTAAAACCCCCTTTATTCCCTCTGTAGCACTACAAGTCACCAGGGCTGTGGAGTCGGAGTCGTGGAGTCGGAGTTAGTTTTGGTTGGAGTCGGAGTCGGTAGAAATGTACCGACTCCAGCTTTAAAAAAAATGTATTAATATTTCATAATTGAACTTTCATATGAATTTTATAAATGTTACTCAAATATATGTGTTCTATCAAACTATGAACAACAGTGATAAGCAGTTCTGCTGGAGATAGAGACATTTCTTACTTCTTGTGTGTCACTGTTCTCCACTGCCCTTATCTAATCTTATACTTGGTTAACCTCATGCTGCCCCAACCCCCCTACTTACAATGTATGAAACTGAAAGTGAAAATGTGTTGCAAATTCTTAGTAGTAAAGCTCCTCCTCTAGACTAGATCATACTAGGTGTGCGTCTTCCAAGCATCTCACAGCTGCCTGCTACTCAGAAGAGGAAGACTAAGAAGTATTAAACTTTCAAAAAACTTTGCATCAGTTAACTGTGAATACATGAGGAATAACAACAGTATTACTGACCACTATATCAGTTGTACGACCTGGCAATAATTTTGTACAATTGTTTTTAGGAAAAACAATTGTCATTTGGATTGTGAATGCAGAATTAAAAACCTGAGAATGTCAAAGAAGCATCACATTAGATCAGCTGTATTTGAACATTTCACCATCACTCAAGATAGAAAACATTATGTCTGTCAGTGTATGACAAATGATCCAGACGAAAACAAATGCTGTGAAGCAAAGATGAGTGCATATTCAGGCAAAGATAAAAATGCTCCTACCAGAGCTTCTAATCTAAAGAGACATTTACAGCGCTTTCATCCAGAAGTACTGAAAGCAGTGGATGAGAGAGACTGCATCCAAACCAATGAACCAGTGCCCAGCTCTTCCAGCCAAACAAAGGAGCAGAGAACTTTGCAGCCATTAGTTGCAAGATATTTTGTCAGTGACAAAGTTACTGTGACAATGACAGTAGATACATTTAAAAAACAGATCATAGAGCTTGTTGTAAAGGATAGTGTGCCTATTTCATTATTTTCACGACCAGCTTTTGTGTGTCTGAATGGGGAAATGGCCCGCAAGCTTGGTGTTTCTCTGGAGAGAGAGAGCATTAGAAAATTAGTAATCGAAGAAGCTTTTAAACAAAAGGAAGAACTTAAAAAAACTCTCAAGGGACGCTTTCTGTTTCTTAAAATGGATGCCTGCACACGTCACAGAGTGAACTATTTTGCCATCAATGTCCGATTTGTTTGTGACAAAAATGAAATAGTTACCAAGACATTGGCAGTAAAAGACACCAAAGCTCATCACACCAGTGAGTTTCTCCAGGTCTTGGTGGAAAAGGTTCTGCAAGACTATGAACTTAAAAAAGAGCAAGTTCTGTCGTAACTGACAATGCTTCAAATATGATAAGTACTATTAAGCTAATGAATGAGAGTAATGATGGTGACCAGCAGCTAGAAGAACATTCTGGGTCCACAGACACAGAAATGTTTGAAATAGAGGAACACAGTATTGTAACTGAGGAGCAAACTGAAGTTGCTTCAGATGAACAGCTTAGATGATCTTGTTGAAACTGTGTCTATGTTCTTTCATTCATCACATGTGCTGTGATGTGCATACGCTACAGCTGGCTATAAGACAGTCTGCAAGAAGGACATGCTGCTGCACTGATTGGCAAGGTGAGAAAATTGGCTACTGTTGCCAGAACCCCTAAAGTTGACTCAATTTTGAAGAGACGTGCTGGAAAAGGGGCAATTATTGATCAAGCCACACAATGGGGCAGTACTTACTTAATGATTCAGCGCTTGGTTGAACTGAAAACCTTTCTTGTAGACATGGCTAACCCTCAACTGACGCTAAATGAAAGTCAGTGGAATCAGGTGACTGAGCTGGAAAAATTGCTAGAGCACCCATTTACAGTGACTAAAAAATTACAAGCAGAGGACTTAACTCCAGGTATTTTCTTAAAGGAGTGGAAGAACCTGATGTTTCGCCTGTCCCAAAGAGGAGGGTTAATTGCAAGTGGTATTGCTACATCAATGAAACGGAGAGAGGAGCTACTATTACAAAATAACATTCTTTTGGCAGCTGTTTATGTACAGTCATGGCCAAAAGTATTGACACCCCTGCAATTCTGTCAGATAATATTCAGTTTCTTCCTGAAAATGATTGCAAACACAAATTCTTTGGTATTATCTTCATTTAATTTGTCTTAAATGAAAAAACACAAAAGAGAATGAAGCAAAAAGCAAAACATTGATCATTTCACACAAAACTCCAAAAATGGGCCGGACAAAAGTATTGGCACCCTCAGCCTAATACTTGGTTGCACAACCTTTAGCCAAAATAACTGCGACCAACCGCTTCCGGTAACCATCAATGAGTTTCTTACAATGCTCTGCTGGAATTTTAGACCATTCTTCTTTGGCAAACTACTCCAGGTCCCTGATATTTGAAGGGTGCCTTCTCCAAACTGCCATTTTTAGATCTCTCCACAGGTGTTCTATGGGATTCAGGTCTGAACTCATTGCTGGCCACCTTAGAAGTCTCCAGTGCTTTCTCTCAAACCATTTTATAGTGCTTTTTGAAGTGTGTTTTGGGTTATTGTCATGCTGGAAGACCCATGACCTCTGAGGTAGACCCAGCTTTCTCACACTGGGCCCTAAATTATGCTGCAAAATTTGTTGGTAGTCTTCTGTCTTCATAATGCCATGCACACGGTCAAGCAGTCCAGTGCCAGAGGCAGCAAAGCAACCCCAAAACATCAGGGAACCTCCGCCATGTTTGACTGTAGGGACCGTGTACTTTTCTTTGAATGCCTCTTTTTTCTCCTTTTTTCTCCTGTAAACTCTATGTTGATGCTTTTGCCCTAAAAGCTCTACTTTTGTCTCATCTGACCAGAGAACATTCTAACAAAATGTTTTAGGCTTTTTCAGGTAAGTTTTGGAAAACTCCAGTCTGGCTTTTTTATGTCTCGGGGTAAGAAGTGGAGTCTTCCTGGGTCTCCTACCATACAGTCCCTTTTCATTTAGATGCCGACGGATAGTACGGGTTGATACCACTGTACCCTCGGACTGCAGGGCAGCTTGAACTTGTTTGGATGTTAGTGGAGGTTCTTTATCCAACATCCGCACAATCTTGCGTTGAAATCTCTTGTCAATTTTTCTTTTCCGTCCACATCTAGGGAGGTTAGCCACAGTGCCATGGGCTTTAAACTTCTTGATGACACTGCGCACGGTAGACACAGGAACATTTAGATCTTTGGAGATGGACTTGTAGCCTCGAGATTGCTCATGCTTCCTCACAATTTGGTTTCTCAAGTCCTCAGACAGTTCTTTGGTCTTCTTTCTTTTTTCCGTGCTCAATGTGGTACACACAAGGACACAGGACAGAGGTTGAGTTAACTTTAATCCATGTCAACTGGCTGCAAGTGTGATTTAGTTATTGCCAACAACTGTTAGGTGCCACAGGTAAGTTATAGGTGCTGTTAATTACACAAATTAGAGAAGCATCACATGATTTTTCGAACAGTGCCAATACTTTTGTCCACCCTCTTTGTTATGTTTGGTGTGGAATTATATCCAATTTGGATTTAGGACAATTCTTTTTGTGTTTTGTGTTTCATTTAAGACAAATTAAATGAAGATAATAATACCAAAGAATTTGTGTTTGCAATCATTTTCAGGAAGAAACTGAGTATTATCTGACAGAATTGCAGGGGTGTCAATACTTTTAGCCATGACTGTAGACCCAATGCATCGGATTCTTCTAGATGATCAACAGCTAAGTAAAGGAAAAGAAGCTCTGTTTGAAATAGCAGTAAGGATGAAAGGGTTGCAGAACAGTCAGGAGTAAAAGAAGAATTTGGCCGTCCTGCCACATCTTCACCCTCATCATCAACTGATGAAGAATTTAATTTCGCAAAAATATTTGGATCACAAGGACCGTGCAAAGCGTTCCCGCATAGAAGAGTCATCCCCATCAAGGAACATAGCCAGTACATTTCAGCAGAATTTTTCATGTGCACTAAAAGAAATTGAGAAATTTGACCGTTCATCAAAAATAACAGTGCAACAAGCGATTCCTCTGTATCCTGACATTGTCAGAGATGTTGCCCGAGTGGTTACTGCTTTGCCACCAACACAAGTTAGTGTAGAGAGGTTGTTCTCTGCTCTCAAAATAATTAGATCAGATTTGAGGGCATCCATGAAGGAGGATCTGACAGAGGCAATACTTTTTCTGAGGACAAATTTATAGATTTCTTCTTATTAACTGCATAAAAGTGTTTATTGCATATTTACTTACAGTTTAGAAAAGTTTATAAAAGTTATTTGCTATATTCTAATTGTATTCTAATAAATGTAGTTTTTGCTCTAAGTGGTCTGATTACTTATATGATGGTGAGAAACTGAATAAGCACGATGTTTAATATTTTACAACAGTAAATTTGTTGTTATGAATTGGCCATTTATGAAGGAGTCGGAGCCGGAGTCGGAGCCTGATAAAATCCAGGAGTCAGAGTCGCAACTGTGGCTTACCGACTCCACAGTCCTGCAAGTCACACATGAATATATTCATTGATCTGGAGTGGCCTTGTTTATTTTCTATACCATAACAACATTGTGTATTATGGCTTTTTTATTTGACCTAAACATTTATGTAAATATTAGACTAAGTTCACACGTAGCGGAATTCCCGCAAAAGTTACCATCGGCAAATGTTCTGCTTACTTTTTGCATGGTGGGCACAGCCACATGCGGAAAGTAAGCAGAACAATGCATTCCTATGTGGGCGGAATCACCGCAATTCCGCAAAATTAATGAGCATGCTGCATTTTTTACCGCGATGCGATTCCACCGAGGGAAAATGCACAGCATTGCGGAATCCCATAGGACGCTTTTTTTTGCGTTTTCGCGGCAAATTAGCGCGTTTAAAATCGCAGCAAAATCACACAAAAAACGCTACGTGTGAACGCTGCCTTACACTATTGTTTTGGTTACTCAGTATTATTCTATGCATATTTGTATTTAGGAGATCGGTTTTAAGTCATACATATAACATTATGGGGTGACATATTGTATGGGTTTGCCATGCAATTTGGTGCATTATTAATTTTTGGAGCACCCAACAAATTTCAATACATTTTTGTTGATCTTTTTTGCTTTATCTATTGACTATTTTTTAGGTTTATAGTGTGGCTGGTGCCTTTAATAAAACTTGTAAGGTAAGGGGAGTATATGTTTGCACTTTCAGGTGTGTGGTACAGCAATTTTTCTTTTATTTTGGTGGTACTATTAAGGCCTCTTTCACACATCAGTTTTTTGCCATCAGTCGCAATCCTGCAGTTCTGGAAAAAAACGGATCCGTCGCAGATTGTGAAAAACTGATGCGACGGATCAGTTTTTTCGCTGGATCTGACTGCCCTACCTGGTAATGATAATTGGAACATGCTCAGTTAAAAAAAAAACGGAATCTGTCTCTGGATTCCATCATTTGATGGACAGCGACGGATCCTGCGCCCATAGGCTTCCATTATAGCCAACGACGGACGGCACTGGATCTCGTCTGACTTTTCAATGGAGACAAAAAAACGTTACTTTGTCCGTCGTCACCGCCCGACGCACAAAATTTCCAACGGCTCCAGTGAACAACGGACCAAATGTGAGGCCATCCGTCGCAATCCATCGCTAATACAAGTCTATAAGGAAAAAAAAAAACAAATCCAGCGTCATCAGTCGCTGGATCCTTTTTTTTCTAAAAACGACGGATTGCGACTGATGGCAAAAAACTTGTGTGAAAGAGGCCTAACTTATATTATGAGCTCATCTGGTGAGATGGATTCGCCACAGGAGTCAGAGTAAGCGGCAGGAACCCGAGGCGTTGATGCGGTGGAGCTGGACAAGCCACTTGGCACGTGGAACAAACAGCACTAATAGGAAATTCTGAATGTTAGAGATTTAGCAGAGCAGGAGATACATGCACGTACCTTGTAAAAGCAAAGTCAATTGTGTGGACAGAACCTTTGAACAGTAGAAACAAGTAGCCAGGCTTGAGAATGAGCAGAATGTGAGGACAGCACAAAGTAACAGTTTAGCTGAGACAACAGACAAGTATATTGGACTAGCAGAGCCAAGTGTTCAGACTAGTATATTGGACTAGCAAATAGAATTCACTGTACATATGGTTCCTAGAAACAGCAGAAAGCGAACTTAAAGTAGCTGAGAGCTCCCAAGAAAAACAGAGCAGAGTCAGAACACAGGCACTTTAGTTGTAGCAGAGCTAAATGTTCAGAAGCACTTTAAACCCCTTCCCAACCTTGGACGTACTGGGTAAGTTATATTGATTTTGCATGCACAGGAAACGTGTGCATGCGAACGCTTGAAGGTGTTCACCTAACATCATAGCCAACACCTGGCTCTCACTGCTAGCAGAGGTGCCCACACCGTTCCCAGCAGTTTAACCCCATAAATGCTGCATTCAATATCGATAACAGCATTTTGAAGGCAGGGAGAGAGGGTTTCCCTCTCCTCCGATTCTGCGCTCCCGCCACATCACGAGGGCCCAATCGCTGCTATGGTGACCTGAGGACGTTCTGACAACTCACCACCAGGCTAGCATGCTTGCTAGACCATATTCAGATCACAGTCTAACAAGCTGGAATCACTGAAACTTGGTGGGACAATACACATGACTGGAATACAAGACTAGAAGGATACAACTTATTTGCAAGAAACAGACTTGATAAACGAGGAGGAGGTGTTGCATTGTATGTTAGAAACGCGTATATCTGCACAGAGATTGAAGCTTCAGAGACTGGGAGTTCTGTGGAAACTGTTTGGGTAAGAATACAAGGACAGAACAATGGAAAGGACACCATTGTAGGCATTTACTACAGGCCGCCTGTGCAAGCTGTAGATATGGATGAACTCTTTATGCATCAAATGGCCAAAATATGACATAGTTGTCATGGGAGATTTCAACTATCCAGACATTTGTTGGGAATCTCTCTCAGGCAAAACTAACAGGTCAAGGAAATTCTTATCCTCTCTTGCTGACAACTTTATCTTCCAAAAGGTAAAGGAGAAAACAAGGGGAACTGCTACCTTGGATCTAATCCTTATAAACAGGGAGGAAATGGTTGAGGAGGTAAAAGTGGCTGGGACCCTAGGAGGTAGCGACCATGCTATTTTAGAATTTTGGATAACTAGAGGCGGAAGACCTGTGAAGACTCAGACGTCAAGGTTAGATTTCAGAAAGGCAGATTTTAAGGGATTCAGAAAGAGAATTGGAGGGATCCAACGGCTGGATATCCTTAAAGACAAAAATGTCCAGGAAGGATGGGAAATCTTGAAAAATGAAATTCTCAAAGCACAGTTGTTAACAATTCCGAAAAGAGGGAAGAATAGGAAGCATTTAAGGAAACCAGGATGGATGAACACAGAACTTAAGCACATGCTAAAAAGGAATAAAAAAAATGTTTATAAAATGGAAAGAGGGAGGCATATCTAAAGAAGAATATAATGCTGTCTGCAGAACCTGCAGGGCACAAATCAGATTATCTAAAGCTGAAAATGAATTGAGACTTGCAAGAGATGTCAAAAGCAATAATAAAGGATTTTGGGGATATGTCAAAAGTAAAAGAAAAGTCAAAGATGCTATAGGATTTTTACAGGATGAAAATGATGAAATGGTAAGACAGGATGTTGAGAAGGCTGAACTTTTAAATTCCTATTTTGCATCTGTTTTCTCTCAGAAAGGAAATGTAACATCAACTGTTCTTCACTGTCCTATTAAGGGAATAGAAGAATCCAGGATATTTATAAACAGAAAGATAGTGAGGAAACACTTAGCTAACCTAAATGAATTCAAGTCTCCAGGTCCAGATGAATTACACCCCAGAGTACTGAAGGAGATAGCAGAAGAAATTTTTGAACCCCTCTCCATAATCTTTGAAAATTCTTGGAGAACAGGAGAAGTGCCAGAAGACTGGAGAAGAGCAAATGTTGTTCCTATCTTCAAAAAGGGGAAGAAGGTGGACCCAGGCAACTATAGGCCGGTGAGTCTGACTTCTATACCAGGAAAGATCTTTGAACAAATTATTAAACAACATGTATGTCAATACTTGGATAAGAATGAAGTGATTAAACAGAGTCAGCATGGGTTTGTAACTAATAAGTCATGTCAGACTAATTTAATTTCCTTCTATGATGGTATTACTGATTGGGTGGATCAAGGAAATGCTGTAGATATAGTATATCTTGACTTCAGCAAAGCATTTGACAAAGTCTCTCATACAATCCTTATTGAAAAAATGACTAAGTATGGAATGGACAAGGCAACTGTTAGGTGGATTCATAACTGGCTTAGTGATCGGACCCAAAGAGTGGTCGTAAATGGCTGCACATCCAGTTGGAAGAATGTCTCAAGTGGGGTACCACAGGGCTCTGTCCTGGGCCCTGTATTGTTCAACATCTTTATCAACGATTTAGATGAAGGAATTGAGGGTAAACTGATTAAATTTGCTGATGACACAAAGCTAGGAGGGATAGCTAATACTAGAGAAGAGAGAGAGAGGATTCAAAAAGATTTAAATAAACTGGAGAAGTGGGCAGCAACTAACAGAATGGTTTTTAACAGGGAGAAATGCAAAGTACTACATCTGGGCAATAAAAATGAAAAAAGCATATATAGAATGGGAGGAATAGGGCTAAGTGACAGCACATGTGAAAAAGACTTGGGTATACTAATAGATCACAGACTGAATATGAGTCAACAGTGTGATGCAGCAGCAAAAAAGGCAAATGCAATTCTAGGATGTATTAACAGAAGCATACAGTCTAGATCACGTGAAGTAATTATTTCCCTCTACTCCTCTTTGGTCAGACCTCATCTGGAATATTGTGTCCAATTTTGGGCACCACATTTTAAAAAAGACATCAACAAACTGGAGCAAGTTCAGAAAAGAGCGACCAGAATGGTGACCGGTCTGCAAACCCTGTCTTATGAGGAAAGGTTGCAGGATTTGGGAATGTTTAGTTTGCAAAAGAGAAGACTGAGAGGAGACTTAATAGCTGTCTACAAATATCTAAAGGGCTGTCACATTGTAGAAGGATCAACTTTATTCTCATTTGCACAAGGAAAGACTAGAAGCAATGGGATGAAGCTGAATGGGAGGAGACACAGATTAGATATTAGAAAAAACTTTGACAGTTAGAGTGATCAATGAGTGGAACAGGCTGCCACGAGAAGTGGTGAGTTCTCCTTCAATGGAAGTCTTCAAACAGAGGCTGGACAGACATCTAACTGGGATGATTTAGCGAATCCTGCTTTGAGCAGGGGGTTGGACCAGATGGCCCAGGAGGTCCCTTCCAACTCTACGATTCTATGATTCTAAGCTTGTGTGTTAGTGCATAACTGACAGTTATAAAGCACTGCATTGTAATGCTTTATAACCATGATCAGACTGTAAAAGGTGAAAGACTAACAAAGGGACTAACTAATAAAAAAATGTAGTTAAAAAGTGTTTGCCAATATAAAAAGAGAAGCCAGCGCTGCTGGTGGTCAGAACGCACAACATGAAGTGCAGTGCACATATTAACATCTAATATGGTTAGATGTTTATGTTCGCCATTTTTGCTGTGTTCATTGTGATGGATCTAGGCTGCTGTGCGCACACACACAGCAGCCCCGCCCTGCCTCAGGCTTTAATTAATTTGTGCACCTGTGTCTGAGCCTGCATCGCCATTCATCTGTGTTTGCTGGTCAGGCATTTTGTGGAGGTCAAACCTGAGATGTCTATGTTCAGACCTGGTTGGCCGTTATCTGCACTTGCTTCATCTGGCTGCAGGGGAGTGATGCAGATATGCTTCAGGTACGGATTGCATTTGATATGGTCTTGCTTTTAAAATATTTAAGAGGCCGTAATGGCACAGTGAATAATAAAAATGTAGAGTAGGACCCCCCACATGAGATTGCCTTGGCGCTGCGGGGTGGCTCAATTTATTGATCAATATTTTGCCAAATGTCTCATTTTGAATACAGTTAGATGTTAATATGTGCATATGCACTTCATGTTATGCGTTCTAACCACAAGCAGCGCTGGCTTCTCTTTTTTTTTTTTTTTATTAAAAAGTGTTTGCCCCGTTCATTTTTCCCTATTCTTGTGCATGTTTGTCACACTTAAATATTTCAGTTCACCAAGCAAAATTTAAATATTAGACAAAGATAACACAAAGACCTTCATTTAAAAACTGCATTATTAGTAAGGGAAAAAGAAATTCAATCCTGCAGGGTACTGTGTGAAAAAGTGATTGCCCCCTTAAAACATAAGCCACAGTTAATTTATCACATCTTTGAGAAGCGGAGTTCAAATTCCCTAGCCACACGCAGGCCTGATTACTGCCACACCTGTTCTCAATAAAGAAATCACTTAAATAGGACCTAACAACGAGCAAGTAGAGCAAGAAGAAGGCCTGCGTCTGAGCAAATCAAACATTGACAAATCCCCTGGCCCAGATGGCATTCATCCATGGATACTGAGGGAATTGAGCTCAGTAATTGACAGACTGCTGTGTCTTATATTCTTAGACTCTCTTGTAATAGAGTTGGTGCCACAGGATTTAAGGATGGCTAATGTGGTACCGATATTTAAGAAAGGTAACAAGGTGGAGCCAAGCAACTACCATCCGGTAAGCCTAACATCAGTAGTGCGCCAAATTTTTGAGGGCATTATAAGAGATGACCTGCAGAAATATATTGCAGAGAATATTATAATAACTGATTACCAGCACAGATTCATGAAAGATAGGTCGTGTCTAACTAATATGTTGGGTTTCTATGAGGAGTTAAGTGCAAATCTGGATGTTGTAATGCAGCTGATGTTATTTATCTGGAATTTGCAAAGGCATTTGATATGGAACTACATAACAGCCTTAGGCCGGCGTCACACTAGAGAGAAATACGGATGAGCGAGAGGCGTAAAAACAACGCATTACACTCGGACCAATGTTTCTCTATGGGGCAGTTGCCATAATCCGTGTATTTGTCGCCCGTATTTACGGGCCGAGACAATCGCAGCATGCTGCAATTTTCAGCGTATTACAGCCAAAATACGCCAATGCAAGTCTATGGGTGCGCAAAAAATACGCACTACACACGGACCACGTGTGACTTGTGGGAAATACACAAGACCTCCAGGTGACAGGAAATGGGCCAATCCATTATAAGGAAGCTTAGACATGCTAATTAGCTCAAAACGTGCTCCCAGACATCCCAGAAGAACGCCTCCACGGAGTCCTGCAGCATGTCTACCCACATTATTGTAGAGATGCTCGTTTTGGTCCAGGAAACGCCCGAACTTTGGGACCAAAGGGATGCACATTACTCCGACCGGGCCAGAAAAGGGGCAGCATGGAGACGCATCTGTGGGCAGATGTTTCCTGAGTTTGTGGAACGTACACGTGAGGAACAGCAACAAATGAGTAAGTTATCTAATTTATTAACAATCATCTTAAATGCAAGAAATTACAAGTGTTCCCAGTAGCCCCTAAAATCCTAATATGTATATTTTGGGATCGTTGTTTGTAAGCGACCTATTTCAACACCTCACTTTGACACTTTTCATTCTCTACTCAACCCAAGAGTAAACGCCCCAACCACGGAGCTCCGAGCTGACAATCTGGCCAATTACTTCAAAGAAAAAAATTGACCAGATTCGACAGGAAATTATCTCCCAATCACCTCATACCATGCACTGTCCTCCCTCCCCCACTGCATCTAGCTCACTCTCTGATTTTGAACCAGTCACAGAAGAAGTAAGCAGGCTCCTTCCATCTTCTCGCCCAACCACTTCCACCAGTGACCCATTTCCGTCACATCTCCTCCAGTCTCTTTCCCCTGCTGTCATCCCTCACTTAACGAAAATATTTAACCTCTCTCTCTCTCTCTCTCTCTCTCTCTCTCTCTCTCTTCTGGTATCTTTCCCTCCTCATTTAAGCATGCCATCATACATCCACTACTTGAAAAATCATCCCTCGACCAAAACTGTGGCGTTAACTATAGACCTGTCTCTAATCTTCCCTTTATCTCTAAACTCCTGGAACGCCTGGTCCACTCCAGTCTTATCCGCTAGCTCTTTGATACCTCTCTTCTTGACCCTCTCCAATCCGGTTTCCGCTCTTTACACTCTACTGAAACTGCCCTCACTAAAGTCTAATGATCTACTAACAGCTTAATCAAATGGTCATTACTCCATGCTAATTCTCTTGGATCTATCTGCAGCATTCGACACTGTGGATCATCAGCTCCTTCTCACTATGCTCCGTTCCAATGGCCTCAAGGACACCGTTCTCTCCTGGTTCTCCTCCTATCTCTCTGACCGCTCCTTTACTGTATCTTTTGTCGGTTCCTCCTCCTCTCACCAAGGACACCGTTCTCTCCTGGTTCTCCTCCTATCTCTCTGACCGCTCCTTTACTGTATCTTTTGCCGGTTCCTCCTCCGCTCACCTTCCCCTTACTGTTGGGGTTCCTCAAGGATCGGTTCTAGGCCCCCTCCTCTTCTCCTTGTACACTGCCCCTATTGATCAAACAATCAGTAGATTTGGTTTCCAGTACCATCTCTATGCTGAGGACACCCAATTATATGCTTCTTCTCCTGACATCACGCCAGCCATTCTAGAAAACACCGACGATTGTCTAAACGCTGTGTCTAACATCATGTCCTCACTACATCTGAAGCTGAACCTGTCAAAGACTGAACTCCTTGTGTTTCCTCCCTCTACTAATGTACCTATACCCGACATTGCCATTTCTGTGTGTGGTTCCACTATTACTCCCCAGCAACATGCCCGCTGTCTTGGGGTCATACTTGACTCCGAGCTTTCCTTTGCCCCCCACATTCGCTCACTGGCTTGCTCTTGTCATCTGCACCTCAAAAACATTTCTAGAATTCGACCTTTTCTTACTTTTGACTCTGCAAAAACTCTTACTGTTTCTCTTATTCATTCTCGTCTCGACTATTGTAACTCTTATAATCAGTCTCCCTCTTACCAAACTCTCCCCTCTCCAATCTGTCTTGAATGCTGCTGCCAGGATCATATTCCTCACCAATCGTTTCACCGATGCCTCTACCTTGTGCCAGTCATTACACTGGCTACCCATCCACTCCAGAATTCAGTATAAACTTATTACCCTCACCCACAAAGCCCTCCATGGCTCAGCACCACCCTACATCTCCTCCCTTGTTTCAGTATACCACCCTACCCGCACCCTCCGTTCTGCTGATGACCTGAGGTTAGCATCATCAATAATCAGAACCTCCCACTCCCGTCTCCAAGACTTTACACGTGCTGCGCCAATTCTTTGGAATGCACTTCCCAGGTCAATACGATTAGTCCCCAATCCCCACAATTTTAAGCGTGCCCTGAAAACGCATTTATTCAGACTGGCCTATTGCCTCAACACATTAACCTAATCTATCCCTGTGTGGCACAGCCAAAAGTTTTACCATAACCAGGTTCCCCGCATCATGTTCCCACATGCTTTATGCATCCATTAGCCCTCTGTGTCTGTACTGTTACACACTTCACATTATGGCTGGTCCATACAATCAGGGCAACTGTTACCACCCACCTTTCGTGTCTACCTCTTTCTTCATAGACTGTAAGCTTGCGAGCAGGACCCTCATTCCTCTTGGTAGTTGTTATAATCTGTGTGATTATTGTTATGCTGTAATGTCTATTGTCTGTACAAATCCCCTGCGGAATATGTCGGCGCTATAGAAATAAAATGTATTATTATTATTATTAAGAGAGAATTTGTTTTTAAACTGACACTCTACTAGGCCACATGACTATGTGAAGTGTTGAGAAACTGTTTGGACAAATTTCAGCAATGTAATAAGACTTTTTTCTGTCAAATTGCAGTTGAAGATGTGATGAGACGCTGGTGCAGCATCCGCGACCAGTACCGGCGGGAACGTCAGCAGTGGGCCAGGAGTGGGACTACAGCACCGACCAAGCGGAAGTACAATTTTGACCGCCTTGCTTTTTTGGTTCCTATTATGGATCTCAGACCGTAAGTACATACATCACACCACATTACACATATGGTGTTTAGGATCAGATCACCAATCTTTTTGTTTTTTATTACATTTCCTAACAGAACTCAGTCCAACCTCACAGAGGGAGACAGGGTCGGATTCTGAGGCCATTATAGACCCGGCCGGGGGTGGTGAAGAGGTGGCAGGCCCATCTTCTGAGTCTTCCAGCTGCAACCCCCAAGCTCCACCAGCACCAGTTCCTGTAGCAGGATCTGTCCCATCAGCTGCACCAGCACCCGGCAGCCTTGAGGAACCAGGCAACTGCAGCAGCCCTACTGTACGTCTGGAGGGCTCCCCCCAGCCTGCTACCATATCCCGCCGTGGCAGAGGAAGGCGAGAGATCCCTGCCTCTGATACCCAGAGGCATGGTGACAAGGGGGTGCTCAGTTACCTGTCCAGGGCTGCCCTGGATGAGGGTGAAGAGGCATATTCCTGTAGTCTAGCCCGGTACCTCCGTCCCCTACCCCGTGAGGTGAGGCTACGTGTGCGAGAATCCATTCAGATCCTCATTGATGCATGCACACACCCCAATACGCCATATGAGGTATTTGAGTTCCCGGAGAGGTGGCAGCTCTCACCCCGTAACCTTCTCCGCCTTACCCCCTCACCCAGATGTGCATGCTGTCTTAGGATCTGAGGCACCTCCTCCACGGGTGCCTACACCTCAACCTATCCCCCCCCCCCCAACCAACCTTGGCCACAACAGGGCCAAATGGCAGCCTATAACCCACCTGCCAAATATGGCCACTTTTACAGACCCAGTGTTGGAGGCTGGCCCCAACCTGGATTTGGACGACATGGCCATATTGGGGGGTATGATGCACGTGGCTACCATAATCCCCAGGAGCATAATCCTTATGGCCACATCTTACCTCAGGGCCTAGATTATGCACCCCAACAGGGTGATGGTCAAGCTGGTCACCCAAGCCAGCAACAAAGAGGCTGGTCTCCCCCCTCACCTCCACCAACATACCAAGAATTGTAAATAATTTTATATTTCTCTGTTTTTGCTTTAGCAAATTTATGTTGATTTTGTTATATTTGGTTGTACAAATCTTGTGACAAAAAAGTGGCCAATTTTTAGGGCCAAAAAAGCCATGAGACACAAAAATGGTCTTCAGTATCAAACAGTTACTTTTTGGCTTTATACAAAGTTTAAATTTGCCAAGTTTTGACTCTTCTTTCATTAATTCCTTAAGGAACCCCCAAAAAAAAAAAAAAAAAAAAATCTGTAAGCAAAGCTGAACACACAAAACAACTTAAAGAAAAAAAATGATATTTATATAGACACACATATGAACATTACAACATAGATACAGCCTGATCTTGCCAGGTAGAAGCACCCTGAGGTGAAACAAAATACTGTGTGAACACATTACGGACTTTGAGTCATGAGAGCGGACGACGTAAAGGGATCACATGTGGGCTAGGCCTATCCCCATTGTCCACCACACCTTCACCAACATCAGATGATGAACAATCATTAAATCTAGTGAAGTTATGTAGGACCACACAAGCTTTGATGACCTCATTTACGTTCGCTTCACTCAGCTGAATGGCTGACTGGAGCACCCGCCATTTCTCACAAAGAATGCCAAAGGCGTACTCCACCAGTCGTCGGGCACGTGATAGGCACAAGTTAAAGATCCTGCGCCGGTGGTCCAGGTTTCTTCACGGATATGGCCTCATTACATGCCTGGCTAATTGAAAGGCCTCAACCCCCACTAGGACATAAGGCACAGATTCTTGATTGGAGACTGGAAGCTGACGTGGTGGTGGTAGGTCCAACTGGTTATTGCGCAGCCGCCAACCCATAATGAAAGAATTGAAGACTCGAGAGTCTCCAGTTCTTCCATAAGCCCCAATGTCTACAATTATAAACCTGTAGGATACTGTCAACCAGAGCCAACAAAACTACAGAAAAATATTGTTTATAATTATAGAAATAGAATTAGCCTCAGTGACGTCAGCGGGAGTCCCCCGGCTGATCTGTGAATGAACTAATGACCGTGGGAAATAAACAATGGTCCCTTTCATGGCTATTAAAATCTGCCCTCACTCACCTGCTTAACCTCTCTGGTTGGCAATTACTGCGGAAGCCCACGCATTTTTTTACAACGAATTAACCCTTTAAAATAACAACTATGCCTCCCAAATTTTGCACACAAACCCTCATCTAATTAATATAAAAAAAAACATGAAATGATTTATTGAATGTAAACCATGTGTCATTTCATGTCAGGTTGGAGAATGATTTGATAGAAGCCGGCAATTGAATTAGCGGTTATTCTGCTATGAAGAACTCTGAGAAATATAAATATATATGTGTCTCAATGACATGTATGTATATGCATTCTATGTGTCTAAATCTATTCTTTCGTTTCTGTTAGAAACCCTGTCATAGGGCTCCATTATATGTCCATTTTGCAAGCCGGCGAGAAAATCTCGGCATATGGATGCCATACGGATTATTTTCGGATGCTGACATGTGCAAAATACGCGACCACACCTTGCTTACGGAGCACTATTTAGGGGTCATTCATCTGTATTACGCATGTAAACTACGGATCGTATTTTGCATCGGTTAGTGTGACCGCGGCCTAATACTCCTACTCAGCTCCCTACTTTCCTTGCATATCCTAGCCTTTCCTAAATCCTCACTGACCCCTACTGTCTCACTCTCTTTATCTACTCTATCCCCTTATTAGCACAACAACCCTTCCCCCAGATTCTAGTTTAAAAGTTACTCCATCCATCTGACCATTCCCCCCCCCCCCCAGCACAGCTTCACCCTCACCATTGAGGTGCAGCACAGCCCTACAGTAGAGCCTGTAGCCAGAGAAGTCAGCCCAGTACTCCATTAACCCAAACCCTTCCTTACTGCACCAAATTCTAAAGGCCCCGTCACACAAGTTTTGTGACACAACAGCGATCTCACCAGCGAGATCGCTGTGTCTGACAGCGATCGGCCTCCCTGCCGGTATCGCTGATCGCTCTTGGAAACCTCTGGACATTTCTTCCATCGCTGGTCTCCCGCTGGCCAGCACGCATCGCTGCGTGTGACAGGCGGGAGACCAGCGATCAGCTGGTAACTAACGTACACATCGGGTATCCAAGGGACGCACGTCCCTTAGATACCCGATGTGTACCTTAGTTACCAGCTCCCTGCATCAGCGCGCTGGTAACTAACGTACACAGCGATGCCGCGCGCTCGGCGTCGCTGTGCTGATCGCTGGTGAAGCTGTCTGACAGCTCACCAGCGATCATGTAGCGACTCACCAGCGATCCTGACACGTTGATATCGTTGTCGGGATCACTGGTGAGTCGCTATGTGTGACTCCAGCTTTAAAATGAAAAAAGTGGTTTGGTACCGTGTTAGCCAGTAGAAAAAAATATATAAAGTGCTCTCAGAGAGAGAAACAAAATAGGAATCTTGTGGGTATGATACCTTTTAATGGCTAACAAATAATAGTGAATGTTGTTACAAAGCAAGCTTTCGGGACTGCTTATGTCCCTTCATCAGGCTGATATCAAGGGACATATGGGGATAAGGGATATGAAGGGACATAAGCAGTCCCGAAAGCTTGCTTTGTAACAACATTCACTATTATTTGTTAGCCATTAAAAGGTATCATACCCACAAGATTCCTATTTTGTTTCTCTCACTCCAGCTTTAGCCACTTATTTATCTCCCTAAGCTCCTGCTGTCTTTCTTGTAACGCTCACGGCACCGGCAGTATTTCTGAAAGCACCATCTTGGAAGTCCTGGCTTTCAACATCTCTCCTAGTTCCCTTTAATCATTTTTAAAGGACCTTCCACTTCCCTCTCACCTTGTCATTGGTACTGATGTGCACCAGGACCAGGAGCCCTGATGAAGAAGGTCCGTAGACCTTAGAAACGCGTTGGCATCTATTTTGGCCTGCACGCGCTCCCATCCTTTCCCTCCGGTGACGTCACCTGACCTCCCCTCCCTTGCTCCAGCCGCTGCACGCCGGCGACGCCTCTTGGCCGGAGTGCGCCATTGTTTTTTTTACATCCAGCGGCTGTTAACCCCAGAGACGCGTGCACACCACCATCTACAGGAGGGACGCCTCCTTGGTGTCGCGTCTCTGTTCCCATTACCGCGATACAGCCATCATTCCATGCGGCACACGCTGGATCTATTTGCAGCTCTACAACCAATATGAAGTAAGTGGCATATTAACCCACATTCACCTAATTGATGGCTCTTATTATACATATTTATCAAGGTTATTTTATGCTGCATTTGATTTTTGATTCTTCATTTATGCTCTTTTTGTCCCTTAAAGGGATTCGTCTAGTATTCCTATATTTGGATATAGTTAACCAGAGCAGGTATTTTGTTCTATTGCCTATTGTTTGTTCTTTTGGGTGTGCACAGACCCAATATATATTTACCAGCAGCGGTTACCTTTTATATATATATCCAACCTTTGCACACTAGGAAGCGCCAGTGTATATTTGTTACTTCATATTAATTATAGAGTCCCCTACCACCAACATCTGTCTTGCCTTTGCTGCACTCCTATCTCCCTCCTATCTACAGCAGTTTTCCTGGTTGCTAGTAGCAACATCCTGCTGTAGTGATCCCCGTCCAGGGCTTGCATTCCTAATATCAACCAAACAGGCATATTTACTAGGTTCTGGCACCTCAGGGGTTCTGCCGATGTGATGTAGCACCTCAAATCATTCCACCAAATTCTGAACTCTAATATGGCGCTGCTTCAATTCTGAGCTTTGCACTGTGCCTTCAAAGTGATTTTTGACCACATAAGGGGTATTGGTGTACTCATGAGAAATTGCACAACAAATTTCAGGCTCTATTTTCTCCTGTCACCCTTGTGAAAATAAAAAAAAATTGTGGTCTAAAGCCATTTTTATGGGAAAAATGATTTTCATGGCTCTACGCTATAAGGTGCCCACCACACAAATAGATACATTCCTTGAGAGGTCTAGTTTCCCAAATGGGGCTCTCCAAATGTGAAATGGCATCACGCTCTCGATGCCGGAGTCAAATGGTGCTGTTTCCCTTCCCAACCCTGCAGTGCGACCAGTAGTTTTCACCCACATATGGGTTATCTGTATACTCAGGAGAAATTGTACTACAAATCTGGGGCTCCATTTACTCCTGCTACAGTTGTGAAAAAAAATTGTGGCTAAAGTAAAACATTTTGTTAAAAAAGTAAGGAGTTCATCTTTTTCTTCAACAATGCATACATTTTTGACTGGTGTCACTTTTGGGTATTTTCTGTCAAATAAATCCCCCCCCAAAGTCACTTCAAAAATGATGCGGTCCCCCTCCTCAAAAAAAAAAAATAGAAAAAGTTTTGCAATATTTGTTGAAAAAAAATTAGAAATTATTGATCAAATTTTAACTCTATCTTCAGACATACTGATAGAGAATTTAGATTGTGAGCCCCATCTGGGACAACGATGATAATGTGTGCAAACTGTAAAGCGCTGCTGAATATGTTAGCACTATATAAAAATAAAGATTATTATTACGTAGACATGTGGGAAATGTTATTAACTATTTTAGTTACCTAAAAAAGATACATAACCAGAAAGATTTTTTTTAGGAATATTACAAATAACCTTTATTCAATACAAATAAAGGTCAGCCACCTCAGACGACTTTCCCATACACAGTAGTGCTCGTTTGGCTGAGAGTTCCTGTCTTCTCTATGAAAAAGTCGCTGGTTGACAAGTGGGCTCAAATACTGGAATATAATGCAATTGGTAGTCCAAAACCAGACGTGTCCGATAGACACGTCCCCTGACAATCTGAGCCGATGCCCCTAGAAACATTAAAACCCATCAATATCATCCGACATTAGTCGAAAAGGTATGGGGACCTTTAGGACACATCATCAGTAACTTAAGACCAGACAACCCCTGTAATGCCCAATTTTTTTTTTTAGAAATAGGAGATAAGTCACTGCCAGAACCCTGTCAGCCACTTTCTCCATTCTCCCCTTTGAAAACAAGTGAACATTTACTTAGGCAGAGCTGAATGTTCATGTGTATGGGGGAAATCAGGAGAGATAGACCCCAAGAGCCATCAGCTAATTAACATGTATGAGGAACCTTTATTATTAAAACAATGATCATGTTTGCTTATCTAACCAGTTACAGCAAACCTATATATGTACTGTATTATCTAACCAGGGACAGCTACCAATTAGACTATTATCTGTTTCATGTTTTGCTTTAGGATAAGGAGGTTTGTGCAGGAGACAATGAGCCTGTTTACATAAACCAGACAAGCAATGGGTGTCTCCACTCTTAACAGAATTGCAAATTGCAGTCAACACAAGACAAAAAAAAGAGCCATCAATATCAAACAAGTGAAACAGAATAGAAGGGACACACATCACACTACCTTATAGGAGCCAGATGATTAGCACAGGGCTTCATTTCAATCCAATCCGAGAATGGCAGATTTATCACAAAGTTCTGTGATATTTTAATATCTTAGTTATTCATTAATAATATATCACATTGCTCATAATAAATGTAAGGAATTGCAAAACTAGGCACACACTCTGCCCAGCTCTGTTCCAGACCAGGTTCCATTTTGCGGGATATTTTAAACTGTCTGCTGAATATATATCTCCGATATATCCAGCATTACGCCTATACAGTTCCAAATGTCTGTCATTGAGTCCCATGAAAAAAATAAATACTCCACGTGGTATATACAATTTTCGTATAGTTAAAAAAAAAAAAAAAAGTTTTTATTGCATTTCTTCCCAGTGGGGACTACAAAACTGTGGTAATGTCACTGGTATTTAAGTATGTGGTTTTGCAGTTTTTTCATTTACACTAGTGTATAAAGACCACGGCACACCTAATTGTTACCATACCTTCCGATTTCATTAAAACCTCCGTACACATTTTAGGGGGATATCAATCTCCTAGACGGGAGTGCCATTGCTCTCGCTCTGGTGGACTCATGTATTATGTGGTCAGGCAGTCATTTGAAAAGTCATAAGAGATACAAATGTGCATATTATTTAACTTGCTTGTATAGCATCACTAATTTCCACAGCGCTTTGCACACATCATCATCGCTGACCCCATTGGGGCTCACAATCTACAGCAATTTTGCTATCTGGATATCTTTGGCATATGGGAGGAAGCCCACGTGAACTCCTTGCAGATTTTGTCCTTGCTGAGATTTGAACTCAGGAACCCAACGCTGCACACAACCAGTGCTAAGCCCTGAGCCACCATGCTGCACACACATTCACCTGCAACCTCCCACTGCATAGAGCAGCTGTTACCCCAGGGAAACTAGGGCAGGGTTGTTATGTAGGCAAGAGTCAGTCCCAGTTTTACTATGAGGCTGGGACCACACATGCGAGAAACTCGGAGAGGATCGCACGGCTGCATAGAAACACATGCAGTCGCACACCCGCTCCGGAGTGCCGGCGTCAGTGCCGGGTATTAACAAGTGAGACTCATCTGAGCTTCTTGCATGTGTGATCCCAGCCTGAAGCAGAAAGTAACAGCTTGTCAAAAGATGTTATTAGGCCAAAATCATATTTTGAATGTATAAGCGATCAGAGGACTCGCAAGCCAAAGGGATCACACATGTTACAGGGGGACCAATGAACCTTCAGTACATGGGAAAGTTTTTCTGTTGCATAAACCAAATTTACAAAATGTGATGAGAACAGTCTAATCTGCTTTCCAGTTCCTTAATATAACTTTCAAGACAGTGCTGCAATATTCTAAAGTTAAAGGCATCCTTGTGTGAGTAGCTCACAACATTATGCAACAGTCAAGGAGCTTCAGTTGATGGACTAAATCCTAATAAGGCCATGTGCACACGATACAGATATCCAGCAGATCCGCAGCGGATTATTCCGTGCAGAAACGTTGCATATCCACAATGTGATGTACAGTAGCATGTTAGTCAATTGAAAAAAAAAAACGCTGTGCAGACGCTGCAGATTTTTTTGTGCGGTTTTCTTGTGGTTCAAAATATGCAGCATGTCACCACTTTTGTGCGGGTTTCCACCTGCTCCATTCTCCAAATCCGCAGGGGAAAACCGCAAGAAAAAAAGGAAGAAATCTGCAGGAAAAATGCAGGTCATTTGACCTGCGGATTTCTTCAATACTGTGCGGAAAAATCCGCAGGGCTGAAAAGTACGTCTGCACTTAGCCTAAAAGGGCTAGTTCATGCACTTGTATTCTCTTTTTTTGTCTTATGGATGTGGGTATGAATGTATGCTTATGAGGCCATTAACTTGGGTCATGAGACTGGCAATGAGGCAGGTACTTGAAGCTCTAAGGATATGTTCACACACTACGTTTCTTTTTCCACAGGCAAAACCTGCCAGTAAAAAACTTGCTGCTTAAAAGTAGGTTTTGCTTAGTTTTTATTTTTTATTCCTTTTTTGCTGCGTTTTTATCAAGGTACATTTGTTTCTTGTGCATGCTGATAAAATTTAGCGCATATAAAAAAAACAAAACAAAAAAAAAACAAAAAAAAACACGATTTTTACTTCATCAGGTTTTGGCACCAAAAACAGATACCTGCTCTTTTCAGCGTTTTTTGCACCACCCATTGCATTCAATGGGTGAAATACACTGAAAGAAGTGACATGTTGCATTCTGCAAACCCCAAGGTTTTGCACAAAATACTGGAGACAAGAAAACCAAGCTGTGTGCATTACATTTCTGAAATCTCATACACGATGCCGATACTGTAAAATGCAGGTGAAAATTTGCATAAAAAACGCAACGTGTGAACATAGACCTGGTCTACACAGCAACTTTGATCGCACCAGCGTGGCATGACCGAAGTTCGCTCTGTGGTGATGCTACATCGTTGTGCTACAGAAGTGAATGGGATCGCATTGCAACACATACAGTAGTGCAACAAGCAAGTTTAAAAAAAAAAAAAAAAGTTTTTTTTAACTTTGTGTGTTGTGGAACTGTAGGTGTCAAAGTGTGAATCCTTTCACTTTTAATGCGTCAGGGTGTAGCACCACCTAGCAAACTTTGGGTAAATGCCATCGCCAAAGTCACCATGTAGCCCTGGAATAAGAACAACAAGAAAATACACTTGCTATGAGGACGTGAATCAGACCAACGTTCGCAAACACTTCCATTTGACTGTTAGATCTTAATCCGGAATAAATATGTCACTAACCAGTCGGAAAGCAATATTACAAAAATGTAGCCGAGAAAACATCACACAAAGAATACCGTAGTCATAAGTATGGTAGATTCTAGTAAGTAATGTGTAGCTAATTATCACTTTGCACTTGACAGGCTCACAGCTCGAAGATGATTTTGTTGATGCATTAAACACCAGTTTGCGATGCTGGAAAATCTCTCTAAAACTGCCAAGTTTCATTTGGATCAAACAAGTGGAAATGGAATTTCTAAGAGCTGGCGATCAGACAGCCTCTCCCAGGCACACACTCCTGGACACCAGAATGGGTGTAGAACCAAATGTTCCACTGAAATACAGGACAGCAATCTAAAGCAGATGTCAGATGCTACTGTGAGGTCCCAGTATCTCACACCCATTCCCACAGCAAGGAGTACATACACAATAGGGAAAGGTACATTTGTTATTACAGGGCTCACAGCCCTCCGGCTATAGGATTTGCAGAGCTATGCATTGTCAAGACAGGATGGGAGTGACACAACAAAACCTACACGTGCTGTGCTGCTGATAATATGACTCCCACCAAAGGCCATGAATGAGCCTCCCCAGCCAAAAAAACAAACATTGTCCCAGACTGGCACTAGTATACAGAATAATAAGGTTAGGGAGAGCGGGTGAAAGAGGCGGCACTGCCCATGTCCCTCCCCTTCTCCTATGAATGGGAAGCACAGTACTTAGAAGCAAGGCTAAAAACGTGGCAGACTCTACTAAGTAGCTTCTTGTTTCCAGATCACATGGAGGCGGACTAGAATGGGCTTCTATTTAACCCCCACACAGCTGAGCTCCACAAGGCAGTGTATAACTGAATGTCAGCTGAGAACCATGTGGGAAAGCATGATAAGCGGGAATCTACGCAGGTCTGGGTCTCTTGTACAGCTCACTCCAGCGTACAGAAACTTCTCCAGAAACTTTTCATACAATGGTTCTTAGGGTCTTTGGTGCCCTTAAACGCAAAGGTTTAAACGGGGTTTTCCCGCAACTTATTTTTTATGAAATGACAGGTTTATACAAGTGTGATTGACATGGGGCAAGCCTATTGGACCCTCAACACTACTAAAAGCTAGGGGTCCTATTCCCAGATAAAAATCTGGCTCTCCTTCACAGCCAAATGCGATCTAATTTTTCGATAGCAAAAGGGGATGAGTGACAAGAGTGAGAGTTGGAGGTAGTGGACCACCATCTTGCATATGTGACCTAAAAGACAGTTGTAGAGAAGAGTATTTCTTGGGAGAACACATTTCATTTAAGGAAATCCTGATCTTCATAGGCTTTGTTCCTAGGATGAGTTTTTGACACAGCATATTCTTTTAAAAAATGCAAGTAACATATCTACTATATAATCGTCTAATTCTGTCTGTTTGTAACGGAAATCCCACGCCGCTGATTGGTTGAGGCCGGCCACGACCAATCAGCGACCGGCGTAGTCCGGCCGCGAGTTGGTGTGGAATTCGAACGACGCACACCACCACTACCGTCGGGAGATCTGCAGCGCTAGCCGATCTCCCGACGGTTGCCGCGGGTCGTCTCCTGCCGCACGGATTTGCCGTAATCCGTGATATTGGCGCAGAATTTAAAGGGGATCTGTCACCCCATTTTTGGCCTATCAGCTGCAGCCACCGCCATTAGGCATTACAGCATTCTGTAATGTTGTAGATAAGCCCCCGATGAAACCTGAAAGATAAGAAGAAAAAAAAAGAAGAAAAAAAAAAAAAAAAAGAGAGATTATACTCACCCCGGCGTTCGGTCCGATGGGTGTCGCCGTCCCATCCTCATACCAAGATGTCCTCCTCCTTGCTTCTACCTCGGCTCCTGCACACGCGTACTTTATCAGCCCTGTTGAGGGCAGAGCAGAGTACTGCAGTGCCCAGGCGCTGGACCTCTCTGACCTTTCCCGGCGCCTGCACACTGCAGTACTTTACTCTGCCCTCAACAGAGTTGGCGATGTGCGTATTTCTGGCCCGGCGGCTGGAAGTGCGCATTAAATGCCGCTGTCAGAGTTTGACAGCGGCATTTAACTAGTTGATAACAGCAGGTGGATCGCGATTCCACCTGCACCTATTGCAAGCACATGTCAGCTGTTCAAAAGAGCAGACATATCCCGATAAACATGTGGGCTCAGCGCCGGAGCCCACATCAAAGGAAAGGAAGCGACCTCCGCAGTACTAGTATGGCACAGGTCGTGAAGGGGTTTAAAGGGAATCTATCAGCAGGTTTTTGCCATTTAATCTGAGAATAGCTTAATATAGCACAAGTGAGCCTGGTTCCAGGGCTGTGACACATTCAGATTTCTTGTAGCAGAGCTCAGAAAGCTGTCCCTGCTCACACCACAGTTTTCTAGGTACATTGTCTAATGATAGTGATCTGCTGATCAGAGGAGGAGGCGTGGTTGGACCAGGGCTCACATACACTGATCCAAGCAGTAATAATCTACTGGTAATAAAACCTTCATTGTATGGAAACAAAAGCACACAGCCTAATTGATACACTGCTGAATTCAGTGTCTCGGCTGCCTTCTCCTCCTGTCCTCTGAATACATAACAAAATCCTGCTGAGAGCTCCCCTTTAAATGCAGTCTGCCAGCCTTCACAGGCTATTGCTGTAGACACAGACCATACAACCATCCCATTAAAGGGAATCTGTCACCCTTTTTTTCCCCTATTAGCTGCCGGCATAGACATCGGGGGCTTATCTACAGCATTCTGTAATGTTGTAGATAAGCCTACGATGTAACCTGAAAGAAAATAAAAACACGTTATATTATACTCACGGAGGTGGGCGGTCCGATCCGACGCCTCCCTTTTTCATGCAATGACGTCCTCTTCTCCCGTCCTGTAATGGCTCCGGCGCATTGCTCTGCCCTGTTGAGGGCAGAGCAGAATTCTGCAGTGCGCAGGCGCAAAGCCTTTATGAGTGTACCACAACTACACTTTTTTCAATTTTTTTTATGAGGCACTTCAGTTGGTGCCTTCAAGGGTGTATGGCTGACCCTACTTGTAATTACTGGCAGTCATTGCACTGCATGCAGAGCTTTTATGAGTGTAGGAGTATCACAACTATACTTTGTTCACAAAAATTGAATGAGACACTACAGTTGGTGCCTTCAAGGGTGTATGATTAGTGCCTCTGTCCTGTCTTGGAGTCCAGCCTTCTCCAGTCATTGGTTGGATTTCTCCTTGTCAGCCACCTCCATTATCTGTCGATGGTACATCCCATGAGGTGTCTTGTCTTGCCATGGCGCTTCTGTGGTGATGGCAGGTACGCGGGATGCAGTGACAAGACGCGAGACGGATTAAACTTTAGGTAGTAACTTTTATAGATAGATGACAGTAGGGCTATCCTAAGCAACCAAACAAAATAACAATTGTCCTCGCAGGGACCAAATACAAGAAAACACTGATTAGGAGAACACGACTACTCTGGCAAAGGCCGGTCACTATAGGGACGCGGTATGGCCGACTACGGGTCCTTAGTTATTATGTGTCACTTAGCCTTCCTGACGTCCCTCGGCGTGTCGTTCGGTGGTGCTCCGGCAACGCAGCGTTGGGCCCAGCCGCTGAGGATCTGGCATTCCAACACCCAGACGAAGCAGGGGGCACAACAGGCCCTAGAAGAGTTCTTTGGCAGAATGTCCCCCCCAGCGGAGGCAGCGGGTTACCGCCTGGGAGTGGGAGAGTGGAGGCCGCAGCCCCCAGACAGGGGAGGGCAGCAGCGGTGCTGAGTGGCGGTTGGTAGGCCACCGGCGCAGCCAGCGGCTGCACTAGGGGACCCGCGGAGGGCGACGGGCCGGCCCCTACTGCGGACTGGAGTGGGGCGCTGGCGGCTGCAGGCGGCAGTGGACAATCCGCAGCCGTTGACGGGAGTGGAGCTGCAACGGCCGCGAGTGGCTGCAGGCAGGCGTCCTCTTCTCCCGTCCTGTAATGGCTCCGGCGCATTGCTCTGCCCTGTTGAGGGCAGAGCAGAATTCTGCAGTGCGCAGGCGCCGGACCTCTCCCGACGCCTGCGCACTGCAGGACTCTGCTCTGCTCTCAACAGGGCAGAGCAATGCGCCTGCGCCGGAGCCATTACAGGACGGGAGAAGAGGACGTCATCGCATGAAGAAGGGAGGCGCCGGATGGGACGGCGATACCCATCGGACCGGACCGCCCACCTCCGTGAGTATAATATAATGTGTTTTTCTTCTCTTTCAGGTTACATCTGAGGCTTATCTACAGCATTGCAGAATGCTGTAGATAAGCCCCCGATGTCTATGCCGGCAGGTGAAAGGTCAAAAAAAGGGTGACAGATTCCCTTTAAGCTTCTGACATTTCCATCGAAAGGAATTGTTTTTTAAAGTGGAAAATTAGGCCGGGATCACACTACCGTGTGTGAAACTCACACGAGTCTCCCGCATCAACACCGGAGCTGTGGCTGCATAGAAATACATGGAGCCGCAGCTCCGATCCTGAGTGCCAGCGGCAGCGCCGGGTGTTGATGCGGGAGACTCGTGTGATCCCGGCCTTAAGATCACTCAAGAGAACTGCTGAGAAATTAATTCTTAGAAAACGTCACTGACTAAAAGGCTCAATCGGAGAATTTAACAGGACGTTAATGCAAGTTCTAGATCTGTCAAGAATCAATATTACACATACTGATGGGATTTTGATCATCTTGACAATCACCATAAGATGTGAAGAAACCATGAAGTCAAATCCCTCAGCTCTCATCACTAACTAGAAGTAAATCATCCACATCACCCATCTACCACCAGTAAGACCAGTATCACCACCATCCCTCACATCTAGTAGACCAGTCCCACCACCATCCCTCACCTCTAGTAGACCAGTCCCACCACCATTATGACCATATCCCACCACTCACCTTCATCCTCATCTCCCACCACCAGCACTATTATCATCAACATCACTGAAAAGAAGAACTGGATATCATCACCATCGCCCATCTCCCACCACTCACATCCAGCAGACCAGTATAACCACCATTATCCTCATCTTCCACCAACAGACCAGTGCCCTCCCAGTCTGCCAGTGCCACCACTCACCTCCTGTAGACCAGGCAGTCCATATGATTGATCTCCTTGTCGGAGCGGTAGCGGCGGTAATCTTCCCACAAGTCCTTGATGGCGGTGACAGCCAGGATGAAGAGCACCGGGGCCAGCGCCAGCTCCGGCTTGAAAGCGTTCACCGCGGGCACGAAGTTGAGCAGAGCGATGAACACGAAGTAGACATTGGCCAGGCGGTGGAACTGCTCGAACAGGTTCTTGGGCAGGAAGGACAGCGCCGTGTACTTGGTGGTCTTGATGGCGTTGCCCGCGTGCTGCCGGTTGGGGTTCTCCGCCGCCGTCTTGCCGGTCGCCTCATAGAGCAGACTGGAGCGGACGGTCCTCGCCTTGTTCTCCTTCTTACTTTTCCTCCGCTTCTTCCTCCTCCTCACGGTGCCCTGCTCCTCTCTTGCCACCTGGCACTTTGGGTCTCCTCCGGCCGCCTGCATCCTCCTACGAACTCTGGGCAGGCGGAGGACAAGTTACTGCTCCCTCATGTCCCGCTGCAGACACAGGCCGGCCGGCTCTCATCCTCCCGCCTGTGACGTGACGGGGCGCCGCCGCATCACCCGTTGTTTTGGGTTTTTTTCCTCTGATATTCCGGGTTCCCGCTTTGAACTTTCGTCTCCAAACTTTTGAGTGTTCCTCTAAGTCCCGCCCTCGTCCTCCCTATGAGCGGAGCGCGGCCTCGTCACCAATGGCAGCCGGCCGCCCAGCTTCCGCTCCAGCACAGCCCTGACTGGGAAGATGGTGGCGCGGCGACCGGCACCGTGCACACACCAGTGTTATCTCCGTGGCCGCTGCCTGCAGGGTGGGCTTACACCAAGGAGGATATTACCGCCAGAGCATTTTTTTGTGATGTTCTTTTCTTTTAGCCATCATTTCTTTGTAGTTTGTGACAAATGACATAAAACAAGGTGACAACTCCGATTACACCTGCAGCCGGAACAGTGGTCTCCTCCCCCATTGCTCTCGTTCCATCACCTCAGTGAGGAGGAGACCCCAAATGTAGCGAATCCTAGAAGTGGATCCAGCGGGAAGGTTCATTAAGATCCTAACGCGGGCGTAAAATAGCTTAAAAGTCACCCATTTTTCTACCACTCTGAATTTGCCATATAATTTTGTTGTGTTTCCCCGACAGTCACAACCAGCGTCGCCAAAATGGCCGAGGCGCAGTTACCGCCACCCATCTGCTCCATGGAAAGCTGTGTCACCATAGTACTGCATTTGGTGCACAGCGCCGGGATTGGCCAAAGTCGCTTCAAAATCCTCCTCAAAACGCCTACACTCCGAAAACGCAGCAAAAAGACTCAGTGTGAACAAACCCTAAGGCTCCATTTACACATACGTGAGGGTGTTACTGACAGAAGCAGCAATTTTTCTCAGGAGCCATCGTCGTTGCATCCTGGGTGCGTCCTTTTTTTTCTCTATTTTTACTGAAGCAGATAAACCGTCTGATATTTTTTATGCAATGACTCTTAGCAATGTAATAGTAATAAACGGATGACGCTCAGTTAGAACTCCAAGGCTGGTTTCACATTTGCGTTAAAACAACGCTGCGCCCTGCGTCGTTAAGCCCCGCCCCGAGCCGGCTCCCTGCCCGCCCCATCCGGGATCACCGCCTACTTTCGCATTTGCACGCATGCGATCGGCGCACCCTATCTTTAGCATAGGGTGCGCAGATCATGCGCTGCCAGTGTGAAAGTAGCGTGCTGCGCACTTTTGACGGTGCGCCGTGCGCGCCGAAATGCAACATGCTGCATTTCGGCGCGCACCGTCAAAAGTGCGCAGCACGCTACTTTCACTCTGGCAGCGCATGATCTGCGCACCCTATGCTAAAGATAGGGTGCGCCGATCGCATGCGTGCAAATGCGAAAGTAGGCGGTGATCCCGGATGGGGCGGGCAGGGAGCCGGCTCGGGGCGGGGCTTAACGACGCAGGGCGCAGCGTTGTTTTAACGCAAATGTGAAACCAGCCTTAGGCCGGCGTCACACTATCGAGAAAAACGGACAAGTTCTATGCAATTAAAAAATCGCATTGCACTCGGACCAATGTTAACCCCTTAGCGACAGAGCCAGTTTGCAGCTTAATGACCAGGCCAATTTTTACAATTCTGACCACTGTCCCTTTATGAGGTTATAACTCTGGAACGCTTTAATGGATCCTGCTGATTCTGAGATTGTTTTTTCGTGACATATTGTACTTCATGTTAGTGGTAAAATTTCTTCGATAAGTCTTGTGTTTATTTATGAAAAAAACAGAAATATGGCAAAAAATTTTGCAATTTTAAAACTTTAAATTTTTATGCCCTTAAATCAGAGAGATGTGTCACATAAATTTCTTAATAAATAACATTTCCCACATGTCTACTTTACATCAGCACAATTTTGGATGCAAAATTTTTTTTTGTTAGGAAGTTATAAGGGTTAAAAGTTGACCAGCGATTTCTCATTTTTACAAGAAAATTTACAAAGCCATTTTTTTTAGGGACCACATCATATTTAAAGTCATTTTGAGGGGTGTACATGACAGAAAATACCCAAAAGTGGCACCATTCTAAAAACTAGACCCCTCAAGGTGCTCAAAACCACATTCAAGAAGTTTATTAACCCTTTAAGTGCTTCACAGGAACGAAAGCAATGTGGATGGAAAAAATTAACATTTAACTTTTTTTTGGAAAAAAATTACTTCAGAACCAATTTTTTTTTATTTTCACAAGTGTTAAAAGAGAAAATCAACCACAAAATTTGTTGTACAATTTCTCCTGAATACGCCGATACCCCATATGTGGGGGTAAACCCCTTTTTCAGCACACGGCAGAGCTCGCAAGGGATGGAGCACCGTTTGACTTTTTCAACGCAGAATTGACTGGAATTAAGATCGGATGCCATGTTGCGTTCGGAGAGCCCTTAATGTGCCTAAACAGTGGAAACCTCCAACAAGTGACCCCATTTTGGAAACTAGACCCATTAAGGAACTTATCTAGATGTGTGGTGAGCACTTTCAACCTTCAAGTGCTTCACAGAAGTTTATAACGTAGAGCCGTGAAAATAAGAAATCCATTTTTTTTCCACAAAAATGATCTTTTCGCCCCCAAATTTTTATTTTTACAAGGGTAACAGGAGAAATCATACCCCCACAGTTTTATGCGATTTGTCCTGAGTACGCTGATACCCCATATGTGGGGAGGAACCACTGTTTGGGCGCATGGGAGAGCTCGGAAGGGAAGGAGTGCCATTTTGTAATGCAGACTTTGATGGAATGGTCTGCGGGCATCATGTTGCGTTTGCAGAGCCCCTGATGGGCCTAAACAGTGGAAACTCCCAACAAGTGACTCCATTTTGGAAACTAGACCCATGAAGGAACTTATCTAGATGTGTGGTGAGCACTTTGAACCTTCAAGTGCTTCACAGAAGTTTATAACGTAGAGCCGTGAAAATAAGAAATCCATTTTTTTTCCACAAAAATGATCTTTTCGCGCCCAAATTTTTATTTTTACAAGGGTAACAGGAGAAATCATACCCCCACAGTTATTATGCAATTTGTCCTGAGTACACTGATACCCCATATGTGGGGGGAACCACAGTTTGGGCGCATGGGAGAGCTCGGAAGGGAAGGAGTGCCATTTTGGAATGCAGACTTTGATGGAATGGTCTGCGGGCATCATGTTGCGTTTGCAGAGCCCCTGATGGGCCTAAACAGTGGAAACCCCCCACAAGTGACCCCATTTTGGAAATTAGACCCCCTAAGGAACTTATCTAGATGTGTGGTGAGCACTTTGAACCCCCAAGCGCGTCACAGAAGTTTATAAACGCAGAGCCGTGAAAATAAAAAGTCTTTTTTATTTCCACAAAAGTGATTTTTTAGACCCCAATTTTTAGACCCCCAAAGTTGGTAAATAGTGGAAACCCCTAAATTCTTGCTCCAACCCTAACCCTAATCCCAACCCTAATCCCTAATCCTAACCCTAATCCTAGTTCGCCCTAACCCTAGCCCAACCCTAACCCTTAACCCTAGCCCAACCCTAACCCTTAACCCTAGCCCAACCCTAACCCTAGCCCAACCCTAACCCTTAACCCTAGCCCAACCCTAACCCTAGCCTAGCCCTAACCCTAGCCTAACCCTAGCCTAACCCTAGCCTAACCCTAGCCTAACCCTAGCCTAACCCTAACCCTAGCCTAACCCTAGCCTAACCCTAACCCTAGCCTAACCCTAGCCTAACCCTAGCCTAACCCTAACCCTAGCCTAACCCTAGCCTAACCCTAGCCTAACCCTAGCCTAACCCTAGCCTAGCCCTAACCCTAGCCTAACCCTAGCCTAACCCTAGCCTAACCCTAGCCTAACCCTAACCCTTATGGAAAACTGAAAAAAAAAATATTTTTTTTATTTCATTATGTGTGCCAGAATAAGGGGGTGATAAAAGGGGGGGTTATGTACTATTTTTATTATTTTGATCACTATGATCGTTTATCATAGTGATCAAAATAATGAATGGAATCTGCCAGCCGGAGCCAGCAGATTCCCGGCGGGCGCACTGCGCATGCGCCCGCCATTTTCAAGATGGCGGCGCCCATCGGATGACGCCGGCGGGCGCGGGACCACCGGGAGGGGACGGAGGACAAGGGAGAGGTACCGGGAGGGGATCGGGGACCCTATTTCTCTATCCTCTGATGTGCGATCACATCAGAGGAAAGAGAAATTAAATGTAAAATCGCGGCTTTTTTTTTTTTTTGCGGTCGCCGTTATAGGGTTAATAACGGCGATCGCAAAAGCGGGGGTCGGTAAAAACCGACAGATTCATGTTCTCTGGGGTCTCGGCTACCCCTGGCAGCCGAGACCCCGGAGAAAATCCGACACTGGGGGGCGCTATTCACTTAAATCACAGCGCCGTGAATTAAC
This sequence comes from Dendrobates tinctorius, assembly GCF_039654945.1. Taxonomy (NCBI): domain Eukaryota; kingdom Metazoa; phylum Chordata; class Amphibia; order Anura; family Dendrobatidae; genus Dendrobates; species Dendrobates tinctorius. The sequence goes on along the minus strand of NW_027361789.1, from coordinate 7,143,099 downwards.
GGCGCTGTGGTTTAAGTACCCTTAATTACCGCCGTTAAAAGGCGTATCGGCAGTCATTAAGGGGTTAATCTATGGGGCAGCTAACATCAGATTTTTTTCTCGCCCATTTTAAACGGGCTGAGAAAATCGCAGCATGCTGCAATTGTCAGCGATTCTCAGCCGAGACTCACCAATGCAAGTCTATGGGTGCGAGAAAAAAACGGATTACATGCGGACTACAAGTGTGACTTGCGAGAAATACACACCGGTGTCCTTTATCAAAAGCCGGCAATTCATTTTGCGATACCGTAAAATCACACTGACATGTTTAATAAAGAATAGATGTAGACACATACAATACATATATACAGTAGAGTAGCTACTGGGGGGGCAGAGCGGGCGGTGGCCCCGGGCCCCACGCTCTGAGGGGGCCCACCCGGAGCTACACTATGTAACTATCGGCGTGAGCAGCGCTCCCATACAGTTACATTCTGTGGCAGAGCAGGGAGAATCAATCTCCCTACTCTGCCGCCCGGCCGCTATGGGCCCCTGAGCAGGCAGGGGGCCCCGGTGCCAGCAGTGGGCCCCAACCTCACTGCCAGCAATGACATTGCTGCCGGGCTATTCTGTGAGCACAGGACCTGTGATGAGGTGACAGGAGGGGCGGAGTCAGGTGGTCACATGATCAGGGGCCTCTATGAATGACTGCTGTGCTGGTTGTCAAGGTGCTGGATGAGGTGAAGTTTATGTGTGGGGTCAGGAGTGGTTTACAGGGTGGATGTAGCAGAGCTGTGTGTGTTCGAGGTGTACGGAGCAGAGATATGCGTGTATGAGGTGTACGGAGAAGCAGAGCCGCGTGTGTATGAGGTGTACAGAGCGGAGCCATGTGTGTATGAGGTGTACAGAGCGAAGCGTGTGTGTACAAGGTGTAGGAACAGAGATATGCATGTATGAGGTGTACAGAGCAGAGAGCCATGTGTGTGCAAGGTGTACGGAGCAGAGATGTGTGTGTATGAGGTGTACGGAGGATCGGATTCGCGTGTGTATAGGGTGTGCGGAGCGGAGCCCTGTGTGTATGGGGTGAGCGAAGCTATTTGTGTACAAGGTGTACGGAGCAGAGCAGTGTATGTACGAGGTGTATGGAGAGGAGCCGCGTGTGTACGGGGTGTGCGGACCGGAGCCGCGTGTGTACAGGGTGTATTGAGCGGAGCCGCGTGTTTATGGGGTGCGCGGAGCAGTGTGTGTATGGGGTGTGCGGAGCAGAGCCGTGTGTGTACAAGATGTACAGAGCGGAGCTGTGTGTGTATAGGGGTGCGGAGCGGAACCATGTGTGTACGAAGTGTACAGAGCTGAGCCGTGTGTGTACAGAGCAGAGTCATGTGTGGATGAGGTTTACTGAGTGGAGCCATGTGTGTACTGAGTGGAGCCGTGTGTGTGTGTCGGGTGTACGGAGCGGAGCCGTGTGTGTACGAGGTTTACGGAGTGGAACCATGTGTGTACTGAGTGAAGCCATGTGTGTGCAAGGTGTACGGAGCGGAGCTGTGTGTGTACGAAGCATTCAAAGCGGAACCGCGTAAGAGGTGTGTGGAGCTGTGCGCGTACAAGATGTATGGTGGGGAGCATACCTAACAATAGCGGGACAGTCCCGATTTTGAGAGTCTGCCCCGCTGTCCCGGCCGGGAGCTTACTTTCCCGCGTACACAGGAGTACACGGCGGAGATCCGAGGAGCACTTTAGAACTTGCACGTGACGTTCCACTGGAAGTGATGTGCTGGAAGCAGAAATGATGTAATTTTGGGAGGAGATTGTGACGGAACCATGGAGGCACTTCAGGGAATGCTTCAGATCCATCACCATGTCCTCTGTTATGGTCGGCGGAACACGCTAAATAAAAATATAAATAAAGCATGTTCGCCGCCCGGGGTCCACCGTGCGGCAGATGTAGAAACCGCTGCTAAAGAGGCAGAGCACAAGGACAGTGATGTGCACAGGGTAAAACTGCGCCTGGTGCACAAAAGCAAGCTCTGTTGTACTCACAGAGCTGCAAGCATAAACATATGTAAAGTAATCGCTGAAGCAGTCTGTTTCACACACAGAGCTGCAAGCAAAACACATACAAAAACGCTGAATCTGTTTTAACTTCACAGAAGCTCTGCGTGACAGACGTGGTATAGGGTCACAGGAGTCGCCAAGAGCGACAGGCCTGACTCCGTCTAGACCTACCGATAACCGTCTGACGCAGCGGCGTTGTAACCGCGAGCGCACACTGGGCTGCAACTGCAGCGCGGCAGGAACAGAGCTGCTGGAGAAGTGCTGCAAAGACGCTGGCGCAAAGCAGGGCGCAGGCTGCTGCAACAGGTGAGGCTTGAGCGCGCTGGCGCTAGCGCTGCTAGAGACTGAATCCCACACACTCTCACATGTATTATCAGAGGGAAGGGGTTTCTTAATGAGTCAGTCACCAGTCCAAGCATCCATCACCATACACACAGCAGCAGTATGAAAATACTAGCGCATGGCAGAACAGCCATGTGCACTTTTTATAGCGTACTGGACCTTCCGGAAAGCTCCAGAGCCCAGAGCAGAACCAATTAAATCAGGAGCAGGACCTGAGCACCTGACTCCTGAACTCCAATGAGAGCTCGTCCCGTGAGCATGCTCAGAAGCTGGGAGAAAGGACTTAGCCTCTGGAGATAAATGTGAGAATCTGGGTTGCTGCATAGGCATAGAAGGACCCAGATTCCTAACATTACCCCCCCTCCCCCCAGAACCCTCCGATCCACCAGCCCGTGCCTGACAGTGGCACAAACCTCAGACTCGTCAAAAGGCGAGCCTGATGTCCCGGTAGGTGAAACCGAAAACCGGGACACGCGGACGGTATCAGCGGAGGCCAGGTCGCCAGGTCTCAAGAGGGACACCCGGGAGACAATGGGAGCGGGAGTTTTAGGAAGACGCCGCCGTGTATCGGCGGATGTAGCCACACTCCATTCGGGAAGGCTGTCCCGAGCACATAGGGTGCATGCCCGAATGAACTTTTTTACATCCCGAGCCCTGTGCGGCCACCAATACGAACCGGCCAGTGACTTTGTGGTCTGCATATAGCCACGATGACCATCCGCATTTGGCGCGTGTGCCCACGCAAGAACTTTAGGCTGCTGGCGAGGAGGAACAAAAGTCTCGCCTACCGACTCACAGTCAGACCATTGCGGGGCGCTGTCTTCCTGGGAAGCAGCGAGTGGATGGTGACAACCGCATATGGACTCTTGAGCCGGACATGTCTCAGAAATGGCACGAGACACCTCCATGGGCTCGGGAGGTAGAACCTCTGGCTCGGGCAGGTCCAGGGGCTCAAAAAATTTGGGAACCGGAGTACCTCTCCGTTTGGAGTGAGCACGCGCCATACCACGCTCCGAAAAACGGAGGTCGATACGGGAGGAGATGGAGATAATCTCCTCCAGAGTGGTAGGAATCTCTCTAGTGGAGAGAGCAGCCTTCACGTGCTCTGCTAATCCGCTCCAAAAAACTGGGATCAGAGCCTTGTCAGACCACTCTAACTCAGACGCCAGTGTCCGAAAACGGACGGCGTATTGGCTGACTGAGAGTGATCCCTGAGACAAGGCAAGCAGTTGGAGAGAGGTATCGTGTGTCACCCGTTGACCGAGAAACACCTGCTTGATAGCTGTTAGCAGATTAGCCGCGGTCCGAACATCCGGGTCACCACGCTCCCATAGTGGCGTAGCCCATTCCAGCGCCTTGCCCGATAGTAGGGATAAAATAAAGGCCACCTTGGCCCGCTCTGTAGGGAATTGCGCAGCCAGCAGCTCCTGATGGATCGAGCACTGGCTGATAAAACCCCTGCAGGAGGCGCCATCCCCAGAATATTTTCCGGGCAGCGGGAGGCGGGTAACTGTCGGCGCAAGGGCAGACATGGACATATGCCCTACCGCGTCCGTAAGTGCCTGGACAGCAGCATCTGTGGCCTGCGAAGCTGTGAGGGCCCTCTCAAGAGTAGCCAAGCGAGCCTCGAGCTGTTGCACGCACTGCAACAGTTGCTGCTGGTCTGCCATCTTTAGCCAGACCCTGGCGCTAGTATTATGTTATGGTCGGCGGAACACGCTAAATAAAAATATAAATAAAGCGTGTTCGCCGCCCGGGGTCCACCGTGCGGCAGATGAAGAAACCGCTGCTAAAGAGGCAGAGCACAAGGACGGTAATGTGTACAGGGTAAAACTGTGCCTGGTGCACAAAAGCAAGCTCTGTTGTACTTAAAGAGCTGCAAGCATAAACATACGTAAAGTAATCGCTGAAGCAGTCTGTTTCACACACAGAGCTGCAAGCAAAACACATATACAAAAACGCTGAGTCTGTTTTAACCTCACAGAGGCTCAGCCTGACAGACGTGGTATAGGGTCACAGGAGTTGCCAAGAGTGACAGGCCTGACTCCGTCTAGACCTACCGATAACTGACGCAGCGGCGTTGCAACCGCGAGCGCACACTGGGCTGCAACTGCAGCGCGGCAAGAACAGAGCTGCTGGAGAAGTGCTGCAAAGACGCTGGCGCAATGCAGGGCGCAGGCTGCTGCAACAGGTGAGGCTTGAGCGCACTGGCGCTAGCGCTGCTAGAGACTGAATCCCACACTCTCTCACATGTATTATCAGAGGGAAGGGGTTTCTTAATGAGTCAGTCACCAGTCCAAGCATCCATCACCATACACACAGCAGCAGTATGAAAATACTAGCGCATGACGGAACAGCCATGCGCACTATTTATAGCGTACGGGACCTTCCGGAAATCTCCAGAGTCCAGAGCAGAACCAATGAAATCAGGAGCAGGACCTGAGCACCTGACTCCTGAACTCCAATGAGAGCTCGTCCCGTGAGCATGCTCAGAAGCTGGGAGAAAGGACTTAGCCTCTGGAGATAAATGTGAGAATCTGGGTTGCTGCATAGGCATAGAAGGACCCAGATTCCTAACATCCTCTGACAGCGTGGACAGCGGGATCACCTTGGAATCAGGGATACCGGCCATGTGAGCCGATCATGATATGTCCTGCATCGGGAGGCTCAGGTGGGCATTACAATGGGAGCCGGGCTGCTATAGTATCTTTATAGAATCTTTCTTTCTCTCTCTGTTTCTTTCTTTCTTTCTTTCTTTCTTTCTTTCTTTCTTTCTTTCTTTCTTTCTTTCTTTCTTTCTCTCTCTGTTTCTATAGGGGATGGGGGGGTGCTGCCTTATACTACAGTCTGCCTATAAGGGATGGGGGGGCTGCCTTATACTACAGTCTGCCTATAAGGGATGGGGGTGCTACGTTATACTACAGTCTGCCTATGGGGGGAGTGCTGCCTTATATTACAGTCTGCTTATGGGAGGGGCTGCAATATACTATTCAGTCTACCTATGGGGGGGCTGCATTATACTGTAGAGTTTGCCTATGGGGGCTGCATTACACTATATTGAGGACTATCTGGTGTATTATACTATATGGAGGCTATCTAGGGGGCCATCATAGAGTGTGGGGATTACAGTGAGGGGGCCATCATACAGTGTTTGAGCCATCATTGGGGGATATTAAGGGGTCAGTATGTATACAGTGAAGGGGCATTATACTTTGTATAGGGGAGCCGTACAGGGGGGAGACTCAGGACATTATTAAATGTAAAGTAGGCACTTATTGTTATAGGGGAACTCAGGTTACTGTGACTGTCAAGGGGGCACACACAGGGCAATGTTACATTCTAGGAGACAATATGTGGGCACTGTTTTCTAGGGCACATGCACCCAGCATTACTACTGTATATTCTAGAGAGTTGCTTTAGAATTTAGAGGTCACACAGAACCACACAATAGGTGCAGTAATAGGGACACATACGGCAGCAGCAGCTCAGTATTGGCGTATCAGGTGCAGTAATAGGGACACAAACAGCAGCAGTGGCTCAGTATTGGGGTATCAGATGCAGTAATAGGGACACATATAGCAGCGGCGGCTCAGTATTGGGGTATCAGGTGCAGTAATAGGGACACGTTTGGCAGCAGCGGCTCAGCATTTGGGTATCAGGTGCAGTAATAGAGACAGATACGGCAGCAGTGGCTCAGCATTGGGGTAGCAGGTGCAGTAATAGGGACACATACGGCAGCAGCGGCTCAGTATTGGGGTATCAGGTGCAATAATAGGGACACATACGGCAGCAGCGGCTCAGCACTGGAGTATCAGGTGCAGTAATAGGGACACATACAACAGCAGCGGCTCAGTATTGGGGTATCAGGTGCAGTAATAGGGACACATACAGCAGCGGCGGCTCAGTATTGGGGTATCAGGTGCAGTAATAGGGACACATACGGCAGCAGTGGCTCAGCATTTGGGTATCAGGTGCAGTAATAGAGACACATACGGCAGCAGCGGCTCAGCACTGGGGTATCAGGTGCAGTAATAGGGACACATACGGCAGCAGAGGCTCAGTATTGGGGTATCAGGTGCAGTAATAGGGACACATATGGCAGCAGTGGCTCAGCACTGGGGTATCAGGTGCAGTAATAGGGACACATACAGCAGCAGTGGCTCAGTATTGGGGTATCAGGTGCAGTAATAGGGACACATACAGCAGCAGCGGCTCAGCATTTGGGTATCAGGTGCAGTAATAGAGACACATACGGCAGCAGCGGCTCAGCACTGGGGTATCAGGTGCAGTAATAGGGACACATACAGCAGCAGCGGCTCAGTATTGGGGTATCAGGTGCAGTAATAGGGACACATATGGCAGCAGTGGCTCAGCATTGGGGTATTAGGTGCAGTAATAGGGACATGTTGTGAGTTCATTTTCCCCTTCGTCACTGAGGACTGGTGAACTCCCTATTCTGGTAAAGGAAGGTAATGAGCCTGATTATCAGGCACCTGAGCCTGATTATGATGACTGGCTGAGTGGAGTCACGGACTGCATATAAGGCTGCCGACGCCCTTCTGCCCTGCGTGTGACTTCTCTGTGGACTTCTGTGAGACCAGTCTGATTCCTGCTCCTCTAAAGCTAAGTTTTCTGCTTTGCCTGTTAGCATTTGTGTTTTGTTTTTGTTTGCCTTGCTTTTCTGGATTCTGCCATTCCCTGCTGGGGTGAGCTGAATCTTCTTTTGCAGGTTGCTCTGTCTTCAGAATATTCCTGAGCACTGACATAGCTTTTTGAAGCCTAGCGTCTTCAGGGCCTTTTTCACTGTCAGTTGGTTGGCTCTTATTTTCATAGGGTTTTTCACGGATTGCAGACAGCAGCCTTCCTGTCCTTTCCTATCTAGTTAGCTTGGGCCCCGTCTTTGCTCAGTCTATCTTTCTGTCTGTGTTAGTGTTCTTTCTTCTTGCTTCACCATCATTATTTGTTGGGGGCTGCCTTTTGCTTTGGGGTCTGCTCTGGGGCAGTTTAGATTTCCCTTTCTGTCTTTAGGCTATATAGTTCTCCGGCTGTGATCGAGGGGTCTAGGGCATCGTAGGAACCCCCCACGGCTACTGCTAGTTGCTAGTTGCTAGGTTCAGGGGTCTGCAATCCGATAGCTGCCAACCTCTCTGGTTTTCTGGACTTAGCTAGCATTTCTGTTTTTGCCTCCTACGGTGACTCGTTCATAACAGGGACACATACGGCAGCAGCGGCTCAGCACTGGGGTATCAGGTGCAGTAATAGGGACACATACAGCAACAGCAGCTCAGTATTGGTGTATCAGGTGCAGTAATAGGGACACATATGGCAGCAGCGGCTCAACATTGGGGTATCAGGTGTAGTAATACGGACACATATGGCAGCAGCGGCTCAGCATTGGGGTATCAGCAGGATGAGGGGTTTGTGCAGGTTGGGGATACATGGTGATGGGGCTGGAATATGAGAAGTGAAACGTGTCTGCTGTATTCTCTGCAGCTGAATCCTAGCTGAAGGAGCTGTCATGTCGGTCTGAGCCAGATGGAAAAGACGTGAAAAGTGAACGATTACATCAGAAAGAACGTCAGCAGTAAGTCACCAACTATAACTGGGCAGTAATCACTTGTATGTTTTGTAGGACTGGTATTTACCACTGACCATATGGTGGTAATATCCATGTTAGTCTTTATATAGAGATTATTTTCAGTAACGGCGCAGTCGTCTCCTACATCCACTATTTAGGTGCGTCACCGAGTTGTAATCAAGGTTACCTGGTTAGGGGCCCACTCAGAAGTTTCGCCCCCCCTGAACCAAAACCCTAGCTACACCTCTGCATATATATATATATATATATATATATATATATATATATATATATATATATATATATATACAGTGGGGAAAAAAAGTATTTAGTCAGTCAGCAATAGTGCAAGTTCCACCACTTAAAAAGATGAGAGGCGTCTGTAATTTACATCATAGGTAGACCTCAACTATGGGAGACAAACTGAGAAAAAAAAATCCAGAAAATCACATTGTCTGTTTTTTTTTTTCATTTTATTTGCATATTATGGTGGAAAATAAGTATTTGGTCAGAAACAAAATTTCATCTCAATACTTTGTGATATATCCTTTGTTGGCAATGACAGAGGTCAAACGTTTTCTGTAAGTCTTCACAAGGTTGCCACACACTGTTGTTGGTATGTTGGCCCATTCCTCCATGCAGATCTCCTCTAGAGCAGTGATGTTTTTGGCTTTTCGCTTGGCAACACGGACTTTCAACTCCCTCCAAAGGTTTTCTATAGGGTTGAGATCTGGAGACTGGCTAGGCCACTCCAGGACCTTGAAATGCTTCTTACGAAGCCACTCCTTCGTTGCCCTGGTGGTGTGCTTTGGATCATTGTCATGTTGAAAGACCCAGCCACGTTTCATCTTCAATGCCCTTGCTGATGGAAGGAGGTTTGCACTCAAAATCTCACGATACATGGCCCCATTCATTCTTTCATGTACCCGGATCAGTCGTCCTGGCCCCTTTGCAGAGAAACAGCCCCAAAGCATGATGTTTCCACCACCATGCTTTACAGTAGGTATGGTGTTTGATGGATGCAACTCAGTATTCTTTTTCCTCCAAACATGACAAGTTGTGTTTCTACCAAACAGTTCCAGTTTGGTTTCATCAGACCATAGGACATTCTCCCAAAACTCCTCTGGATCATCCAAATGCTCTTTAGCAAACTTCAGACGGGCCCGGACATGTACAGGCTTAAGCAGTGGGACACGTCTGGCACTGCAGGATCTGAGTCCATGGTGGCGTAGTGTGTTACTTATGGTAGGCCTTGTTACATTGGTCCCAGCTCTCTGCAGTTCATTCACTAGGTCCCCCCGCGTGGTTCTGGGATTTTTGCTCACCGTTCTTGTGATCATTCTGACCCCACGGGGTGGGATTTTGCGTGGAGCACCAGATCGAGGGAGATTATCAGTGGTCTTGTATGTCTTCCATTTTCTAATTATTGCTCCCACAGTTGATTTCTTCACTCCAAGCTGGTTGGCTATTGCAGATTCAGTCTTCCCAGCCTGGTGCAGGGCTACAATTTTGTTTCTGGTGTCCTTTGACAGCTCTTTGGTCTTCACCATAGTGGAGTTTGGTGTCAGACTGTTTGAGGGTGTGCACAGGTGTCTTTTTATACTGATAACAAGTTTAAACAGGTGCCATTACTACAGGTAATGAGTGGAGGAAAGAGGAGACTCTTAAAGAAGAAGTTACAGGTCTGTGAGAGCCAGAAATCTTGATTGCTTGTTTCTGACCAAATACTTATTTTCCACCATAATATGCAAATAAAATGAAAAAAAAACAGACAATGTGATTTTCTGGATTCTTTTTTCTCAGTTTGTCTCCCATAGTTGAGGTCTACCTATGATGTAAATTACAGACGCCTCTCATCTTTTTAAGTGGTGGAACTTGCACTATTGCTGACTGACTAAATACTTTTTTTCCCCACTGTGTATATGTGTCCATAGCAGAATAGCCGCTAAATCAATTTCCGGCTTCTGTAAAATCAATGCAGAAGCCGACATGAAATGACACATGGTTTACATGTTTAGAGTAAACCATTTCATTTCACTTACTTTTTTATATGTCTTTGACTAATAATTAGATTAGGGTATGTGTGTAAAATTTTGGACACGTAGGTGTTAAATTAATGGGTAAATTCGTTGAAAAAATTTGTGTGGGCTCCCACGGTAATTTCTCCGCCAGAGAGGGAAAGCCAGTGAGTGAGGGTAGATTTTAATAGCCTAGAGAGAGGGACCATTATTTTTGCCCTTCCCCGGCTAAAAAAATCTGCCCCCAGCCACCCTAGAAAAGGCGCATCTATAAGATGCACCTTTTTTGGCACTTAGCCTCTCTATTCCCATTGCCTTTAGCGGTGGCTCATTGGTTAATAATAATGGGGTAAAGTCACCTTGCTATTGAAAGGTGATATTAAGCCGGGTTAAAAATGGAGAGGTGTCAATAAGACACCTCTCCATTATTAATCCTATAGTATTAAAGGGTTAAAAAAGACATACATTATTTAAAAATTCCTTTAAATAAATAATCACACAAAGTTTTTGACAAAATTTATTATTCTGCTAATCCAAAAGAGTCCCTTGTTCTGTAAAAAAAAATAAAATAAAAAAACAACAATATCTATACCTCTCCACCGTTCAGTCAGGTCTCCTGCTGCAATCCATCACAAGTGCTTAACTAATTTACAACGGGGACTCATTCATCTCTGCGCAGGCACCCCGGTTGACCGGAGATGAACTAATAAGCGTGGAAACGTTTCTGGACTTTTTCCCACTCTCCTGAGTTCACCTCAGGCCAGGCTGGAACTCCGTGCAGCCTCACTGACAACCGCTGACTTTACTGAGGTTATGCCGAGTCCCCGGCTGACCGGAGGTGAACTGACAGCGTGGGGAAAAGTTCAGAAACTTTCCCACTCTTATTAGTTCATCTCCGGTCACCTGAAGTGCCTGCACAGAGATGAATTCATTAATTCTCCAGTGGTTTACAGCAGGGCCGGTAACATTAGCACCGGTCCCCGTTGTAAACTAGTTAACCCCTTGTGATGAATTGCAGCGGGGGACCTGACTGAACGGCGGAGAGGTATGGATATTGTTGTTTTTTTTGTATTTTTACAGGACAACAAGGGATTCTTTTGGATTAGCAGAATAATACATTTTGTCAAAAACTTTGTGCGATTATTTCATGTCGGGTTTTATATTAATTTTACAGAAGCCGACAATTGATTTAGCGGCTATTATGCTATGTAGAACTCTGAAATATAAATACGCTGCTCAAAAAATAAAGGGAACACTAAAATACTACATCCTAGATATCTCTGAATGAAAAATTCCAGTTACAAATTTTTATTCATTGCATAGTGGAATGTGTTCAGAACCATAAAACATAACAATTATCAATGTAAATCAAAATGAATATCCCATGGAGATCTCTTTTTTGAATGATACTCAAAATCAAAGTGGAAAATCAAATTACTGACTGATCCAACTTCAGTTGAAATGCCTCATGACAAGAAAAAGATGCTCAGTATTATGTGTGGCCTCCACGTGCCTGTATGACCTCCCTACTGTACAACACCTGGGCATGCTCTTGATGAGGCAGCGGATGGTCTCCTGAGGGATCTCCTCCCAGACCTGGACTAAAGCATACACAAACTCCTGGACAGTCTGTGGTGCAATGTGACGTTGGTGGATGGAGCGAGACATGATTTCCCAGATTTGCTCAATCGGATTCAGGTCTGGGGAATGGGCGGGTGTCATGATCCATGCTGGATCATGACAGATAAAAAGCACTAGTAACCTTTTTTTTCCTTAAGCTGTGTGCTTGGAGTTGGTTTTGCCCCCGGTGGCCATTAGGGTCATTGCACTGTGGTGGTTTCAGTTCTAGTTTTTCCCCCGGTGGCCGTTAGGGTCATTGCACTTGATGTTTTCTTTGCTTTGCCTTTTGCCCCCGGTGGTCACTGGGATTATAGCAGCTTTTGGTCCCTGATGATTTGACCATTCCATTTTCCTATATAGGGTCACATGGTCTATGAGCAGGTGTTGGTGATATTGCTCATTTCCAACCAAGACTGGTGAAGGAAGGAACTACAGAGAGCAGCTCAGGGGAGCTCTGGTGTAAAGTCTGGTGAAGGAAGGAATTACAGAGGTGTTCCTTGAAGCTCTGACAAAGCTTGGAGAAGTAGCAGCTAGTCTGAGGAAAGCTGCATTCTGGTGGTGGACTCTGTTGCTGGGAGCAATAGCAACAGAGCAAAGCTAAGTGGTGTTTCCCTGTTTGTATTTTCCCTGGAGTGTATTAGTACAGCGGTGGGGCCAGTGCCTGCACCACCCAGCTCCCTAGCAAGGGATAGGTGTAGGGTGTGCTAGGGATTTCAGGTATCCTGATCGGCGCCCAGTGTGGAACCGGCCTAGCGATCGTTAGGAGTGTAGAGACACTGGCTCAGGGGAGTGCAGGAGGTCTCCAGGTCCCCGTTTCCTATCGCAGGGCCCACCGTTGTAACTGTTTCCCCTTCCCCCACGTGCCATGTCTTGTTGTTCTAGTTACCGGCCTGCAGGTCGTGTCTCACAGGACGGGTACACGTGACAGCGGGCCAGTCCATAGCTTCAATGCCTTCAACTTGCAGGAACTGCTGACACACTCCAGCCACATGAGGTCTGGCATTGTTCTGCAGTAGGAGGAACCCAGGGCCAACCGCACCAGCATATGGTCTCACAAGAGGTCTGAGGATCTCACCTTGGTACCTAATGGCAGTCAGGCTACCTCTGGCGAGCACATGGAGGGCTGTGCAGCCCTGCAAAGAAATGCCACCCCACACCATTACTGACCCACTGCCAAACCGTTCATGCTGAAGGATGTTGCAGGCAGCATATCGCTTTCCACTGCATCTCCAAACTCTGTCACGTCTGTCACATGTGCTCAGTGTGAACCTGCTTTCATCTGTGAAGAGCACAGGGTGCCAGTGGCGAATTTGCCAATCCTGGTGTTCTGTGGCAAATGCCAAGTGTCCTACACGGTGTTGGGTTGTGAGCACAACCCCCATCTGTGGACGTCGGGCACTCAATCCATCCTCATGGAGTCGGTTTATAACCGTTTGTGCAGACACATGCACATTTGTGGCCTGCTGGAGGTAATTTTGCAGGGCTCTGGCAGTGCTCCTCCTGTTCCTCCTTGCACAAAGGCGGAGGTAGCGGTCCTGCTGCTGGGTTGTTGCCCTCCTACAGCCCCCTCCACGTCTCCTGGTGTACTGGCCTGTCTCCTGGTAGCGCCTCCAGCCTCTGGACACTACGCTGACAGACACAGCAAACCTTCTTGCCACAGCTCACATTGATGTGCAATCCTGGATGAGCTGCACTACCTGAGCCACTTGTGTGGGTTTTAGAGTCTGTCTCATGCTACCACGAGTGTGAAAGCACAACCAACATTCAAAAGTGACCAAAACATCAGCCAGAAAGCATTGGTACGGAGATGTGGTCTGTGGTCCCCACCTGCAGGACCACTCCTTTATTGAGGGTGTCTTGATAATTGCCAATAATTTCCATCTGTTGTCTATTCCATTTGCACAACAGCATGTGAAATTGATTGTCAATCAGTGTTTCTTCCTATATGGACAGTTTGATTTCACAGAAGTTTGATTTACTTGAAGTTATATTCTGTTGTCTGTGTTCCCTTTATTTTTTTGAGCAGTGTATATATATATATATATATATATATATATATATGTGTCTCAATGACATGTGCGTAAGGCATATGGAGTGCGTGTGTATGTGTGTGGTGCGATGGTGTTCCGCTGGTGGTACCGCGCAATAGGTTGGTACCAGCAGCAGTTTCCATATTGAGACACCTGTTGTGACCTCTTGCCCTGACCTCTGAGATTGGGCTCCCTCTGGTGGTTGCTGCGGGTAATGGAGCTGGTCTGGTTGACAGAAGTCAATCACCTGAAGACGATGATTGGAGGCCAGGTGTTACAGACTGGGAAGATTTTAGTCAGCAAGCTTCTCTCAGTTGTTGCTGGTGATTTGGTTTTCTTGCTGTGCATTTTGAAGTCCGCTTTACCCCTGCTTGGTCCTGAATAGCTCAGATAAGTTATTTGTTTGCTGGAATCTTTGATCCAGTTTTTGCCTTTCTCTGCTTTCTGCTCTGCTGTGTGGGTTCAGCATTGTTCCCTGCTGGGACCAGTGCTGGACCCAGTTCCATATGCCACAGGTTATGTCAGTTTGTTCAGTATTGCTAGTCCCCTATTATATCAGTATCTTTTGCTTTGCTTCCAGTTCACACCAGATTGCTGATCTAGTGAGGAAGAGGTCGTGTGGCCTCAGTATTTTTGCATATCAGACGTGTAGGATTTTTCTTAGGGTTTTTTGCGTGATTGCAGACAGTGTCTTTCCTGTCCTGTTTTATTTAGACAGTTTGGGCCCCATCATTTGCTTACTCTATTTTCTGCCTGTGTTTGTGCCTCATCTTGTCTCACCGGCAATATATGTCTGGGGGCTATCTGTTCCTTTGGGGTTCTACTCCGGGGCAGTTTAGCTTTCTCCTTTCCTTTCTTGCTTTAGGCTTAGTTAACTCTTTGGCTGTGCCGAGGCATCTAGGGCATCGTAGGTACGTCCCACGGCTAATTCTAGTTGTGTTGTTAGTTTTAGGGGTCTGCAATCCGCTTAGTTACCAACCTTTCTGGTTTTCTCGTTACTTAGGTTATTCACCGGCTATCCTCCTCGGTGACCTAATCATAACAGACACCCATCACTTGGGTGTCCCAATATGGCGGTCGGTAAACTTCCTCCACTTGGAACTCTGGGATACCGTGACATCTGGACAGAACAGGAAATGAAAACATTACAAGGTAATTATATAAATAAATATATATATTGGGGGATTGGAGAAGCAGTTTCCACCCATCATAGACTGCATCAGCAATAGCAATATGGAAGAGAAGAAAATCTACATGGTCACCTGCAACACATGGTATAGCTACAATAACCTTGGATTGTATCCCAAAAAGTTAAATGATGTTAAAACACACCATAGTCAATTAACTGTTTAGGATACAAGTAAAGGTAACAATAGATAGGCCTTGCACTCAACTCCATCCTCTATTCAGTATGTGCTATATTACCTTACTGAAGAGACTGTTGTGGAAAATAAAAGTCATATAGATTAGAGTTTTTGACTACACATAGCTCAAACATTGACACGCGTAGTGGAGCTATGTGTTGACAAAAACGGCAAATGTATGGTGCAGTGTGTGTACGCCGCAGTTTGTGTAGGCGGCGAAAGACACATTTAAACCTTTTTTTGAACCATAAAAATAGTACTTTTATTGTTTTTTTACAAAAATAAAATTATTTTCCTTTTGAAGGACGTTTGGAGGAAGAGTGGGATACTTTGGGGGTGTGGAGAGACGAGGAACGGCTGGAAATTGAGTAAGGGGTTCTAGGGGAAGGGGCTACTAAAGTACTGGGGGAAGGTAGATCAAGGATGGAAACGGAGGCAGTTTGAGAAAAATTGGAAGGAGAGGGGGGACTGACTAACAAAGTCTTTTGTTTCTTCTTCTTTGGGGCAGGAGTCACCTGCCTGGACCGAACACCGTATGATCGCCTTACATTGGCTGACCGACTAGAGATGGTGGACCGTGAATTGGAAGAATAAAATATGAAATGTGGGTCTCCCCTAGGCTGCTCAGTGGTTGCGCTGGTGATGCTCCTTGAAGGATAAATTGTGGTGACGGTGCTCAATGAAGGAGAAGTGTGAGCGGGGCTTCTGGTGGGAGAAGTGGTGGCGGTGCTCCTATCAGGCAAAGTGGTGGCAGTGCTCTTCTGATGAGGAGTGTTGGCGGTGCTATGAGGAGGCGACGCTCCTGTGAAGAGTAGTGGTGGCGGTGCTCCTATGAGATGTGGTGGCAGTGCTCCTCTGATGAGCGGTGGAGGTGCTCCTTGAATTATGAGGATTTGTGCCGGTGCTCTCATAATGATGAGAAGTGGCAGTGCTCCGATCTGGAGATGATGGTGATTCTGTGTTAGGCGTCGGGTTCCTGTCGCTGCACAGCAGGAATCCCGAGCCTTACTTCAGGTGGTCTCCCATTCTCCAGCCGCAGAGGAGGTTGCTCAGCAAACTCGTCGGTCCCGGCGCTCTGCCCAGACCAGCTCCGTGGGTTTGCTTGCTGCTGCCACCTCTGGCTCAGCTATGGCAATACATGCTGCTCAGCAGCGAGATTCTCCAGGGACTAAGTCCTCATGTCGGGCCACTGAGCATGCCCGTGGAGTGATCTCCCATTGGAGATCGAAGGTCACGTGCTCAGGTCCTGCTCCTGTTCGGATTGGCCCATCTGAGAAGCCAGGAAGGTCCCGGATGCTCGCGGCTATAAAAGGGTCGCATGGCCGCTCGGCCATGCGCTAGGATAGACTGTATTTTCAGACTATAAGGAGTGAGTGATGTATGCACGTATGAATGTCTCTGGTGACTGACTCATTATGAAACCCCTACCCTTGGTACGCATGTGTTGTGCAGCCTAGCCTGCTAGCGCCCAGGCTTAGGTGTAGGTACGTCAGAGTCGGAGTCAGGCATTAGTCTTCATCAGTGACTCGGCACGCCTCAGTGCAAGTGCTCCACACTCCATAGCCAGCGTCTATAGCGGCGTTCGTGGCAGTGACGCCACGCGCTCAGTGGGCCTAGAGGGATTCTAACCCCGTGTCCTTGGGGTAGAGTTCTGTGGCCGTTTGCTGTGCGCTTTTTGGCCGGGCTCTGTGAGCTAAACAGGCTCCGGCATCCACGTTCAGCGGTTGTGCAGCTCTGTGAATTAACAGAGTCCACTCCTGTTCACACTGGGTGACGTAACCCACGTGTGACTGTTTTCACGCCGCTCTATTCTTCCGCCATTGTCTAGCAGCAGTGTACCACCTCTGCACGGTGGACCCGGGCTTCGAACGCACCTACTACTACTTTATAATTTGGTGCGTTCCGCCAGCCCTAACACTCTGTGCTCCGAACAGGAGAAGAGGTGGCGGTGGACCAAGCAGATTTTGCGCTTGTGGTGCGCCAAGATGAGGTAACGGTGGCAGTACTGGTGTTCCAGACAGGCGCAGCGCTTGACATGGTGGTGGCGGGGGTGGAGTGACCAGCAGCACTCGGCATTGGTGTTGTATAGTGGTTTCTGGCTTGGCTAGGAATGCATGTGGCCGTGTAGTGATATGCAGCAGAAGTCGGTACTGTGGTGAAGCGAGACTGTGGTGGCACAGGTGGGAATGACAACACTGACTGCTGCACGTACTGATTCTGCTGCATAGCCTGCAAGAAAGCAGTGTTGCAGGTGTGTAACACATTCAGCTGTTGCACAGGACTAAGGTGATCCGCCATGCCCCGTTCACTTTTACTAAAGAAATGGTGCGCTGGTCTATTGAGGTCGGCCTCCAGCCGTTCAAGGCGCTGGTCGGAAGAGTGGATGAGGTGTTCCATGTGGTTAAAACCACGTTCCATTAGTGAGAAACCACTTTCCACTCTTTCGGGCAGCGTCTTGAGACTGGCATGAAAGGCCTCGCTCATGTGCATGAACTCGGGCAAGACAGGCCTGTCCGAGGCCCTCTGCCGCTGGCGCGTAGTGCCGGCATAACCAGTGGCAGAGACCTTGGACAGGGGAACACCTGATTGACCAGCTTCCTGTTCACCAGCTGTCTGTGTTGCTGACCTGCCACTTGCTTCCTGGCTGTCAGATGGCTGGGACGGGTCCGAGGTCAATCGATGAAGAACCGCTCCAGGGACAGATTGCAGGGTGCTGCTCCAGGTGCTTTGGAAACAAAAGTAAAACATTACAGTAGTATCATGCATTATGAAGAATCACCAGTGGAATATAAAACCACCAATTAGTTCAATTAAAAACAAAAAAACACATTATATACTTACACTCTGGTGGCAAGGACCGGTCGTAAGAATTCCAAAGCGCGATGGTAGCGGTACTTTTTTCTTGTCCTTGCCGCTGAGCCACTGCAAACCTGTCCCTCAGCCCGAACATCAGTGTTGAAGCGGTCCTTCATTGAGCGCCAATGTGTGCGGACTTTGTTCACTGTTGAAAAAATTATAAAAAATTAAAAAATTAGACAATGCAATGACATCTGTAGAAACACACAAACCTGAGTGACCATGTAAAACATTCAATGCAGCCTCCTAAATAATTCTATACACAAAGCATACACTATTGAACCAGAGGATACTGGTGTGTTTACTGCAAGTATATGACTTGCAATAAACACACAAGTATAATCAGGAACAAGAGTGTAGCATGAAATATACCGCATGACAATACACAAGTCATACACTATTGAACACGTCAGCGCCACCATAGACTCTAATGCTAATTTTTTGCGCATTGCATGAGCTGACGTGCGCATGCGATTTTTTTTTAACGACGTGGGCAGGAACAAAAAATGCAACATGTAGCGTCGGGCGCGTTTGATCGCACACCTGGAAAATGCGCAGCGCACTCAAACTCTGAGGCATGTGTGCAATCGCTGGACAGTGCGCCCGCCATTTTAAAGATAGGGGACAATTGCGCGTGCGATCGTTAGTGTACGATGCGCTGTGTGTTAAAACGCTAGTGTGAAACCAGCCTGAGATCTTCTGCAGACAGATGCAATGCAACGGTCTGCACCCTCTGACACATCCGTGACAGATAATGGCCATCACTTGATGGCGGCACTGAAGCTTGGAAAGTTTGCACATATACCATGCATGGCCCATATGCTCACCTTAGTGGTTCAGCGGTTTCTGAAAACCTACCCAGATTTGCATGAGCTACTTGTGAAGGCACGCCGCGTGTGTGCCCATTTCTGCAAGTCAGCCACAGCTGCCACTGGTCTGACAGTGTTGCAGCAGTGATTGCAAGTGCCAGCTCACTGACTGGTGTGTGACGTGACCACGCAATGGAACGCCACATTACAGATGTTGGCAAGGCTTTGTGAGCAGCAGAGGGCATTAGTTGAATACCAGCTACAACATGCCCGTTGGTATTCTGGTCAGCCTCCACACATAACAACCGATGAGTGGGCATGGATGTCTGACATCTGTGAGGTTGTACAAAACTTTGAGGAATCAGCCAAGATGGTGAGCGGCGGTGACATGATAATCAAAATCAACATAACCATCTTGCTTCTGTGTCTACTCAAACGCTTGCTGCTCACAATTAAAAAGGAGGCTTTGCATGTGGACCAGGAGGAGACAGAGAAAGAAAGTACACAGGGTGATACTACCCAGCCCAGCCTCATCTCATTTTCTCAATGTGGATTGGTTGATAATGAGGAGGAGAAGGCTGAGAAGGAGGAGGAGAAACAGGAGATGGTTGCCTGTGGAGGGGGAAGAGATGGATAGTCATACTCCTGGTGAGGACAGAGAAGTCTTCCCTGTTGCGAGTCTGGCTCACATGGCTGACTTTATGTTCTGCTGCCTTTCCCATGACCCTCATGACCCTTATACGCATTTTGGCCAACACTGATAACTGGTTGTTCATCCTTCTCGACCCACTCTACAAGGAAAACTGCAGCAGATAGGGCTAGTTAAATGGTGCAATACCAGAAGGCCCTATTCGAATAATAAGTACAAAAAATGCCATCTGATAATGCTGGAGGCATAATAATAATAATAATAATAATAATAATAAATTTTATTTTTATAGCGCCGACATATTCCGCAGCACTTTACATTTCAGAGGGGATTTGTACAGACAATAGACATTACAGCATAGCAATAATCACATACAGTAGATTATAACAAATACCAAGAGGAATGAGGGCCCTGCTCGCAAGCTTACAGTCTATGAGGAAAGAGGTAGACACGAAAGGTGGGTGGTAACAGTTGCCCTGATTGTATGGACCAGCCATAATGTTAAGTGTGTGACAGTACAGACACAGAGGGCTAATGGATGCATACAGCATGTGGGAACATGATGCGGGAAGGCATAGGTCATAGTTCCTTGAGCAATCAAGGAGAAGAGATGAGAGAGACACACATCAGGTCTAACAGAGGCAAGAGAACACTGTAAAGGGTCTGGGACAGTTTTCTTACACCCTGCCAGTGCCCGGGCCCTGATGTGCGGTGTAGTCTGACAGGGAGGGAAAAGTTTTGGAAGATGGTAAAAGAGTACCTAGCCAACTATCCAGTGTCCTCCATGATTTCTCTGTGCTGTACACATTGGGTATCCAAGCTGGACACATTGCATGAATTGCTCCTCTACACCTTGGAGGTGCTGGCCTGCCCTGCTGCTAGTGTTTTGTTAGAGCGTTTTTTTTAGTGCTGCTGGGGGCATAATAACTGATAGGTGCTTCTGCCTGTCAACTGAAAATACAGATAGGCAAGCCCGGATTGGCAATATAACCAACCGGGCATTTTCCCGCTGGGCCGCTGTCACGTGGGCCGCTTGCCAGCTGCTGCGGCCACTGTGGCTCCTGCCGCCGGCCCTCTGCGGGCACGGCGGTGATAGATTCAAGTTCCTCCCGCACTGCAGGGAGATAAGCCGCCACGCCCCCCCACGCACCCCATCCTCGCCGTAGCATGAGACCCCCTCCCCCCGCAGCCACTCACAGCGTCGCACTCGCTTGCCTGCTCGCTCTGTTCGCAGGACCTGTGATGAGATCACAGGAGGGGAGGAGTCAGGGGGTCACATGATCAGGAGCCTTTGTCCAGACCCCCGATCATATCACCCCTGACTCCGCCCCTCCTGTGACCTCATCACAGGTCCTGTGCGCACAGCCTTGCCTCTACCGTCTGCAAGACTCTGCTTTGCTGTTGTCATGGTGCTGGTTGAGGTAAGTATGTGTGGGGTCAGGATTTACAGTGTGGATGTAGCAGAGCTGTGTGTGTACGAGGTGTACGGAGCGGAGCTGTGTGTACGAGGTGTACGGAGAGGAGCCGTGTGTACGAGGTGTACGGAGAGGAGCCGTGTGTATGAGGTGTACGGAGAGGAGCCGTGTGTGTACGAGGTGTACGGAGAGGAGCCGTGTGTGTACGAGGTGTACGGAGAGGAGCCGCGTGTGTACGAGGTGTACGGAGAGGAGCTGCGCGTGTATGAGGTGTACGGAGAGGAGCCGCGTGTACGAGGTGTACAGAGCGGAGCTGTGTACGAGGTGTACGGAGCGGAGCCGTGTGTGTACGAGGTGTACGGAGAGGAGCCGTGTGTGTACGAGGTGTACGGAGAGGAGCCGCGTGTGTACGAGGTGTACGGAGAGGAGCCGCGCGTGTACGAGGTGTACGGAGAGGAGCCGCGTGTGTACGAGGTGTACGGAGAGGAGCCGCGCGTGTACGAGGTGTACGGAGAGGAGCCGCGTGTATGAGGTGTACGGAGAGGAGCCGTGTGTGTACGAGGTGTACGGAGAGGAGCCGTGTGTGTACGAGGTGTACGGAGAGGAGCCGCGTGTGTACGAGGTGTACGGAGAGGAGCCGCGTGTGTACGAGGTGAGCGGAGCCGTGTGTGTACGAGGTGTACGGAGCGGAGCCGTGTGTGTACGAGGTGTACGGAGCGGAGCCGTGTGTGTACGAGGTGTACGGAGCGGAGCCGTGTGTGTACGAGGTGTACGCAGCGGAGCCGTGTGTACGAGGTGTACGGAGCGGAGCCGCGCGTGTACGAGGTGTACGGAGAGGAGCCGCGCGTGTACGAGGTGTACGGAGCGGAGCCGTGTGTACGAGGTGTACGGAGCGGAGCCGTGTGTGTACGAGGTGTACGGAGCGGAGCCGTGTGTACGAGGTGTACGGAGCGGAGCCGTGTGTACGAGGTGTACGGAGCGGAGCCGCGCGTGTACGAGGTGTACGGAGAGGAGCCGCGCGTGTACGGAGAGGAGCCGCGCGTGTACGAGGTGTACGGAGAGGAGCCTCGCGTGTACGAGGTGTACGGAGAGGAGCCGCGCATGTACGAGGTGTACGGAGAGGAGCCGTGCGTGTACGATGTGTACGGAGCGGAGCTGTGTGTACGAGGTGTACGGAGCGGAGCCGTGTGTGTACGAGGTGTACGGAGCGGAGCCGTGTGTGTACGAGGTGTACGGAGCGGAGCTGTGTGTACGAGGTGTACGGAGCGGAGCCGTGTGTGTACGAGGTGTACGGAGAGGAGCCGCGTGTGTACGAGGTGTACGGAGAGGAGCCGCGCGTGTACGAGGTGTACGGAGAGGAGCCGCGTGTATGAGGTGTACGGAGAGGAGCCGTGTGTGTACGAGGTGTACGGAGAGGAGCCGCGTGTGTACGAGGTGTACGGAGAGGAGCCGTGTGTGTACGAGGTGTACGGAGAGGAGCCGCGCGTGTACGAGGTGTACGGAGAGGAGCCGCGTGTGTACGAGGTGAGCGGAGCCGTGTGTGTACGATGTGTACGGAGCGGAGCTGTGTGTACGAGGTGTACGGAGCAGAGCCGTGTGTGTACGAGGTGTACGGAGCGGAGCCGTGTGTGTACGAGGTGTACGGAGCGGAGCTGTGTGTACGAGGTGTACGGAGCGGAGCCGTGTGTGTACGAGGTGTACGGAGAGGAGCCGCGTGTGTACGAGGTGTACGGAGAGGAGCCGCGCGTGTACGAGGTGTACGGAGAGGAGCCGCGTGTATGAGGTGTACGGAGAGGAGCCGTGTGTGTACGAGGTGTACGGAGAGGAGCCGCGTGTGTACGAGGTGTACGGAGAGGAGCCGTGTGTGTACGAGGTGTACGGAGAGGAGCCGCGCGTGTACGAGGTGTACGGAGAGGAGCCGCGTGTGTACGAGGTGAGCGGAGCCGTGTGTGTACGAGGTGTACGGAGCGGAGCCGTGTGTGTACGAGGTGTACGGAGCGGAGCCGTGTGTGTACGAGGTGTACGGAGCGGAGCCGTGTGTGTACGAGGTGTACGCAGCGGAGCCGTGTGTACGAGGTGTACGGAGCGGAGCCGCGCGTGTACGAGGTGTACGGAGAGGAGCCGCGCGTGTACGAGGTGTACGGAGCGGAGCCGTGTGTACGAGGTGTACGGAGCGGAGCCGTGTGTGTACGAGGTGTACGGAGCGGAGCCGTGTGTACGAGGTGTACGGAGCGGAGCCGTGTGTACGAGGTGTACGGAGCGGAGCCGCGCGTGTACGAGGTGTACGGAGAGGAGCCGCGCGTGTACGAGGTGTACGGAGAGGAGCCGCGCGTGTACGAGGTGTACGGAGAGGAGCCTCGCGTGTACGAGGTGTACGGAGAGGAGCCGCGCATGTACGAGGTGTACGGAGAGGAGCCGTGCGTGTACGATGTGTACGGAGCGGAGCTGTGTGTACGAGGTGTACGGAGCGGAGCCGTGTGTGTACGAGGTGTACGGAGCGGAGCCGTGTGTGTACGAAGTGTACGGAGCGGAGCTGTGTGTACGAGGTGTACGGAGCGGAGCCGTGTGTGTACGAGGTGTACGGAGCGGAGCCGTGTGTGTACGAGGTGTACGGAGCGGAGCCCTGTGTGTACGAGGTGTACGGAGCGGAGCCGTGTGTGTACGAGGTGTACGGAGCGGAGCCGCGTGTACGAGGTGTACGGAGAGGAGCCGCGCGTGTACGAGGTGTACGGAGAGGAGCCGCGCGCGTACGAGGTGTACGGAGAGGAGCCGCGCGTGTACGAGGTGTACGGAGAGGAGCCGCGCGCGTACGAGGTGTACGGAGAGGAGCCGCGCGTGTACGAGGTGTACGGAGAGGAGCCGCGCGCGTACGAGGTGTACGGAGAGGAGCCGCGCGTGTACGAGGTGTACGGAGAGGAGCCGCGCGTGTACGAGGTGTACGGAGAGGAGCCGCGCGTGTACGAGGTGTACGGAGAGGAGCCGCGCGTGTACGAGGTGTACGGAGAGGAGCCACGCGTGTACAAGGTGGACGGAGTGGAACCGTGTATGTATGGAGTGGAGTCATATGTGTACGGGATGTACGGAGCGGAGCCAAGTGTGTACAAAGCATACAAAGCGGGCTTTTCCCACTGACACAGGAGTACACGGCGGAGCCCCGAGGAGCATTTTAAAACACACACATGACGTTCCACCTGAAGTGATGTGCTGGAAGCTGACCGGAAATGAGATAATTTCTTGAGGAGATTGTGACGGAACCAGGAATGCTTCAGATCCATCACCGTGTCCTCCTCCGACAGCGCAGACAGCAGGATCGCCTTGGAATCGGGGATGTCGGCCATGTGAGCGGATCATGATAGGTCCTGCATCGGGAGGCTCAGGTGGGCACTACAATGGGAGCCGGGCTGCTATAGTATCTTTGTAGAATCTTTCTTTATTTCTTTCTCTCTTTTTCTTTCTTTCTCTGTTCTTTCATTCTCTCTCTGATCTTTCTTTTTTCTCTCTCTGTTCTTTCTTCCCCTCTTTCTTTCTTTTTCTTTCCTCTCTTTCTCTCTGTTCTTTCTTTCTTTTCTTTACTTCTTTCTTTCTCTCTCTGTTCTTTCTCTGTCTCTCTCTGTTCTTTCTTTCTTTCCCCTCTTTCTTTCTCTCTCTGTTCTTTCTCTGTCTCTCACTGTTCTTTCTTTGTCTCTCACTGTTCTTTCTTTCTTTCCCCTTTCTTTCTCGCTCTCTCTGTTTTCTTTTTTCTCTCTCTCTCTGTTTTCTCTCTTCCTTAGTGCCAGTCAGTGTGCCCATAATGCCAGCCACTGTGCCCTCAGTACCAGTCAGTGTGATCAGCAGTGCTAAATGGGTGCGATTAGGTGTGGACATGGGTGTGACTAGTTGTGAAATGGGTGTGGTTGGGCGTGGTCGCAGTCTTTGTCCGTCTTTCCCTTCTTCAAAAGTTGGGAGGTATGATAGGGGCGGCTATGACCAGGGGGTCTGGTTGCCCAATAGAGAGCAGTTCTGCCAGGAATTCTGTAATCATGCATACAAAAGGGGACAGCGCTTTGGGAGGAGTACTGTACCTAAAAGCAATAAATAGGACTGAGCTGAAATACTGGGCACAGCTGTGACTACATGTTATATAGTCGTGTTAATCTCCTCTCACTTCTTGTAAACTACCACTGTACAAAGATATTATATAGTCACCATGTGACTAGTGGGCCTGTGTAACTTCAAATGCCAGGGCTGAATTTTAGTCCCAGTCCGGCCCTGCAGATAGGTTAACTCTAATCAAAATGAACAAGGCCTGGATTTGCCCAGACTTCTCAACCCCACTGGATAACAGCAGCAGAACATAAAGGCAATTCAAATGGTCCTTTTTTTAATGCATTGCTGTGCACTCCTTCCCACCCAAAAAAGGATATAAGGTTCATGGTTTTTTATTGTCTTCCTCTTCCCCCTTTACCATGGTCATCATGTGGTCCTCACTCATTTTTTAGAGGGTAAACAGGCGGCCCTCACTCATAATTTTGACAGGGTCACCATGCCACCCTCACTCATAATTTTTAGAGGGTAAACAAGCACTCGCCCATAATTTTTAGAGGGTCATCAGTTGGCCCTCACTCATAATTTTTAGAGTATAAACAAGTGGCCCTCGCTCATAATATTATAGGCTCATCATACGACCCACACTTTTAATTTTTCCAGGGTGTATATGATGCCCTCCTTCCTACTTTTTTACAGGATGTGTGTCAGACCTACCTCTACAATTCTCTTACACATATATTTACATACCCCCTAGAGTAAATGTGTTTCAGCCCTTCCACTTCGTGCATAGGCTTTACCAGTCTAGGAGTCCCACTCCTTAAAAATGTGAAAAAAATTTTCTGAGGCCCTCCTCAATGTGTCTTCCAGGGTGTATTGCAGTCCCTCCATCTAATTTTTGGCGGGCCTTGCACTGAGGGCATAGGCTTTGAGTCTAGGTGTCCCACTACCTAACAATTTTAGTACAATGAGTATGAGGCCCTCCTTTATGTCTAATACAGAGTGTATCATAGTCCATTTTTCTTCTAATCTTTGGCAGTTCTTGTATTGTCTGAATAGGATTTGTGAGTTTCAGAGTCCCTCCTTCATAAATTAAACAGGATGTTTCTGACCATCTCACAAACACCACATGACCAGATAAGGTAGTAAAATGTTAAAATTACATTTACCGGTGTCATCTACTCTAGTCATAGGCAACGGGGAAATATGGTGAGAGATGGCCCAGCTATTAAGTGGTGGAGGAGGCGATTTTTTTCCTCTTAAATTTTGCCTTATATACAAGTCATTGTACAGGAAAGAATGTTTCCTAACATTTTTTTCTGTAAAATCCATTTTTTCTTCGGTTTTGTATGTTTTATTGTCAGTCTAAAAAGGTGTTGTAATATTCTGACAACATTGTACCCAGAAGTGATCTGGGGAGTCAGAGATACATCCAGGCATCTTCCCCATGCTGTTCCCAATCCATTTGAGTGCTGTTTCCAACCATTTGATCAATTTTCCTGCCTTCCCAGCACTCCTGTTAGGGTTTTCCAGTAAAATGCTTTAGTTTCCCATTGACTTCCATTACACTAGCTACTCGAGTTGAGCCCACTAAAGCATCCTACCTGCTCTATTCGAATACCGAGCACTCAAGCATTTAAGTGCTCGGTCATCACAAGTCTGTATCAGACACCCCCATTACTAACACAATACTGTCATGATCTGCTTAGTTCATGGGATTAGGTAGTTCAGAGGTTAATCTGGACGGCCTCACTCTGAGATTGTGGGAGGCTTTTTATAGCCTCATTGTGGACTCATTCCTCGTTGCTTATACTCAGATCCTTGGCCGAGTGTTTGTGACCCTGGTGTGCTTTGTGACTGTGATACTTTATGCTTGTTTGGTTTTGACCCGGTTCTGTCCCTGTTACGAGTTCTGCCTGTTCCTTTTGTACTGCTCTGCTATTCCCGTGTATGACTCTTTTGCCTTGGACCTTACTACTCTCTGACTGCCTCCCTTGTACCGCGTTGCTATCTCTGTGTATGACTCATTGCTTACGTTCTGACTATTCTCGGCTTGCTCCTCTGCTACCACTCTGCCCTCTCTGTGTATGACCCCCCGCTTGTCTGACCTTTGTTCCCCTAATCTTCTCTCCAGGATTCCTGTAATAGAATCCTACAGTCATCTACTGCAGCAGGACGCTAAGCCACCCCCCCTGTGGTTTTAGTGTTGCAGGTCCTGTGCTCAGAATTTTCCCTGCAGTTTCGGACCCCGGGCCCTTCCGTAGTCTGGGTGAGTGACCCTGCATAGCCGCTGCAGTCCGCCAGCGCTGACAGGATCCTGATAAATACTAAACTGAAAAAACACACACACAAAAATGATTTATTAAAAAAAAACAAAAAAAACAACTTTTTCCTTGGTTCACCAGTTTATTAAAAAAAATCCCATGCAGGTCTGACGTAGTCCAGGAAATCCAATGTAGTCTACAAATAGAAACCTGAAAAACATAAAAAGAGAGGCGCAAAAACAAGACACTATCCATCGTTCACCAATATATTACAAAAAAATTGCCACACAGGTCCGACATAGTCCAGCGCTTATCACGACATTCTCCGAATCCATTGTCTGAAGCCTCGATCTGAGGCTCCAAAAGTTTTAGCAGTAGCCACTCCTGGGTTACCCTGCACTCCACGAGACTTGTCGACTTTGAAGAGTGGTGACGTCAGTTAACGTTACTGCTCTGCACAGTCGCCGGATCTCGCAGAGTTCAGTGTAACTCTGATTAGTGTGACTTTACTGATGTCACCGCTGTTCAGAGCCTTCTGGTCTCACACAGCACAGCGTGACTCGACAGTGGCTGTTTGCGAAGATTATGGAGCATCAGAGTCAGGCTTCACAGGCTTTGTACAGAGGATATGATGGACTTCACTGGATTCGCTTGGACTTCTTCGGATTCGCTATTCTACGTCGGACCTACGTGGGATTTTTTTTTAATAAAGGAAACCAGGAAACGTGTCTGGGAGTGTTTATTTCAATAAAGTATTTTTAAGTGTGTGTGTTTTTTTACTTAAAAATCTGTCCTTTCTATTCTGCTTTCTATTCCAGTACTTGTGATATGTATGGCACATACACGACATACGGATGTCACACAGATGGTACTCACGAATACACGGATGGCACACCAATAACACACAGTTGGTACACATGTACGGCCAACAGAAAGCCACGCTGATAATAAAAACAGTCCTAACAGAATTACATTGTCTCGAGCATGTCACGCCAAACTGGGACATCTAGGGGGAAGAAGATCACTGCATATTGCAGATCTTTCATTGAGCCTGTGTATTTAGATGCCATATTAGATTAGTTTAGTTTCCTTTAGTGCTGAAGAGGTTAACAACCCTTTCTATGCTGGTCAGAAACTTACAGCTCCATTTCAGCTGCTTCTAATCTGGTCCTTAACTCTCCCTATAAGACCTGGCCAGACTCTCTCTGTCCTGCTGGTGAAAGCTCTGTTCTGAATAGGAGTGTGTTGTTGCTATTGGAGATTCATCTTTATGTGCTAATGCTAAGTAGTTGAAATTTGGAGTTGGAGTTGTGGTGTTCTGTAGTTTGCTGTTGTATGTGTGTGTTTATTTCCTATTCCCTTTTCCCCATTTAATTTATTCTTCCCTATTCTCATCCATATTGTTGCTTTGTGCTTTTGAATGATAGAGCTTTTCTGTTATCCCTGTTTTGCCTTGGGTCTGGTTTACCTTTCATTTCTGTCCCATGCCTAAGAGGTGGAGGAGGGGACAGATTGGATTTTTTACAGGAGCATAGTAAGGTCGGAGACTTGGGTCTCTGAGGACCTTCAGGACAGGGATAGTTAGGGTCCCAGCTCCAGGGACAGTTTGAGGCCTCTCCTCCTTACTGAATATCATCACAGCGTGACATTTTCATTGGCCCAAAACATTTTTTATCTTGGTATATATCCCATTGTGTCACGCTCGCGCCTTGGCTGGATGGCGTGAACCGGGGGGTTGTGGCCCCACTGTGCCACAAACCAGACTACCCTGGAAGGGGCGTGACTACGACAGCTACCTCGGTCTTCACTGGAGCCTCTGATGGTGAGGTCAGGAATGTGCGGCAGGTAGCTGTCGGGTGCCACTCCAGGGTGGTGTCTGGCTGTGGCTGCTGATCCCACTCGGGGACAAGTCACTTGGACAGGTGTGACTAACAGGCAGGCTGAGACATTTGGCAAGCAGGCACGGCTTGGTACACTGGCAGGCAGGCACAGCTTGGAGACACGGCTTGGGGACACTGGGCAAGCGGGCACGGCTTGGAGACACTGGGCAAGCGGGCACGGCTTGGAGACACTGGGCAAGCGGGCACGGCTTGGAGACACAGAGCAGGTAGGTGACGGCTTGAGACACAGGACAGGTGGGCGTGGTAAGAGAAGGGACAGGTAAAGACCTGTTCACACAGCAGGTGTAGGCAGGAAGGAGTGGTGTATGTTGGAACAGGATCTGGACCTGTTCACACAGGAGGTGTAGGCAGGAAGGAGTGGTGTATGTTGGAACAGTATTTGGACCTGTTCACACAGGAGCTGCAGGTACAGATATAGGCTGGAGTGTGGAGTAGGCAGAGCGGCTAGGGAGCCGTGCAGGCAGAGCGGCTAGGGAGCCGTGCAGGCAGAGCAGCTAGGGAGCCGTGCAGGCAGAGCGGCTAGGGAGCCGTGCAGGCAGAGCGGCTAGGGAGCCGAACAGGCAGAGCGGCTAGGGAGCCGAACAGGCAGAGCGGCTAAGGAGCCGAACAGGCAGAGCGGCTAGGGAGCCGAACAGGCAGAGCTGCGAGGGTGCAGATGCACAGACAGAGAGGACACAAGGAAAGACACCGCAGGGAAGGAAGCCACGGACAAGTAGACTGACAGACAGAGGTAAGACGGAGTTCAGACAGAGACACAGGGACAAAGACACAAGGACCAGGATATTCTGCCTCCTGGCAGACGGACAGAGAACAGACAAGGCACTGGGAACAAGACTCAAGGGCCAGGATATTCTCCCTCCTGGCAGGCGGACAGAGAAAGGCTAGGCAAGGTACCAAGACACACGAATATGCAGTAAGAGCCTTCAGAGAAGGCAAGACATAGGACACGGCCTGGCTAGCTCAGCAGCAAGGAGCTAACTGAGTTTAGACATTGCACAGGCAAAGGTCAGTGGGTGTGGCGAAACTAAATAGTCAAGGGCTCTAAGCGATTCGTCAGGGACATATTACACAGGTGCACCCTGACTGCATAAGAACCAGAGAGTTCAGGCGCCGCCCCCTATACACACAGTCAGGAAACATGGAGAGCAAGCAGGAAAACAAGAGGCATAGCACATGGAGCTCAGGGCTGGCAACAGACAGAATTCACAGCATGGCTTGAAGAAAGTAAGTTGGTGTGCGGGGGATGGGAGGCCATGCAGTGATGCCAGCAGGGTTGTTACAGTACCCCCCTTTACGGCCCCTCTTCCTCAAGCCTGCCAGAATGACCAGAAGAAGGAGTATGGGACCACATACAGTCCAGGCTGACAGGGCATCTTTCTGGTGAGACGAAGTAGGTGTGTCATCCGGAATCACCGAGTGCCAAGTTTCTTGGTGCCCAACAGCTTCCAACACAGAGGGTACAAGGACTTCTTCCTCCTGATTGGCAGAAGGCAGGGACCTGGAAGCTTCAGACTTGACCCCTACATCAGCCGGCCAGCTAGAAACAGAAGACACCTTCACTGAGTCCAACTTCAGCCCGACATGCCAGAAAAATTGGACCTCCTCCTCCCGGTTGGTGAGAAACGGAGATACGTAGGTCACTGTTCCAACCTCTTCACCCACCTGCCAAATGGAAGCTGGAGGCATACATACAGGGAGCCACTTCAGCCTGTTACCCTGAAAAAACTGGACCACATCTTCCTGGTTAGAGGATGAGTGAAGCTCTGTCTTGGGACCTTCACCTCTAGGCCACAGGGGAGCTGAAGGCATACACTCTGGATCCATCTTCAGCCCTTTATCCTGGGGAAGACAATCAAGCAGCAGGGGTGCTCTTGGGAGCAGAACACTGGTATAGTCGCTGGGGATGTGTGAGGAGACTAAGACCGCCTCCCCCTCTTCAGAGGCATCCTCACACCTTGACTCGGCGACTAGCAAACCAGGCGAAGAAGACGACCTTGCTGACTGAATGCGACGCAAGGGAACCAGACACCTCTTGTCACTTGATTGTTTCAAGCGCGGTGCCCTGCTAGGTTTCCAGACATAAATGGGTGCTAGAATCTCTGGATCAGAATGACCCATGCATGGGCATACCAATCAGCAAGTGGAAGATGAACTTCTTCATGTATAAAGCTCCGACCTGGAGCTGTAGTTGTCCTTGCAGGACTAGACTGTTCTCCAATAGGGCTCGGCCACCTCGAGACAACTCCCTCGCCGGCTTCTGGAGCTGTATGACAGAGACCACACAATGACTCTGTAAGACTGGCGACTTAAACACACCAAAGCTCCCTGAAGGCAGAGAAACAGTTAAAGAGTTTAATGGAGAGGGAGTACTCTCACCAGGGGCAGCCTCTTCTACTGGCCCAGGGTTCTGGAGTACAGGCTTCACAGGGCAGAGGCCAGATTCCGGCTGCAACTTGGACCGCTTCTTCTTTTTAGACCTCTTGGATCTTGCACGGGAGGCCGCATCGGCAGACTGTGGAACAGGTGATGGCTGGACAGTCATAGGTGGTTGAGTTGTTTCACCCACAGGTTCCTCTTGTCTAGTCTGTCTCTGGAAGCTTGGAGGGGAAGACTTTTCAGGAGCAACTGGTCGAGGCACATCAAAGACTTTACGGAAGGCCACCAGGAAGGCCCCTAGGCTCAAGATGACAGGGTCCCCTGCTTCCCAAAGGGGACAGATCCACATCAAGGCATCACCAGCTAGGTAGGACATGATGTATCCCACCTTGACCCGGTCAAAGGGGAAACAAGCTGCATTCTGCAGGATGTAGTGCAGGCATTTCTTCAGGAACCCTTGGCACTCTTTAGGGTCCCCATAGAACCTAGGCGGGTCTGCTGGGTCGTGCTCTTCATAGGCCAGGAGCTGATTATAGAGAGCATTGGAGATGATGATTGGTTCAGAGGTCTCCACAATCGGAACCACGCAGGACGGAACAAATTCCTCTGGTTGCTCATACTGGCAGGGAGAAAGTTCATCATGCTCCGCAAGCGGAAGGACATGGGACTCAGCGGGGACCTTTCATTTCTGTCTCATGCCTAAGAGGTGGAGGAGGGGACAGATTAGATTTTTTACAGGAGCATAGTAAAGTCGGAGACTTGGGTCTCTGAGGACCTTCAGGACAGGGATAGTTAGGGTCCCAGCTCCAGGGACAGTTTGAGGCCTTTCCTCCTTACTGAATATCATCACAGCGTGACATTTTCATTGGCTCAAAACATTTTTTATCTTGTTATATAACCCATTGTGTCACGCTCGCGCCTTGGCTGGATGGCGCGAACCAGGGGGTTGTGGCCCCACTGTGCCACAAACCAGACTACCCTGGAAGGGACGTGACTACGACAGCTACCTCGGTCTTCACTGGAGCCTCTGATGGTGAGGTCAGGCTTGTGCGGCAGGTAGCTGTCGGGTGCCACTCCAGGGTGGTGTCTGGCTGTGGCTGCTGATCCCACTCGGGGACAAGTCACTTGGACAGGTGTGACTAACAGGCAGGCTGAGACACTGGGCAAGCAGGCACGGCTTGGTACACTGGCAGGCAGGCACAGCTTGGAGACACGGCTTGGAGACACTGGGCAAGCGGGCATGGCTTGGAGACACTGGGCAAGCGGGCACGGCTTGGAGACACTGGGCAAGCGGGCACGGCTTGGAGACACTGGGCAAGTGGGCACGGCTTGGAGCCACTGGGCAAGCGGGCACGGCTTAGAGGCACAGAGCAGGTAGGTGATGGCTTGAGACACAGGACAGGTGGGCGTGGTATGAGAAGGGACAGGTAAGGGCCTGTTCACACAGCAGGTGTAGGCAGGAAGGAGTGGTGTATGTTGGAACAGGATCTGGACCTGTTCACACAGGAGGTGTAGGCAGGAAGGAGTGGTGTATGTTGGAACAGTATTTGGACCTGTTCACACAGGAGCTGCAGGTACAGATATAGGCTGGAGTGTGGAGTAGGCAGAGCTGCAGAGCAGGCTGGGCTGCAAGGGGGCCGTGCAGGCAGAGCGGCTAGGGAGCCATGCAGGCAGAGCGTCTAGGGAGCCGTGCAGGCAGAGCGGCTAGGGAGCCGTGCAGGCAGAGCGGCAAGGGAGCCGTGCAGGCAGAGCGGCTAGGGAGCCGAACAGGCAGAGCGGCAAGGGAGCCGTGCAGGCAGAGCGGCTAGGGAGCCGAACAGGCAGAGCGGCTAGGGAGCCGAACAGGCAGAGCTGCGAGGGTGCAGATGCACAGACAGAGATGACACAAGGAAAGACACTGCAGGGAAGGAAGCCACGGACAAGGAGACTGACAGACAGAGGTAAGACAGAGTTCAAACAGAGACACAGGGACAAAGACACAAGGACCAGGATATTCTGCCTCCTGGCAGGCGGACAGAGAACAGACAAGGCACTGGGAACAAGACTCAAGGGCCAGGATATTCTGCCTCCTGGCAGGCAGACAGAGAAATGCTAGGCAAGGTACCAAGACACAGGAATACGCAGTAAGAGCCTTCAGAGAAGGCAAGACATAGGACATAGCTGTAGATCTTTCAAGGAGATTTATGGAAAGGGGTTACAGCAAAAAGATGATAAAGAGAGGCTACTATAAAGCTCAAAAAGCCCCTCGGGATAAATTGTTATATGGCCCGCCTCGCCCTAAGAAATCAAATAATCAGGATCAGGTCCGTTTCATTTCTACATATAGCAATAAATGGAATGAATTGAAAGACATTATATGTAAGCATTGGAAAATTTTGCTAGTTGATCCAACTTTGAATCAAGTCTTACCGAGTCAACCTTCTTTTGTAGCCAGAAGAACATCTAATTTAAAGGATATGCTGGTTCATAGCCATTTTGAACCGATCAAAAAGGGGTCTGGCCTTGGAACGCCCGTTTTTTTCCCGTGTGGTCTTTGTAAAGGGTGCCTGAATCATATTAAATCCACTACCTTTTCTAATTTTGATGGATCACGACAATACGAGATACGAAAACATCTTAGCTGCAATTCTCAAGGTGTGATTTACCATGCTAAATGCCCATGTGGAAAAGTATACATCGGTTTGACCACTAGGGAATTAAAGGTAAGAACTCGAGAGCATGTCCGAGATATAGAAAAAGCTAAAAACAATGAGGATCTTACGTCTTTAAAATCTCTACCTAGGCATTTTAAAATGTTTCATGACTCTAGTGCCAGGGGTTTAGTGATTAAAGCCATTGACCAGGTCTCTCTGGGATTTAGAGGGGGGGGATTTAGCTAGAATTTTGGCCCAGGTGGAGAGTAGATGGATCTTTCGGTTGGGGACTTTAAGTCCCCATGGTTTAAATGAAACATTGGGTTTTTCTGCTTTTTTGTAGGAGTGCATTTTGAGAGAGGTATTTTTTATGGGTTGGGTTTATATTCATTGATATTAAAGTGATATTTCTGTTTTATTCATATATTTTGTTTTTTATTTAGTGTCTCCATATAGTCAGTTTTTGGGTGTTTGGTCCCTTACGTTTGTCTCATCTTGGACTCGGAGGTTGTGGAATTTTCCCATTGCCTGGTGGACTAATATATCTTCAATCAAGCCTTCATAAGAGAAAATAAGAAAAATAAAAAAAGAAGAAAAAATATTATATTATATATGGTTTATTTATCAGTATCTGTATTCACTTTATTTCACTATATGTTTATTGAAATGATTTTTCACTTGAAGTTCATAGCTATATATATATATTCATGCATATTTTATTCTATTGGTGTTTTGTATTGTGTAGGTAACATTGTCTATTTAGTATTTAGCAATATGCATAGTGCACTTTATTGCACAAAGTCACTTTATTATCTAGATGTGATATATCTAGTTATATTTGTGGGCAATATATTGATTTACTTAGTTCACTTATTATCACTTTTTATTTGGCGTATTATAGAGGGTTTGAATCCTTAATGGCAGGCAGTGCGCATGCGTGTTCCCGTCTGTGCCCCTGGTACTTCCCTCGTCGCCATAGATGGTGATAGCGCATTATTCATGACGCTGTTTACCGGGGCGAAGTGAGGGAAGCACTCTTTAACTCAGGAGGTATTTGATGGGCGCATGCGCCGATAATGTCCTGCTTTTAATGAAGACGCGGTATTTCTCTTCCGTGTAGCGTGTAACCATGGCAATGGCATGTCAGCAACGTGACGTGAGATACTCCCCTCGGGGTCACATGATGGGGATGGGGCTTTTTAATTGGATTTCAATACACATTTAAACCCTTTACTGATGCCCGTAAGCCACGCCCCCGGAAGAAGCAGTAGGACGAAACGCGCGTCGAGGCGCAGGGGACAGCGGCTGGCCTATACTTAGCACATTATAGGTATCCATATGTCTCTATTTTAAAATTCCTAATTGGCGGTTGTCATTAATGTGTTTGTTGCTCCACTAATATATTATATAGTGGAGTATGGGGGTTAATGCTGTGGATTTATCTAGCATTGATTAATTATGCCTTTTTCTGCCATCATGGATTTAGTTATGTGTTGCATGAGTCTATATATGGAAATAGGTGTGTTGACTTTCTGAGGGTGGCCCACTGTTGTAATAAGGATAATATCGGTCATAATCATAACCAATTTTGGTATTAGTGGATTTATTTATATATTGATGTTTGATGAAATGATATGGACCGCACCCTCACAGTGTCAATAGACTTTCTTACCTGTGTATTATACCAGTAGAATAATGCTGCAGTCCCCTTTCTGGGTTATTTTTTCAAATATGGGTATGTGGCCCTTTTAATGTATATGATTTTGTTAATAAAATTATTTTTTATATTATTTTGTGGTTCGCTTCTTTATGGTGAGTTCACTTTGTGGCCATCATAGTGTGTTTTCTGATTTGATGAAGTGCCATTATTTACAATTGGACATAGTGTTTAAATAAGACATAGGACAGGGCCTGGCTAGCTCAG
The DNA here is from genome assembly GCF_039654945.1 of Dendrobates tinctorius. Classification (NCBI taxonomy): domain Eukaryota; kingdom Metazoa; phylum Chordata; class Amphibia; order Anura; family Dendrobatidae; genus Dendrobates; species Dendrobates tinctorius. The sequence continues at coordinate 7,107,266 of NW_027361789.1, read as the reverse complement.
CAGCAAGGAGCTAACTGAGTTTAGACATTGCACAGGCAAAGGTCAGTGGGTGTGGCGAAACTAAATAGTCAAGGGCTCTAAGAGATTGGTCAGGGACATATTACACAGGTGCACCCTGACTGCATAAGAACCAGAGAGTTCAGGCGCCGCCCCCCTATACACACAGTCAGGAAACATGGAGAGCAAGCAGGAAAACAAGAGGCATAGCACATGGAGCTCAGGGCTGGCAACAGACAGAATTCACAGCATGGCTTGAAGCAGAAAGTAAGTTGGTGTGCGGGGGATGGGAGGCCATGCAGTGACGCCAGCAGGGTTGTTGTCATGGTATGCCTAGGTTACTTTAGGCAAAAACCCCGGGACCCCTGCGATGTCCCTCAGACTAGGGGAACCCTGTCTGTCCCTCTACCCAGGGTTTACACTGAAGGTGTGCCTGCCTGAGCCTCCACCCTGTCCCTGTCTCCTGTCCAGCCCTAAGCTGAACCCACCTCCCTCCACCCAGTGAGGGGACCAGACACCAGACCCCACAAATACGTATGGACAGGGGTAAAAGAAACACCACACAGTTAATACACAAGGGAATACAATAATGTGCAAGGGCAACCAAATATATATATAACAGATTGGAGAAAGAACCACTGAGGGATATACTGCACCAGATATCAGACGCTCCAACACCACCACTGCTGACCGGTATTGCTAGCACTAGGCAAAAGCTATAGTCGGCGACGCCCATAGTCAGGACGAACTATTTAAAGACCAAGGGTGTGGCCCAGCCCTCAGCCAGCATGACAACCTGGTTAACCCTATCCCGACTGGAACAGAATACCCAACAGGGTATTACCGCTGTCTGCCGGACACCCTGGTGTGAACAGTGTCCGACATGACAGTACCCCGCCTTCTACGAGGGACCTCCGGAACCTCACCATGTCGAGGACCTGGCTTGTCCGGATGGCGACGATGGAACATAGTAACCAGTCGATCAGCATGAATGTCAGAGGCCGGCACCCATGTCCTCTCCTCAGGACCATAGCCACGCCAGTGGACCAGGTACTGTAGAGTGCGACGCACAACCCTAGAGTCCACCACTTTGGACACCTCAAATTCCAACGCGCCATCCACCAAGACGGGAGGTGGTGGCCCGGGGGAACCATCCACCAAACCCACGACCTTTAGCAATGCTTTGTGAAATACATTATGAATCTTATACACAGCCGGCAACTCCAAACGAAATGCCACGGGGTTGATCACTGCGGAGATTCTAAATGGGCCAATGAACCTGGGACCCAACTTAAGTGACGGTATCTTGAGCTTAATGTTCCTAGTAGATAACCACACCCAATCACCCACACACAGGTCCGGACCTGGCACATGTCTGCAGTCAGCCACCCGTTTGTACCTGGAACCCACCTTCAACAAGCGCTGCTTGACTCTCCTCCAAACAGACGACAATTGAGCTCCCAACTGGTCCTCCTCAGGGACGCCAACTGAGCACCCCTGACGCAAGGTGCAAAATTGAGGATGTTGACCATACACACAAAAAAAAGGAGATTCCCCAGACGATTCCTGGCAATGGTTGTTTATTGCGAATTCTGCCAGAGGAAGAAACGCTGACCACTCTTCCTGATTGTCGGAAATAAAGCAGCGCAAGTATTGCTCCAGGTTTTGGTTCATCCGCTCAGTCTGTCCATTCGACTGAGGGTGGAAAGCCGATGAATGAGATAATTTGATTCCAAGGCGAGAACAAAAAGCTCTCCAAAACTTTGCCACGAACTGCGTACCTCGATCAGACACAATGTCAGACGGGACACCATGAAGTCTGACCACCTCGCGAATAAATATCTGAGCAAGAGTCTTAGCATTGGGCAAAGACGGTAAAGCAACGAAATGTGACATTTTGGAGAACCTATCAACAATTACCAAAATGACCGAGTTCCCTGCCGAGGCGGGCAAGTCAGTAATAAAATCCATGGAAATCTCAGTCCATGGCTTACTGGGCACCCCGAGAGGCTGCAAGTTACCAGCGGGACGGGAACGAGGAGTCTTGGCCCGTGCGCACGTGGTACAGGCAGCCACATATGAGGCCACATCCTGCCGGATTTTAGGCCACCAAAAACGACGCGATACCAGTTCCAGAGTGCTCTTAACCCCTGGATGACCTGCCAGTACAGTGTCGTGATGTTCGCCCAACACTCTAGAGCGTAGATGTAGCGGCACAAAAGATTTATTAGCAGGCAACCCCGGCGGTACCACCTCCTGAGCCTCCGCAATCTCTGCCTCAATCTCTGTCGTGATGGCAGATACCACCACACCCTTTTGGAGAATAGGCACCGGCTCTTCACATAACTCTCCACCAGGAAAACACCTGGATAAAGCGTCTGCCTTAACATTCTTCGACCCAGGTCGATAGGTAACAATGAAGTTGAACCGGGTGAAGAATAATGCCCAGCGAGCCTGTCTGGAGGACAGGCGCTTAGCAGATTCTAAATAAAGCAAATTCTTATGGTCGGTTATCACAGTAATGTGATGAACAGCCCCCTCCAAGAAGTGTCGCCACTCCTCAAATGCCAATTTGATGGCCAATAGTTCCCTGTTGCCAATATCATAATTACGCTCCGCAGGCGACAGCTTCTTGGAGAAGAAGGCACACGGATGCAACTTGGCCCAAGAAGGGCCCTGAGACAGTACAGCCCCCACTCCAACCTCCGACGCATCCACCTCCACGACAAATGGTAAGGAGACATCGGGCTGCACCAGAATGGGCGCTGAGGCAAAACTATTCTTGAGGAATTCAAACGCCTGTACCGCAGGCTCAGACCAGTCAGAAAAGTCGGTACCCTTCTTAGTCATGTCAGTCAGTGGTTTGGCAATCATAGAGAAGTTCTTAATAAATGTCCTATAGTAATTGGAGAAGCCAAGAAATCGCTGAAGCGCCTTAAGATTATCAGGCCGATCCCAATGTAGTACCGCCTGCACCTTTGCGGTGTCCATCTTAAAACCTGAGGTGGAGATTATATAACCCAAGAACGGTAGCTCCTGTACGAAAAACACACATTTTTCAAGCTTGACATAGAGCCTGTTCTCTCTGAGCAACTGCAGAACCTGTCTAACATGCTCTATATGTGTATCATGGTCGCGAGAGAAAATGAGGATGTCGTCAAGATAAATTATAACGAACCTCCCCAACAACTGAGAGAAGACATCATTAATGAAGTGTTGAAAGACCGCCGGTGCCATAGTCAACCCAAACGGCATTACCAAACTCTCAAAGTGACCCTCAGGGGTATTGAACGCTGTCTTCCACTCATCCCCCTGACGGACTCTTATAAGATTGTACGCCCCCCTGAGGTCCAGTTTGGAGAACCACCTGGCACCAACCACTTGGTTGAATAAATCGGGTATAAGTGGCATAGGGTAAGGATCACGGACCGTAATCTGGTTGAGTTCTCTGAAATCCAGACACGGGCGTAAACCGCCATCCTTCTTTTTAACAAAGAAGAAGCCAGCAGCCAGAGGAGAAGAGGAAGGTCTAATATGACCCTTGCTCAGGCTATCCGCAATGTATTCCTTGAGAGCTAGCCTCTCGGGACCTGAGATATTAAACATTCTAGCTTTAGGTAACTTGGCCCCTGGTTTCAACCTAATAGCACAGTCATAGGGGCGATGCGGTGGTAGTTCCGAACAACCCTTCTCAGAAAATACATCCGCATAACCCAGCAACGGCTCCGGGATATTGGGGGTCAAAGCGGAAATACATGTAGCCAGGCACCTCTCCTGACACTCCCTGCTCCACTGAATTATGTCCTGGGTCTTCCAATCAATAACAGGATTATGCATTGACAACCATGGAAAGCCCAGAACCATCTGAGCCGGTAAGTTACTAAGCACCTTACAAGTTACCCGCCCTGAGTGTAATACTCCGATGTGGAGTTGTATATCCAACACACACTCTGTGATCTCCCCTTGAGACAACGGGGAAGCATTGATGGTAACCACCCGGATGGGGTTCGGCAATTTCTCCACTGGAAATCCCGCTGTATGCGCGAACCTCTCATCAATGAGATTGGCAGCTGAGCCACTATCAATAAATACTGTAATAGAGAGCATTTGCCCCCCAAGTACCACCCAAGCAGGGAGCATACACTGGGAAACCATGACGGAGGATACACAAAGGCTCAGACTAGACTCCTCCAAACCCTCTGAGCCTATCAGTTTTCCGCCGGCGCGCCCTTCTTAGGTACCAGGGGGCAAGCGTTAATAAAATGTCCTCCTTTGCCACAAAAAAAACAGAGCCCCTGCCTTCTGTGCCAAGGACGTTTAGGCTTGTTACTCGTTGACTGTGCTATACCAGCGATCTGCATGGGTTCCACGGATTCACCCACGGCAACCTCACCGACCACTCCCCCACCTCCCGGAGGCAACGAAACCAGCGCCCCCTGACGGAGACGTCGGTTTATGCGTACTACAAGTGCCATCGCAGCCTCCAGAGAGGCGGGAGTCTCGTACATTAGGAGAGTCTGTTTAACCCTTCCAGAAACCCCATGCAAAAATTGACTTCTAAGCGCAGGGTCATTCCACTGCGTGTCCACCGCCCAGCGCCGGAATTCCGTGCAGTAATCCTCAGCTGGTCGATCACCCTGTAGCAGTGAGCGTATCTTAGACTCTGCTAAGTTTAATCTATCCGGATCGTCATAGATCAAACCCAGAGCAGAGAAAAAAAAATCTACAGATTCAAATGCCGGTGAGTCTGAAGGGAGTGAAAAGGCCCAGGCCTGTGGGTCACCACTCAGCAAAGAAATCACCAAGCCCACGCGTTGAGCCTCATTACCTGAGGAATGTGGACGCATACGGAAATACAATTTGCATGATTCACGAAACACCGTGAACTTACCACGATCACCAGCAAATCGTTCAGGAAGGGGAAACTTGGGCTCAGCTGCCCTGGCTGCAGCCTCAGCAGGTACTGCAGGAGCTGAGAGGCCTTGTTGCTGGACCGCCCCCCTGAGTTCAGTGACCTGTATGGATAGAGCCTCCAGCTGCTTGGTTAGGGAAAGTATAGGATCCATAGTAAGTAACCCCTATATTCCCTATCTATACCTTTTTTTTTTTTTTCTCTCACTTTATTATTTGGGCCGACTATAATGTCAAGGTATGCCTAGGTTACTTTAGGCAAAAACCCCGGGACCCCTGCGATGTCCCTCAGACTAGGGGAACCCTGTCTGTCCCTCTACCCAGGGTTTACACTGAAGGTGTGCCTGCCTGAGCCTCCACCCTGTCCCTGTCTCCTGTCCAGCCCTAAGCTGAACCCACCTCCCTCCACCCAGTGAGGGGACCAGACACCAGACCCCACAAATACGTATGGACAGGGGTAAAAGAAACACCACACAGTTAATACACAAGGGAATACAATAATGTGCAAGGGCAACCAAATATATATATAACAGATTGGAGAAAGAACCACTGAGGGATATACTGCACCAGATATCAGACGCTCCAACACCACCACTGCTGACCGGTATTGCTAGCACTAGGCAAAAGCTATAGTCGGCGACGCCCATAGTCAGGACGAACTATTTAAAGACCAAGGGCGTGGCCCAGCCCTCAGCCAGCATGACAACCTGGTTAACCCTATCCCGACTGGAACAGAATACCCAACAGGGTATTACCGCTGTCTGCCGGACACCCTGGTGTGAACAGTGTCCGACATGACAGTTGTTACACATTGTAGTCCTTGCCAAACAATTGCAGGACTTGCCACTTGAAGTGTCAGACAGGCAATCTGGGGTCTCTCAGCAGCAGACTGTTGGTCTGGCGGACGGTCAGGCTGAACCAGAACCTAATGTGGCCCTCCCGCATAGGCTTTCTGGGAGACAGGATACATTTAAGGTGTTTTTTAAGCCTGCAAGCTGTATTTTAGGCTTTGTCCTCATTCATCTGGGAATGAGGAACAACGGATTTGTGTTATGAGTTCATTTTCCCCTTCACCATTGAGGTCTTCTGGTGAAGGAAGGTAGTGAGGCTGATTACCAAGCACCTGAGCTGGGAGAGGATGACTGGGCGACGAAGATCTCTGACTGGATATAAGGCAGCCAACGCCCTTCTGCCTCGCTGGTGATTTCTCTGTGGAATTCTAGGAGACCAGTCTGATTCCTGCTCCTCAAAAGCTAAGTTTTCTGCTTTGCCTTTTTGCATTTGTGTTTTGGTTTTAGTTTGCCTTGCTTTTCTGGATTCTGCCATTCCCTGCTGGGGTGAGCTGAATTCCTTTTTGTCGGTTTGCTCTGTCTTCAGAAAATACCTGAGTACTGACATAGTCTTTTTGAAGCCTAGCGTCTTCAGGGCCTTTTTCCCTGTCAGTCTGTTGGCTCTTATTTTGATAGGGTTTTTCGCGGATTGCAGACAGCAGCCTTCCTATCCTGTCCTATCTAGTTAGCTTGGGCCCCATCATTTGCTCAGTCTATCTTTCTATCTGTGTTAGTGTTTTTTCTTATTGCTTCACCGTCATTATATGTTGGGGGCTGCCTATTGCTTTGGGGTCTGCTCTGGGGCAGTTTAGATTTCCCTTTCTGTCTTTAGGCTAGGCAGTTCTCCGGCTGTGATCAAGGGGTCTAGGGCATCGTAGGAACCCCCCTCGGCTACTGCTAGTTGTTGTTGATAGGTTCAGGGGTCTGCAATCCAATAGCTGCCAACTTCTCTGGTTTTCTGGACTTAGCTAGCATTTCTGTTTTTGCCTCCTACGGTGACTCATTCATAACAGATTGGGATTGTTATTTCTCTCCTTCAAAGAGATCCTCCTGGGCCTTTTCACTTCTGGCAGACCCATTGTGTTCTGTCTCCGACATCTAATTCACAACCTTTGACTGTCTATTTGATATTATTTACAATAATTTGCTGTGAATATGCAGAATGTTCAGTTTTTCCATAGATTTAATGTTTTCATTGTTTCTGGCTCCATCTAGTGGCCAGAGTCATAACCGCAGTGTTATTCTATTTTACTTTCACCTTTGATGCTCGTATTTTTTCCCTCCATTCACAATGTATTCTGGGAATGTTGCAAGGCACCCTGGTAAGTTTGCAAAGGATCATGGTTAGTCCAGGCCCCATTTTCCCTCCAGTTCTCCATTTTCTCTCAGCCTGCATTCTGGAAGCATCTAATTTCTCTTCTCCCTCTGCGACTGCATCGCTGGGATGTAATCACACTTCCTATATCAAATTTCTGTCTCAGATCAGCCTGCTCAGTTAGTTCCCCCCTCCTCAGATAGTAGTGCAGATGTTGATTCTTAATGTATTATGTATGATATGTATCCCTGATGTACCCTGTATTGACTCAGTGTATGTATATGTTTTATTTGTAGTTTCGCCACATCAATATACCACCACGTTCAATAAAATACAGATTCAACCTACAGTCTCCTTATTGGACCCCGGTATAGCGGTTTAGCTGCCTGCTTAAGCTACATGAAGTCTGCTTCAATTAGTGAGGACAGAACACATTGTCTCTCTGGTTGGTTGTTGTTTTTTTAAGGCTCTAAGGGTACTGTCACACTTAGCGATGTACCAGCGATCCCGACCAGCGATATGACGCGGTCAGGATCGCTGGTGCATCGCTAAGTGGTCGCTAGTGAGCTGCCACACAGGCAGATCTCACTAGCGACATCGCTGGGGACGGGGATCGCTACTTACCTGTCACACCAGGCAATCCTGCGTCCTCCCGCCCGGCTCCACGTGTCGCTCGTCGTCACAGCAGGAAGCGCCGCAGGAAGCTGACGATGAGAAACAGTCCTGGACGTTCTCGCGCAATCAGCGATAACCAGCGGGGGAGCGGGTTGTAGGTAAGTATCAGACACAGCGATATCGCTAGCAATATCGCTATAACGTCACTAGTTATAGCGATATTGCTAGCGATATCTCTTAGTGTGACAGGCCCTTTAGCCACGTGTATGATGACCTGGACTGTGCTTACCTTGCTGAGTCTAAGCTACAGCAGGGAGGCCGGCTGGCAAAAGAATTCTGCTCAGAGTTCCTTAGATGGGCCACTGACACCTGGTGGAATGATCCTGTTCATAGGAATCAGTTTTGTTTGGGCCTGTCTGAAAGACTAAAAGATGCACTAGCCCTTTACGAGACTCCTGTGTGCCTTCATGGCTCTAGCCATATGCATTGATCGATGTCTCAGGGGTAGACCTGTTATGACTCCACCCCCCCATTGTACTCCCTAAAACCGAGGTTCTCCCTGTGTGCGCTGAAGAACCAATGGGTCGGTATGAGTCTCTTATGTTTTGTCGTAAAATAGGATTTTGCTTTTTCTGTCATCAAAAGGGACATTTCATTGGGGTCTGTCCATCATTTCCTGTAGCACAAAAAGCCATCAGAAAACTTCATACCCCAGGTTGTGTGGAGGATAACACCTGGGCATATATATCTCCTCCGCCTGTGTATCTCAGTTTTTCTTACCTACAGAAGTGGTTATTGGTATGAAAACTGAGAAAATATCCATCCTCTTGGATAGTGGGGTGGGAGCCAATATGGAGGATGCTCAGTTCGCAAGGGACCTTGGTATTTCTTGTAGTACTCTAGTGAAGCCTGTCCCCATACTTGCAATTGACTCTGCGCCTCTCGGTCAGGGAAATTTCACGCAAGTAGTGCATGGTGTGAACCTACACATAGGGGCTCTTCACAGAGAGCTCTTTTCTTGTTATATCTTGAAAGGTTTCCCTACTCCTATTGTGCTTGGTCTTCCCTGATTGACTAAACACAATCTGGTCATAGATTGGCAGGCCAGAGAGTTTATTAAGTGGTGTGATTTTTGCAAAAATAATTGCCTAGTTGCTACTGTCTCTAGTGTCTCCACTAAAATCACTCCTTCTTGCCTTTCTGATTTTGAGGAAATGTTTGCTGAAAATGGGTGTCAAGAACTGCCTCCTCATCATGTTTATGACTGTCCTGGGATTAAGAATGTCAAAGCAGATGCTGTGTCTTGAGGATTCCCAGAGGGTGGGAGTACTGAAGATGCGGTCCCTATTTTGCAAGAACGGGTGGTCGTCTCCACAGTGTGTTCATAACTGTAGTGTGAGGTATTGAAGGCTCAGGGGGATGCTCCTGCTGGTCCTTCAGGGAAATTGTTTATACTTGTTCATCTGAGTCTTAACGTTTTGAAGGCACATCATGACTCCCAGGTGGTAAGGTGACTTTGGACCTCCTTTCTCGTCCTTTCTGGTGACTAAGGTTGCATAAGGATGTAGTTGACTTTGTGTCTTTGTATTATGACTTTGCACTTTCTAAGACCCCACATACTTGTCCATCTGAATTTCATTACAGATCCTCCTTTGGTAAAACTATTATCTTAGTTGTGGTGGATAGATTTAGTAAAATGGTGCACTCTATTGCTTTACCTACTCTCCCTAATGCCAAGACACTGGCTCAGGTCTTTATTACTGAGGTTGTGAAGCTACATGGGGTTCCCTCGGATGTTGTGTCAGATTGGGGGGACCCAATTTGTATCTAAATTTTAGAGGGCGTTTTGTGCTAGTTTAGGAATGCATCTATCCTTTTCTTCGGCATCCCATCCTCCACCTAATGGACAGACTGAACACGTAAATCAAAGTTTGGAGACCTACCTCAGATATTTTGTGTCAGATAACCAGGAGGATTGGTGTTTTCTATCACTGGCTGAGTTTGCCTTAAACAATTGTTGTAATTAGTCCACTGGTAAGTCGCCTTTTTTTTACGCATATGGTTATCATCCACAACTAACTTCAGTAAAGTTGAGTCTTCAGGGATTCCTGGGGAGGAATAAATGTCTTCTTCGCTCTTATCTGTGTGGGAAAGGGGTTCAGAATAATTTAAGGATCATGGGTGACAAATACAAACATATGACTAATAAGAAGTGATTGTCAGATCCGAACCTGGGGGGTGAATGATTTAGTATGGCTATCAAACAAAAAATATTAAACTGACGGTTCCTTCCTGGATATTAGGTTTTAGGTTTATTGGTCCTTATAAGGTGGTCACCGTAATCAACATTGTAGCTTTTCATATCATGCTTCTGCTTACTCTTAAGATCCACGTTTTTCACAGGTCTTTGTGTACCTGTGGAACTGTCTGCTTTACCGCTGCCCCTCTTTATTGTTGATGGCAATTTAGAATTTCATGTAGCAAAAATCATTGATTCCCGTATGATTCACCGCTCTGAATAGTACCTGGTACATTGGAGAGGATGTGTGTGTCGGCATCTGCGGTTAATGCTGATAGGTTGAAACAGTCCTTTCATTTGGCCCATCAGGATAAATACAGTCCCAAGAGTTTTGGGGCCCCTCATAGAAGGGGATACTATCATAATTGTGTCATGCCAACCTGGGAGATCTGGGGGTAGAAGATCACTGTGTGACGTTTCTGGCTAAATACGTCCAAGAGTGGACCCTCTGGGTCATGGATCTGGAGCCCCTGGGCCGAGCACACCAGGTGGAGACCGACCCCTATACAGGGATCGTTAGGGGCAGGGCCGCAGGGGGCAGAACCGCGACAGCCGGTACCAAGAGGGACGGCTCGAAGGACAAGGCAGGACGGGAACCAGAGTACCAGGAGGGAATAACGGAGGGCACTAGGCAGAAGACCACAGGAGAATCGGAGCGGAAGGGACAAGGCAGAGACAGGCAGAAGGGAGCGGAGCAGGACACAAGGCTGGCCGAGGGGAACAGGGCAGGACAGAAGGCAGGCAGAGGAAAGTAGCACTAGACAAAAGGGCAGGCCGGGTACTATAGGGAAGATATGCGGCCGGAGTGTGCAGGGTAGCCACACAATCACCAGGCGCCCTCCATATAGGGAGGACGCCTGATATATCCTAGAATCATAGAATCATAGAATCGTAGAGTTGGAAGGGACCTCCTGGGCCATCTGGTCCAACCCCCTGCTCAAAGCAGGATTCGCTAAATCATCCCAGTTAGATGTCTGTCCAGCCTCTGTTTGAAGACTTCCATTGAAGGAGAACTCACCACTTCTCGTGGCAGCCTGTTCCACTCATTGATCACTCTAACTGTCAAAAAGTTTTTTCTAATATCTAATCTGTGTCTCCTCCCATTCAGCTTCATCCCATTGCTTCTAGTCTTTCCTTGTGCAAATGAGAATAAAGTTGATCCTTCTACAATGTGACAGCCCTTTAGATATTTGTAGACAGCTATTAAGTCTCCTCTCAGTCTTCTCTTTTGCAAACTAAACATTCCCAAATCCTGCAACCTTTCCTCATAAGACAGGGTTTGCAGACCGGTCACCATTCTGGTCGCTCTTTTCTGAACTTGCTCCAGTTTGTTGATGTCTTTTTTAAAATGTGGTGCCCAAAATTGGACACAATATTCCAGATGAGGTCTGACCAAAGAGGAGTAGAGGGAAATAATTACTTCACGTGATCTAGACTGTATGCTTCTGTTAATACATCCTAGAATTGCATTTGCCTTTTTTGCTGCTGCATCACACTGTTGACTCATATTCAGTCTGTGATCTATTAGTATACCCAAGTCTTTTTCACATGTGCTGTCACTTAGCCCTATTCCTCCCATTCTATATATGCTTTTTTCATTTTTATTGCCCAGATGTAGTACTTTGCATTTCTCCCTGTTAAAAACCATTCTGTTAGTTGCTGCCCACTTCTCCAGTTTATTTAAATCTTTTTGAATCCTCTCTCTCTCTTCTCTAGTATTAGCTATCCCTCCTAGCTTTGTGTCATCAGCAAATTTAATCAGTTTACCCTCAATTCCTTCATCTAAATCGTTGATAAAGATGTTGAACAATACAGGGCCCAGGACAGAGCCCTGTGGTACCCCACTTGAGACATTCTTCCAACTGGATGTGCAGCCATTTACGACCACTCTTTGGGTCCGATCACTAAGCCAGTTATGAATCCACCTAACAGTTGCCTTGTCCATTCCATACTTAGTCATTTTTTCAATAAGGATTGTATGAGAGACTTTGTCAAATGCTTTGCTGAAGTCAAGATATACTATATCTACAGCATTTCCTTGATCCACCCAATCAGTAATACCATCATAGAAGGAAATTAAATTAGTCTGACATGACTTATTAGTTACAAACCCATGCTGACTCTGTTTAATCACTTCATTCTTATCCAGGTATTGACATACATGTTGTTTAATAATTTGTTCAAAGATCTTTCCTGGTATAGAAGTCAGACTCACCGGCCTATAGTTGCCTGGGTCCACCTTCTTCCCCTTTTTGAAGATAGGAACAACATTTGCTCTTCTCCAGTCTTCTGGCACTTCTCCTGTTCTCCAAGAATTTTCAAAGATTATAGAGAGGGGTTCAAAAATTTCTTCTGCTATCTCCTTCAGTACTCTGGGGTGTAATTCATCTGGACCTGGAGACTTGAATACATTTAGGTTAGCTAAGTGTTTCCTCACTATCTTTCTGTTTATAGATATCCTGGATTCTTCTATTCCCTTAATAGGACAGTGAATAACAGTTGATGTTACATTTCCTTTCTGAGAGAAAACAGATGCAAAATAGGAATTTAAAAGTTCAGCCTTCTCAACATCCTGTCTTACCATTTCATCATTTTCATCCTGTAAAAATCCTATAGCATCTTTGACTTTTCTTTTACTTTTGACATATCCCCAAAATCCTTTATTATTGCTTTTGACATCTCTTGCAAGCCTCAATTCATTTTCAGCTTTAGATAATCTGATTTGTGCCTTGCAGGTTCTGCAGACAGCATTATATTCTTCTTTAGATATGCCTCCTTCTTTCCATTTTATAAACATTTTTTGCTTCCTTTTTAGCATGTGCTTAAGTTCTGTGTTCATCCATCCTGGTTTCCTTAAATGCTTCCTATTCTTCCCTCTTTTCGGAATTGTTAACAACTGTGCTTTGAGAATTTCATTTTTCAAGATTTCCCATCCTTCCTGGACATTTTTGTCTTTAAGGATATCCAGCCATTGGATCCCTCCAATTCTCTTTCTGAATCCCTTAAAATCTGCCTTTCTGAAATCTAACCTTGACGTCTGAGTCTTCACAGGTCTTCCGCCTCTAGTTATCCAAAATTCTAAAATAGCATGGTCGCTACCTCCTAGGGTCCCAGCCACTTTTACCTCCTCAACCATTCCCTCCCTGTTTATAAGGATTAGATCCAAGGTAGCAGTTCCCCTTGTTTTCTCCTTTACCTTTTGGAAGATAAAGTTGTCAGCAAGAGAGGATAAGAATTTCCTTGACCTGTTAGTTTTGCCTGAGAGAGATTCCCAACAAATGTCTGGATAGTTGAAATCTCCCATGACAACTATGTCATATTTTTTGGAGAACTTGGCCATTTGATGCATAAAGAGTTCATCCATATCTTCAGCTTGCACAGGCGGCCTGTAGTAAATGCCTACAATGGTGTCCTTTCCATTGTTCTGTCCTTGTATTCTTACCCAAACAGTTTCCACAGAACTCCCAGTCTCTGAAGCTTCAATCTCTGTGCAGATATACGCATTTCTAACATACAATGCGACACCCCCTCCTCGTTTATCAAGTCTATTTCTTGCAAATAAGTTGTATCCTTCTAGTCTTGTATTCCAATCATGTGTATTGTCCCACCAAGTTTCAGTGATTCCAATGACATCATATTTCTTTTCCTGTGTTAGTAGTTCCAATTCTCCTTGTTTGTTGCCCATGCTTTGTGCATTAGTATAGAAACATTTTAGTTTGTGATTGGTTTCTCTTTCTCCAATATTTTTTTTAATTAGATTCTTTCGTCTTTGTTCTTCCTTTCCACTTCTAATAGCAGAGTTCTCAGTAGCATTTGTCAGGTGTATGGCTTTTTCTCGTCTTTTGCTTCCCTTCCCATGTTGTTCTAGTTTAAAGCTCTCCTTACAAGTGTAGCAAGGCGACTTCCAAATACCTGCTTTCCAGTCTTCGTAAGGTGCACCCCATCTCTAGCAAGTAGTCCATCGTATAAGTAGTTCACTCCGTGATCCAGAAATCCAAATCGTTGCTGACGGCACCATCGACGTAGCCAGTTGTTCACCTGCAGAATCTTATTCCACCTCCTTGTTCCATGGCCATCCACTGGGAGGATGGAAGAGAAGACCACCTGTGCTCCCAGTTCTTTCACTTTCTTGCCTAAGTCTTCAAAGTCTCTGCAGATGGTTTCCAGGTCGTTTCTTGCGGTGTCATTTGTCCCCACATGTAGTAGCAGGAATGGGTAGTCATCTGTAGGTCTGAAGAGTCCTGATATCCTGTCAGACACATCTTTAATTTTTGCACCTGGAAGACAGCACATTTCTCTTGAAGTTATATCCGGTCTGCAGATAGCGGCCTCTGTTCCTCTCAACAGGGAATCCCCCATGACCACCACTCTCCGTTTCTTCTTCACAACATTTTTCTTTCTCCATCCAGGAGGACTCTGAAGGCGTACAAGGTTGCTGTTTGTTGGCAAAGTCTTATCCTGATGTATTTCTTCATCGTTTTCCTGCGTGAGAGCCTGGTACTGGTTTCTGAGCAGTATGGGTGCTGACTGCCTCCTGATCCTCCTGCTTCTCTGGGTCACATGTCTCCATTCCTCTGTTTCTTCAGGTGCACTTCGAATTTCTTCTCTTTCTGTAACATGAAGAGATAATTCTGCTCTGTCCAAGAACTCTTCACCTTCCTTAATGATCTTCAACGTAGCTAACCTCTCTTCGACATTTTGCAACTTTTCCTCCAACAGGGTCACAAGCTTGCATTTGTGGCATGTGAAGTTTGGCTTTTCCACTGGTAAATCTGTGAACATGTAGCAAGAAATGCAGCTCACCAAATGGCTCCTGGCCTCTTCCATCTTGAGATTTCTTAAAAAGATGAAAGATGAGCTAAAATTCGCGCGCCGACAGGCGCGCGGTTTCTCCGATTTCCTCTTTTCAGCTGCAATGGCCAAAACCCAGTGATCGTTGAGCTCGCGGAGACTCTTCACTTATCCCAGAAGGCACTGGGAATATGCAAATGATCTCCTCAAGACTCTTCCCCTGGTTTCTCCGATTTCCTCTTTTCAGCTGCAACGGCCAAAACCCAGTGATCGTTGAGCTCGCGGAGACTCTTCACTTATCCCAGAAGGCACTGGGAATATGCAAATGATCTCCTCAAGACTCTTCCCCTGGTTTCTCCGATTTCCTCTTTTCAGCTGCAACGGCCAAAACCCAGTGATCGTTGAGCTCGCGGAGACTCTTCACTTATCCCAGAAGGCACTGGGAATATGCAAATGATCTCCTCAAGACTCTTCCCCTGGTTTCCTGAGCCAGGAAGTACGTCCTGCAGCCCCGCCCCTCAGCGACGCCCCCCACTAGCGGAAGAGAGCGGGGGAACGCGCGCCCGCGACCTAAGGCCGGCGCGGGTACCCGCAGCAGGGCGGAGGGCAGAGCGGGAGTGCGCGAGGACAGGAGAGCGCAGGTGAGGAAACGCTGCGGCGGGCACCGCCGCTGAAGGGGCATCGGCGGGCACGGCCGCCGATGTCACAGTACCCCCCCTTTTATCCTCCCCTTCTGAGGTTGGCCTGAAATCTTTTCATGATAAGGGGGGCATCTACATTCTCTCGAGGCTCCCAGGACCTCTCTTCGGGACCAAAACCCTTCCAGTCGATAAGAAAAAGAGTCTTTCCCTTGACCCTTTTCTTGGCCAAAATGTCCTTTACTTCAAAGACATCGTCCGAACCAATTGGAGAAGGAGGGGAAATGGAAGTTGGTTGGAACCGATTCAGAACCACAGGTTTAAGGAGCGAGACATGGAAGGCGTTAGGGACTCGGAGTGATGCCGGCAACCTCAATTTGTAGGCTACCTCATTAATGCGCCCAAGTACTTCAAAAGGCCCGATGTATCGAGGACTTAACTTGTAAGCAGGGACTTTTAGGCGGATATGTTTGGTCGAAAGCCAGACTTTGTCCCCGGGATGGTACGGGGGTAGATCCCTTCGTCTCTTGTCTGCGTGTCTCTTAATTCGGATGCTGGCCTCCTTGAGCGCCTCCCTGGTCTCCCTCCAGATCTGCGAAAATTCCTTGGCGAGAGTATCTGCTGCAGGAACTCCAGACGATGCGGAAAAGGGCAGCGGAACACCAGGATTTTGCCCAGTTACTACAAAGAACGGCGACTTGGCGGTTGATTCGCTGGGATGATTATTATGAGCGAATTCTGCCCAAGGTAGGAGAGAGACCCAATTATCCTGATGGGCGTTGGAAAAGTGGCGTAAGTAGGTAGTCAAGATTTGATTAATTCGTTCCACTTGGCCATTGGTTTGCGGATGGTACGCCGAGGAGAAGTCGAGAGACGTACTGTCATATGGTATACAGTCTATCTAGAGTCTAACGCATGGGTATAATAAGACACATGAGACATAAGCTTCTTAAGCATTTCTTGTATTACTTCATACAAGTAGTGCAGTAGCAGGATAGTTGCAGAGTTAGGCAAACAACCAACGATATTCAGAGTCCATTACTTTCCTGTCAGAAGTAGCTGGCAAGCAGAAGGGTTCTGTGTCCACAAATGGTTCCAAGCAGAGGAGATCCAGGCTTCACAGACCAAGTCACAAACTGGGAATAGAGCTGATTCAGGAGCACAGGTGAATCAGCTGGAGCTGATTAAAAGGACAATTGGCAGGAAACAGGGCAGGGACATCATAGCTGAGTACTCCATGTTATTTGAGGGCAAAGTCACTGCACATGCCAGGAAACAAGATGGCCAACGACAAGCTGAGGACTCCATATTGGTTGAGGGCAAAAGTCAATGCACAGTCCAGGAAACAAGATGGCCGACACACTAAATGCGAAGATAACGGATCTAGCATAAAAGTCCGAAAACATTACATTACTCCCCCCTTAAGGACAGCCTCCGGATGGCCCCAGTCCAGGCTTTCCCGGGTACCTCTGATGGAACTGGCGGAGTAAACGAGGCGCATGGAGATTGGAGGCTGGTTCCCACGAGTTGTCCTCAGAAGAATAGCCTTGCCACTGTACCAGGTATTGCACCCCGTTTCTACGCAACCTGGAGTCCAGGATCCTTTCCACGACAAACTCCTCCTGGCCATCGATGAGGACCGGAGCAGGAGGGGAAGAAGAACGACCAGGGAAAGAATTGGGAGTTGCAGCCTTCAGTAGAGAAACATGAAACACAGGGTGAATCCTCATAGATCTTGGCAGTTGAAGGCGACAGGCAACGTTACTGACAAGCTTAGTAATCTTATAAGGCCCGATGTACTTATGACCCAATTTGGATGATGGTACTCTCATCTTAAGGTTCTTAGTTGACAGCCAAACCAAATCTCCTACCTTGAAGGTTGGTGCAGGTTTACGAAACCTATCTGCCGATTTTTTATACCTGTCCTGAGCGGATTCCAGATTCCTCTTAAGTAGATCAAGGTTCTGTTGTAGAGATGTGATTCTGTCGGCTACAGCTGGGAGAGGTGTGTCTATGGGAAATCGAGGAAGGATGTTAGGATGATAACCCAAATTGGCATAAAAGGGTGACAACTTAGTGGAAGCGCTCTGCGAATTGTTGTAAGAGAATTCAGCCAGTGGGAGCAAATCCACCCAGTCATCTTGTAGGTGGCAAATAAAACAGCGGAGATACTGTTCTAGGGTCTGGTTAGTCCGCTCAGTCTGTCCATTTGTCTGCGGATGAAAGGCAGAAGATAGATTAACTTTGATGTTTAACGCAGCACAGAAGTGCTGCCAAAACTTTGAAGTGAATTGCACCCCTCGATCAGATACAACCTCATCCGGTACGCCATGCAGACGAAACACATTTTGGATGATCAAGTCCGATGTGTGTTTCGCAGTGGGTAAACCCACACACGGAATAAAATGGGCTGCCTTTGTTAACCGATCCACCACCACTAGAACTGTGTTCTTCCCTTGAGAGGTTGGCAGCTCCACAATGAAGTCCATTGATATGGATCCCCATGGACGGGTGGGAATGGGTAGGGGTTGTAAAAGACCTGTAGGCGACGAACGTGGAGTCTTGCATCTAGCACAGACTTCACAAGAAGTGACATAATCCAGAACGTCTCTTCTGTACGTGGGCCACCAAAAGAAGCGAGACAGGAATTCTTGAGTCTTCAGAACTCCTCTATGCCCCGCTATCTTAGAATCGTGGACGAGTTGCAGTACTTTCCCTCTGGCCGCTTCAGGAATATACAGGCGTTGCCCCTGAATCCACACACCATTCTTATATACAAGACTTACTTCACAAGATGGTTGTGCCAACCAGGGATCCGTATGGTATGCTTCCTTGATATCGTTAAGCAAGTCTTGATTATGGATCACCCCCAGGAACCTGGAATCAGAGATAACAGTCTTATGAAACGTGAGTGGGATAGTTTCATCTGAGTAGAGTCTAGACAACGCATCGGCCTTTCCATTACGCGATCCTGGTCTATAAGAGATAACAAAATTGAATTGGTTTAAAAAAAGACTCCAACGAGCCTGGCGAGGAGTCAAACACTTAGCCGATCTGATAAACTCGAGATTGCGGTGGTCAGTCAAGACGATTATCTGCTGTGCAGCTCCCTGAAGGTGGTGTCTCCATTCTTTGAAGGCTGCGATGATGGCCAACAATTCTCTATTACCCACGTCATAGTTTCGTTCTGCAGGAGACAACCGCCGAGAAAAGAAAGCACAGGGATGTAAGACTTCTTTCTCGCCTGTCCTCTGGGAGAGGATAGCTCCAATGGCACTGTCTGAGGCATCCACCTCTATTATGAAGGCACGTTCAGGGTTAGGATGCACCAGAATAGGTGCCGTGGTGAATTTCTGTTTCAGGCGGGAAAATGCTTCTTGAGCCTGGGGGGTCCAGGTAAAAGCAGAGTTCTTGCGGGTAAGCCGTGTGATGGGAGACACTACCTCAGAAAAGTTCCTGATAAAACGCCTATAAAAATTAGCAAACCCTATAAAGCGCTGGACCTCCTTTACATTCTTGGGGACCGGCCAGTCTTTAATGGCTTGGATCTTACTCTCATCCATACTAATTCCTCGTGACGTCATTACATACCCCAGAAATTGGATCTCCGTCCGATGGAATTCGCACTTTTCTAGTTTGATATACAGATGGTTTTGTCGAAGGCGTTCTAAGACCATCTTCACATGTCTGTGATGTTCCTCTGTGGAGTTAGAAAAAATCAAGATATCATCCAAATAAATTACAATGAATGTATCCAGGAGATCTCTAAAAATGTCATTCACCAAATGTTGGAAAGTTGCTGGGGCATTACATAAACCGAATGGCATTACCAGGTATTCAAAGTGTCCGTAGCGTGACCTGAAAGCAGTCTTCCATTCATCCCCAGGTCTAATGCGGACCAAGTTATAGGCCCCACGGAGATCCAACTTAGTAAAGAGCTTTGCATGCCGTACTCTCTCCAATAATTCCGGAATCAAAGGTAGTGGGTAACGGTTTCTGATCGTGATCTTATTGAGCTCCCGATAATCTATGCAGGGCCTAAGAGATCCGTCTTTCTTCTTCACAAAGAAGATTGGTGCACCAGCGGGAGATGAAGAATGGCGTATGAAGCCCTTGGCTAGCTGTTCATCTATATAGTCCTTTAGCGCCTTTAGCTCTGGCCCTGCCAAAGGGTAAATCTTGCCAAACGGTATCCCTGCACCTGGTAATAGGTCTATTGGACAGTCATATGGACGGTGAGGGGGTAGTAGGTCTGCGTTCTTTTTGTCGCACACATCAGCATACTCACGGTATATTGCTGGTAGCTCTGAGACTGATGGTGGTCCCTTAGGGATGGAGCAGACTGAAGCTTCTGGACTTATCTGTGTCTTCGGAAAGTGCAGTTCTTTAGTCTCCCAATTAATCGTAGGATTCTGAGCCTGCAGCCAAGGCAGTCCTAGAATAATAGGGAAATGAGGAGAAGAGATGAGCATAAAGGACAGACTCTCTTGATGGTCATTACCCATGAGGACCTTCAGGGGTTCCGTCTCCTGGTCCACTGGTCCCGAGTTTAACAGTGAGCCATCCACGGTCTCCATCTGTACAGGAGTAGCCTTCTTTACTGAATGTACGTTATGTCTCTGGGCAAAGGAGATGTCCATAAAATTGCCACTTGCCCCTGAATCATAGCGGAGGTAGATACCCAAACGGAGTGAACCCTGAGTTTGAGGGGAATGAAGCAATGAGAATTGTTGTTCTTGCAGCTCAGCTGGGAAACCGCTGAGAGGACCGGAAAAACTGCTGCAGTAACACCTGCATCGGGCTCAGAGATAACGGAGTTCAAGTCCGAGTAATCAATGTCTGTATCTTCTACTCCCTCTGGGGTCTGTAGTGCGGACCTGACAGAACCCCTCTCACAGCACTCGCAGTGTATGATGGCTGCAGTTGTCTTACGAGAACGACTGGGGCAGTTGATGATGAAATGTCCTGACTTACCGCAATAGAAACACAGATTTTCCTTTAGTCGCTGTTCCTTACGTGCATCACTGACCCGTCTCTGTAAAGAGTCCACCTGCATAGGCTCGGGTTTTGGTTCTCGTATAATCCTGCTCAAGGACTCCTTGGCTGGAGAGGGAGAGAATAAATGATTAGAGTGCCTTAGCTCCGACCACCTCTCCTGTCTGCGTTCAGTAAGCCGAGCATCGATCCGAATACAGTAGTTGATAAAATCTCCTAATGCTGTAGGTGGGTCGACACGAGCAAGTTCGTCCTTAATTACAGAGGATAATCCTCTCCGAAAAACAGATCTTTTAGCGGAGCTATCCCAAGTGGTGTCGAGGGCCCATCTCCGGAAATCCAGAGCATATTCTGCTACTGAGCGCTTACCTTGGCTTAAAGTCAACATAGCTGATTCCGCTGTAGCACCGCGGTTCGGATCATCGAATGCCTTCCCCATAGCTGAAATGAAAGCATCAAGGTTATTTAGACAGTCGTCGTCAGTCTCAATTAGAGGGTTTGCCCATGCGAGAGCTTTGTTGGAGAGCAGCATAATTATTGTTAATACTTTAGATCGCTCAGTAAGGAACTGAGGCGCATGAGCCGCAAAGAACAGTTTGCATTGATTAATGAATCCTCTGAATCTTTCCCGTTCACCGCCAAAGCGGAATGGTGGTAGCTTGGGGATTCCCATTGCCGGGGTGGAAGTTTGGGTTTGGACTTGTCGCTCCAGAACCTCAATCCGAGTTCGTAAGTCCTGAGTGGTCTGTCCGAACACCTGTAGATTATGATCACTCCGATCCCGCAGATTTGCAAAGCTGTCCTTTACTGCCTTTAGATCGGCAAGGATTGAATTGGTTACTTCGCACAGATGTTTAACAGAGTCCTCCATATTCCCCGAAGATGTATGGCAGAGAGGCTGGAAAGAAAGAAAAGGAGCACAATAGTGTTTACCTGTGGTAACACTCCTGACTTAAAAGAAGGGAATGTGCTCACCTGGAAAGGTTGTGAGAAGCCACAACCACTATCACATATATCGATATCTTGGATCCACAGCCTGCAGCGGCTCCCCAACGGCAAAGATCCAAAACAAAAAAAAAAAAAATAAAATAAAAAATCTCTATACAGGTTGCAGCGGTGTCTCAGACCCAGCAGACTCTATCATGGCTCCTGAATCTGTCATATGGTATACAGTCTATCTAGAGTCTAACGCATGGGTATAATAAGACACATGAGACATAAGCTTCTTAAGCATTTCTTGTATTACTTCATACAAGTAGTGCAGTAGCAGGATAGTTGCAGAGTTAGGCAAACAACCAACGATATTCAGAGTCCATTACTTTCCTGTCAGAAGTAGCTGGCAAGCAGAAGGGTTCTGTGTCCACAAATGGTTCCAAGCAGAGGAGATCCAGGCTTCACAGACCAAGTCACAAACTGGGAATAGAGCTGATTCAGGAGCACAGGTGAATCAGCTGGAGCTGATTAAAAGGACAATTGGCAGGAAACAGGGCAGGGACATCATAGCTGAGTACTCCATGTTATTTGAGGGCAAAGTCACTGCACATGCCAGGAAACAAGATGGCCAACGACAAGCTGAGGACTCCATATTGGTTGAGGGCAAAAGTCAATGCACAGTCCAGGAAACAAGATGGCCGACACACTAAATGCGAAGATAACGGATCTAGCATAAAAGTCCGAAAACATTACACGTACCCAGAAGCCGACAGAGAGCCCTCCAGAATCGGGAGGTAAACTGGACCCCCCAATCGACACAACTCGTTGAGGAAGACCATGCAGTCTGAAGATCTGGTGGATAAAGATCTCGGCCAACTTCGGAGCTGATGGCAGTCCGGACAAGGGAATGAAGTGGGCCATCTTGGAGAAGCGGTCTGCTACGACTAAGATGGTAGTACATCCAGCAGATTGAGGCAGATCAGTCATGAAATCCATTGCGATTTGCTGCCAAGGAGCCTCTGGCACAGGCAACGGGTGAAGGAGACCGGAGGGCAGAGTCCTCGGAACCTTGTTCTGAGCACAGGTCGTGCAGGAGGCTACAAAGTCCCTTACGTCTTGGTGGAGGGAGGGCCACCAGTAATACCGGGAGAGAAGCAAAAGGGTCTTCTTAATCCCAACGTGCCCAGCAACCTTGGAGGAATGCCCCCAGCGCAGCACCTCCAGACGCTTGTTCTGAGGGATAAAGGTCTTGCCAGGCGGAGGAGTAGAGAATCTTACAGGAGCCACGGAGATAACTTTAGCCGGCTCGATAATATATGATGGATCCTCCTCCTTCTCAGGAGACTGCAAGGACCTGGAAAGTGCATCAGCCTTGATGTTCTTACTGCCGGGCCGGAAGTGGAGCTTAAACTCAAAACGGGAAAAATACAGGGCCCACCTGGCTTGTCTGGAGTTGAGTCTCTGGGCAGATTGCAGGTAGGCCAAATTTTTATGGTCCGTGAAGATAGTAAAGGGATGCACTGCCCCTTCGAGCAGGTATCGCCATTCTTCCAGCGCCATCTTAATGGCTAACAATTCCCGGTCCCCAATGGAGTAGTTGCACTCCGCAGGGGAAAAAGATTTGGAGAAGAACCCGCAGGGAACTAGACGTCCGGATGGAGCCTGTTGGGAGAGGACTGCCCCAGCTCCAGTGGAGGAGGCACCCACTTCTAGGATGAAGGGCCTACTGGCCACTGGACGGTGTAGGATCGGAGCAGAGGCAAAAGAGCGTTTCAGGGCAAGGAAGGCGTCCTCGGCTTCGGAAGACCAGCTGTTAGACTTCGTCCCTTTACGGGTCAGGAGCGTGATGGGCTTGGTAACTGTAGAAAAGTGGGGTACGAACTGTCGGTAATAGTTAGCGAAACCGAGGAAACGCTGGATGGCCTTTATGCTAACTGGACGGGGCCACTGGAGTACCGCGGAAAGCTTCTCCGGATCCATCTTTAGGCCGGAATCTGTGATGATATATCCCAAGAAAGGTAACGCTGTTTGCTTGAAGAGGCATTTCTCAATCTTGGCGTAAAGATGATTCTCTCGAAGGCGCTGCAGGACCATGCGTACACTTCTCCGATGGGAGGACAGATCGGCCGAGAAAATGAGAATATCATCTAAGTATACCACCACGCAGGAATAGAGTAGGTCCCGGAATACCTCGTTTACGAATTCCTGAAACACAGCCGGAGCATTGCAGAGACCGAACGGCATGACTAAGTATTCATAATGGCCATCCCGGGTATTGAAGGCCGTCTTCCACTCGTCCCCTGCGCGGATTCGGATTAAGTTGTAAGCTCCCCGCAGATCCAACTTCGTGAAGATCCTGGCCCCCCTCAGCCGGTCGAAGAGCTCTGGAATCAGCGGAAGCGGGTACCGGTTTTTAACAGTGATGTTGTTCAGGCCCCGGTAGTCAATACAGGGTCGCAGGGATCCATCTTTCTTCCGAACGAAGAAGAAACCCGCGCCCGCAGGGGACGAGGATTTCCGGATGAACCCCTTGGCCAGATTCTCCTGTATGTATTCCGTCATAGCCGTGGTCTCTGCTGGGGATAGAGGATACGTTCGCCCTCTGGGAGGGGTGGCTCCGGGGATCAGGTCGATAGGGCAGTCATAGGAGCGATGTGGTGGCAAAGAGTCCGCCTCCCTTTTGCTGAATACATCGGCATACGCGTGATACGGTGCGGGAAGGCCCGGAAGATCGGCTGGCTTCGACCACGGACGGGGACGAATGAGAGCCCGCAGACAGTGCTCCTGGCAGGAGTGCCCCCAACGGAGAACTTCCCCAGAGCGCCAGTCGATCACCGGCTCGTGCAGTCTGAGCCAGGGTAACCCAAGAAGAACAGCGTGGGCTAATTGCGGCAGGACATAAAAGGCTATTCTCTCGAGGTGGAGTGCTCCGATTTGAAGAACTACTTCGACGGTAACCGTGGTGATGAGTCCGGGTAGAGGTTTACCATCGACGGAGGAAATTGCACGAGGGTTCCTCAGTACATTTACCGGGATCCGGAGTTTATCAACCTCCTCCTGGCGGATGAAATTACCAGCTGCACCCGAGTCCACATACGCCTCCACAGATCCACGCTCCCGACCTGCAATTATCAAAGCTGAAAGGGTAAGGGGGAGAGAGGAATCATGATCACCTAGGGGGTCCTCTCTTACCTGACCTAGGTGGAGGCATTTCCCGGTCTCTCTGGCCTCTCTGGACAAGTGCGCACAAAATGGTTGGCCCCTCCGCAGTAAAGGCAGAGTCCATTGGTCATCCTCTCCCTGCGCCGCTGCTCGGACAGTCTGACACGATCAATCTGCATGGGCTCAGGAGCGGTGCTAACAGGAGATGCAGGGAAACGAGGGACAGGAGCCTGGTACAGCCTAAAGGGCCTTCTCTCCCTGGCCGCCTCTAGAGCGCGTTCTTGAAACCGCAGATCAATACGAGTGGCCAAAGAAATGAGATCCTCCAGGGTGGTGGGAGTGTCTCGCCCGGCAAGCTCATCCTTGATCTTACTGGAGAGGCCTCTCCAAAAGGCACCCACAAGAGCCTCATTGTTCCATCCCAGCTCAGAAGACAGGGTCCGAAAGCGGATGGCGTACTGCCCCACGGTAAGGGAACCCTGGCGGAGGTTAAAAAGGGCCTCCGTAGTGGACGCTAAACGACCCGGTTCATCGAATACCTTGCGAAAGATTTCCAAGAAATTCTGGATGCTGGACACTACGGGGTCATCCCTCTCCCACAACGGATTCACCCAGGACAGGGCCTCACCCTCGAGATGGGACACAATGAACGCCACCTTGGCGCGGTCAGTAGGATACTGCAGGGGTGCCAGCTCAAAGTGCAGTCTGCACTGATTTAGAAAACCCCGACATAACTTAGGGTCTCCGCTGTACCTGGGGGGTTTACCCAGACGGGGAGACGGGGCTGAAACTACGTCCTGGAAAGGAGTTGGAGCGGCCGCAGAGGATTGCAGGGCAAGCAATCGATCATCCACTGCTGCGCGAGCTCCTGCTGGAGGCTGGCCAGGAGGGGAGCGTGACCGGGGTCTGAGGTCTGCAGGGCGGATAGCCGGGTGTCCATTGACTTCATGAAGGACATTATCCGGGTCTGATTTTCTCGTAGGAAAAGCAGTTCCTTCTGTGTAGCGGCCGCGGCACCGGCGGGATCCATGGCCTGGTGATACTGTGACGTTTCTGGCTAAATACGTCCAAGAGTGGACCCTCTGGGTCGTGGATCTGGAGCTCCTGGGCCGAGCACACCTGGTGGAGACCGACCCCTATACAGGGATCGTTAGGGGCAGGGCCGCAGGGGGCAGAACCGCGACAGCTGGTACCAAGAGGGACGGCTCGAAGGACAAGGCAGGACGGGAACCAGAGTACCAGGAGGGAATAACGGAGGGCACTAGGCAGAAGACCACAGGAGGGAGAATCGGAGCGGAAGGGACAAGGCAGAGACAGGCAGAAGGGAGCGGAGCAGGACACAAGGCTGGCCGAGGGGAACAGGGCAGGACAGAAGGCAGGCAGAGGAAAGTAGCACTAGACAAAAGGGCAGGCCGGGTGCTATAGGGAAGATATGCGGCCGGAGTGTGCAAGGTAGCCACACAATCACCAGGTGCCCTCCATATAGGGAGGACGCCTGATATATCCTGAACCAGGAAGTACGTCCTGCAGCCCCGCCCCTCAGCGACGCCCCCCACTAGCGGAAGAGAGCGGGGGAACGTGCGCCCGCGACCTAAGGCCGGCGCGGGTACCCGCAGCAGGGCGGAGGGCAGAGCGGGAGTGCGCGAGGACAGGAGCGCGCAGGTGAGGAAACGCTGCGGCGGGCACGGCCGCCGATGTCACACACTGCGTATTGTGAATCACAGATCTTCTGTTATAGGCCGGTGTCCCACTTGCAACTGCAATGCGAGAAATTTGCGTGATTCTCTCGCCTCAATACTTGGCACTGCCGCCGGCAGTTAGAAATACATGCAGCCGCACACTCCAGTCCCGAGTGCTGCCAGCAATGCCGGGTATTGAGGCAAGAGACTCTCGTGAGTTTCTCGCATTGCAATTGCAAGTGGGACACTGGCCTTAGCCTGTGTATTTGGATCCCATACTAATTGAATTTAGTTTACTTTGGTGCTGAAGAGGTTAACAACATTTTCTATGCTGGTCAGAAACATGCAGCTCCATTTCAGCTACTTCTAATCTGGTCATTAACTCTTCCTATAAAACCTGGCCAGACCCTCTGTCCTGCAGGTGAAAGCACTGCTTCCTTGCTTTTAGGAGACGCTGTGCTAAATAGGAGTTTGTTGTTGCTATTGGAGATTTTTCTTCCTGTGTTGTGTGCTAAAGCTAAGAAGTTGGAGTTGTGGTGTTCTGTAGTTAGCTGTTGTATGTGTGTGTTTATCTCCTGTTCCCTTTTCCCATTTAGTTTATTCCTCCCTGTCCCTATCCTCCTCCCTATTGTTGGTTATAGTTAGTGCTTTTGTATGATAGAGGTTTTTTTGTTATCCCTGTTTTGTTTTTGTGTATGGTTTACCTTTCATTTCTGTGTCATGCCTTATGGGGTGGGGGAGGGGACAGATTAGGGTTTTTACAGGAGCATATTAAGGTCAGAGACTTGTTCCTCTCTACCTTCAAGAGTACCCCCAGGACAGGGATAGTTAGGGTCCCAGTTTAAGGGACAGTTTGAGGCCCCTGTTCCTTAATGAAGACCCTCACATTGTGACACACATGCACCATACTTTTTTCCCCCACTCCTGGTTTTGGCTTACAAATACAGATGTAAAAAGCTGGGTGTGACCTTGGGCTTCATGAATGTCGTTTATGGTCTTGGATCTAATATATAAAGTGTCAGTGATCAGAGTTTGGGATTTTAACCCCATACAGACATTGGGCGTAATAGTACGCCAATGTCAGACTCCCCCTTTTTGGTGCAGGCTCTGGTGCTGAGCCTGCACCTTTCTGGGCACGTCTTCTGATCTATACAGCTGACATGTGCCCAGAACAGCCGCGGGTGGAATCGCAATCCACCCGTCACTGTTAATGAGTTAAATACCACTGTCAATTTCTGACAGTGGCACATAACTCGCGCTTCAGGCAAGCACGCTGGAAATCCCGCCCATTGGTGAGTCCGTCACGTGATCGCGGGTCACCGATGGGTTGGCATGACAACCAGAGGTCTCCAGCAGACTGCTATGGTTGTCACTGCCGGATTGCTATGAGTGCTGCCCGTGGTTGGTGCTCATAGCAAGTGAGCATTTCTGTTACATACAAGCGATCTGATCATCACCTGTATGTAGCAGAGCTGATCGGATTATGTCAGCTTCTAGTCTCCCATGGAGACTATTGAATCATGCCAAAAGTAAAAAAATGTTTTTAAAAATATACAAAATAAAAAAACGTAAAAGTTCAAATCAACCCCTTCTAAATAAAACAATAAAAAAAAAAATCAAACATCCACATATTTGATATTGCCGCATTCAGAATCACCCGATGTATAAAAAAATAATTAACCCAAATGTTAAACGGCGTAATGAGAAAAAAAGTCAAAATGCCAGAATTACATTTTTGGTCACTGCAACATTGCATTAAAATGCAATGCGATAAAAAGATCGCATATACACCAAAATGGTGTCGTTAAAAATGTCAGCTCGGCCCGCAAAAAATAAGCCCTCACCAAACCAGAGATCACGAAAAATGGAGACGCTACGGGTATCGGAAAATGGCGCAATTTTTTTTTTTTACAAACTTTGGAATTTTTTTTCATCACTTAAATAAAAAAGAAACTAGACATGTTTGGTGTCTATGAACTCATAATGACCTGGAGAATCATAATGGCAGGTCAGTTTTAGCATTTAGTGAACATGGTAAAAAAAAAAAATACAACTGTGAGATTACACTTTTTTTTTGCTATTTCACCGCACTTGGAATTTTTTTCCTGTTTCCTAGTACACTGTATGTTGAAAACCAATGGTGTCGTTCAAAAGTACAACTTGTCCAACAAAAAACAAGCCCTTACATGGCCATTTTGACCAGAAAATAAAAAAGTTATGACTCTCTGAAGAAGGGAAGCAAAAAATGAAAATGCAAAAACAAAAATACCTCTGGTCATTAAGGGGTTAATATTTTTTGCAAATCTTATAGGCAGCAGCTTTAACCAACTTTTTACTGAAAATTCTTTTATGAAAGCTAGATTATTTGTTTCCATAAATGTTCGTTGTTTTAGCACTATCCTTCCAGTCTATATAGAACCATTCTATCAGAATAATAATTATTGAGAGATTATCTGAGTTTTGAAAATATTTACACTTACGTCTGGATGTTGATTTTTATTTGATTCAGTTTTGGGAGGTAAACCACACACAGAATGTAATAAATCAAGTATGTTAGGTCAGGTTTCTGAAATAGGATTGTCTGTTTAAACTTGGCAGAAATATGCATATTTCTCTAGGTTGAAGATTTATCTATTATGTACTAGTTACAACTACTATTGATCTTTTATGATGAACTGCACCCTTACCATGACTCTGTCCATCCCTATCTGATAACATTTTACTTCTGGAATTCCCATCAACACCCATCTTATGGTGCATACCCTGGGTGTGTATTGAAAGACAAACAAATATCCAGTGCTTGAAGGAGTTATGAAACTATTTAAAAATGTTTTATTATGGTTCAAATGAAAATACATAAATTTAATAATAAAATACAATTAGAAAAACTGATATTTCATTACAGTATTGGGGTCCCAGCAGCTCCACTTCTACAATGAGAGAGTTTTTCTTTCCCTTCCCCGCATTGGCTCATGATGATAAGAGACAGTCAAACACCATGCATATACAGTATGTTGAGGATAAAGAAAGAGTCTGGAGCTGTCTTTTTGTGCTAAAACCAATGTGAAAATAGAACTTAATAAACCCTGGGACAGGCAATGAAATCTAGACATGGGGTCAGCCTCCTCCATTAACCCCTTCACCCAAGCGCTGGTTTTCACCTTCTTGACCAGGCCAAATTTTGCATTTCTGACCAGTGTTACTTTATGTAGTAATTACTCTAGAACATTTCTACATATCAAAGTGATTCAGAGTCAGGGGTGGGACTACCGCAGTCGCAGCTGCGACGGGGCCCGGAGTTCTCAGGGGCCCGTTCGCAGATCTGCAGCCGCTCATTGGCTGTGCAGCTCCGTTCTTTGATTGGCTGCTCTGTGCGCACAGGACCTGTGATGAGGTCACAAGAAGGGAGGAGTCAGGGGTCACATGATCAGGGGCCTCTCTCTGACCACCTGACTCCTCCCCTCCTGTGACCTCATCACAGGTCTGTGCGCACAGCCCTCAGTGTATGCAGGACTCTGCTGTGCTGGTTGTCATGATGCACTGCTGGATGAGGGTAATTGTTATGATTCTGTCACCGAGGAGGAGAGCAAGCCCAAGCTAAGCCACAGAAAACCAGAGAGGTTGGTAACTAAGCGGATTGCAGACCCCTGATCCTATCCACACAATTAGCAGTAGCCGTGGAGCGTGCCTACGATGATCCTAGATGCCTCAGCACAGTCAGAGAGCTAACTAAGTATAAAGCAAGAAAGGGGAAGTCTAAACTGCCCCAGAGCAGACCCCAAAGGAATAGATAGCCCCCAAACATATACTGTCGGTGAGACAAGATGAAAACACAAACGCAGGCAGGAAAATAGACTGAGCAAATGATGGGGCCCACACTGACTAGACAGGACAGGAAAGGAAAGACACTGTCAGCAATCACGCAAAAAACCCTGCAAAAAAGTCCAACACGTCAGATGCAAAAAGTACTGAAGTCGCACGACTTCTCCCACTATATCAGCACTCTGGTATATTCTGAAAGCAGAGCAAAAAGAGGCCAGTCTAATAAGGGACAAAAACAACCTGGCACAAGCAGTAACATATGGATGGTGATTCAGCACAGCCCCAGCCGGAGCTGGCTGACCACACAAAACTGAGATAGAAAAAACCAGATCAAATGTAAACAGAATAGCAAATGAACACTTAGCTGAACATGCAGGGACTGAGCTGGAAACTAAGACCTCAGAAAGCAGGAAGAAAATCACCAGCAGGGATAGAGGGAGTCGGCTGTCTTAAATCCCAATCTGAAACTCCAGATCTCCAATCGTCGTCCTCATTATAAGGTGGCAAGCCTCTGTTAATCAGATCAGCTCCATTACCTCCAGTAACCACCAGATGGAGCCCAGAAAGAAAACTCGCAACCCCTCTGTAAATTTGACCAGCTCCACTACCTTCAGTAGCAACCAGAGGGAGGCCAGAAAACGAATTCACAACAGTTAAGTTTATGTGTGGGGTGAGGGGTTTACAGGGTGGATGTAGCAAAGCCGTGTGTGTATGAGGTGTGGGGAGCCGTATGTGTACGAAGTGTATGGAGAGGAGCCGTGTGTATGAGGTGTACGGAGTGGAGCCGTGTGTGTACAAGGTGTACGGAGCAGAGCCGTGTGTGTATGAGGTGAGCGGAGCCGAGCCGTGTGTGCGAAGTGTATGGAGCGCAGCCGTGTGTGTACGAGATGTACAGAGCGGAGCCGTGTGTGTACGGAGCGCAGCCGTGTGTGTACGAGGTGTACGGAGCAGAGCCATGTGTGTACGTGGTGTACGGAGCAGAGCTGTGTGTGTACGGACCACAGCCGTGTCTACAAGGTGTACAAAGCGGAGCCGTGTGTGTACGAGGTGAGCGGAGCCATGTGTGTACGGAGTGCAGCTGTGTGTGTACGAGGTGTATGGCGCAGAGCCATGTGTGTACGTGGTGTACGGAGCAGAGCTGTGTGTGTATGGACCACAGCCGTGTGTACAAGGTGTACAAAGCGGAGCCGTGTGTGTACGAGGTGAGCGGAGCCGTGTGTGTACGGAGTGCAGTCGTGTGTGTACGAGGTGTAGGGAGCGGAGTCGTGTGTGTACGAGGTGAGCGGAGCCATGTGTGTACGAGGTGGACGGAGCGGAGCAGTGTGTGTACGAGGTGAGCGGAGCCGTGTGTGTATGGAGCGGTGCCGTGTGTGTATGAGGTGAGCGGAGCGTGTACGAGGTGTACAGAGCGGATCCGCGCATGTACGAGTTATACGAAGCGGAGATGTGCGTGTATTTTGGCATTGGGAGCCATTTGAAAGTTCGCACCGGGGCCCATAACTTTGTAGTTACGCCACTGTTCAGAGTGTATTTTCATGACATATTGTACTTTGTTAGTGGTAAATTTAGGTAGATATTTTTTCTGCTTATTTGTAAAAATATTTTAATTTTTATAGAAAATTTTTGAAAATTTCTCAATTTTGCAACTCGCTGCTGAAGTGCGAGGAATTTCTGCCTATCTCACTCAATCATCTGGTGTTGACCCAAAAATCCCTACTCCTGATGTGTTTCTTGGGATCAATCTAAATTTTTGAATTTTAAGAATAATTGTAAACTGTTTTTTGCTTTGAAACCTAACTCATCGGGGAGCTCTGTGCAGCAGGATAAAATTGTCATCTCCCTGCTGCGCGGCGATCCCCAGGATTGGGCCTTTTCTTTGACACCCGGAGATCCTATTCTGGCTAATGTGGACACATTTTTTCAAGCCTTGGGGTTGTTGTATGATGAACCAAATGCTATTGATCAAGCTGAGAAAACCTTATTGGCATTGAACCAGGGACAGGATTCTGCAGAGTTATATTGTCAAAAATTCCGAAAGTGGGCGGTCCTTACTAAATGGAATGACGATGCCCTAGCAGCTCTCTCTCGGAAGGGTTTGGCAGAAACCGTAAAAGATGTTATGGTGGGATTTCCTGTTCCCTCTGGTTTTGACGACTCTATGTCAATGGCCATTCAAATTGATCGGCGTTTACATGAACGTAAAACTACACGAGAGGCATTGCCGCCTTTTGAACGAACTTCTGAACCCATGCAATGTGATAGGGTTTTGTCTAGGGCGCAACGTCTGGAGTTTAGAAGGCATAATAAGTTGTGTTTTTTCTGTGGGGACGCCTCTCATACTATTTCTGTCTGCCCTAAACGAGAAAAGCGTTTTGCTCACGCATTTGCGGTGGGCAGTGTACAGCCTAAGTTCCTTTTGGTGATTACCTTGATCTGCTCCTTGTGTACATTTTCTGCTAAGACTTTTGTAGATTCAGAAGCAGCTTTGAATCTGATGGATTTTGAATTTGCCAAACATTGTGGTTTTCTCATGATACCCCTGTGGACTCCTATCCCTTTGAGGGGTATTGATGCTACTCCTTTGGCGGAGAATAAACCTTAGTTTTGGACCCAGGTGATAATGCGGGTCGCCCCGGACCACCAAGAGAATTGTAAATTTTTTGTGTTGCACAATTTGCATGATACTATTGTTCTGGGTTTTCCTTGGTTGCAAACTCATAATCCTGTTTTGGACTGGAAATCTGTGTCTGTGGTGAGTTGGGGTTGTCAATGTGTTCTTAGTGACACTCTTGTTTTCTCCACCTCTCCCCAGTCTCATGATATTTCTGACTATTTGGCTGATTTTTCTGATGTATTTAGTGAGAGTAAGTCTGCGTCTTTGCCTCCTCATAGGAGTTATGACTGTGTAATTGAGTTAATGCCCGGGTGTAAATTTCCCAAGGGTCGGCTTTTCAACTTATCGGTACCCGAACATGATGCTATGCGATCTTATATCAAGGATTCGTTGGAGAAGGGTCATATTAGACCATCCTCTTTAGGCGCTGTTTTTTTATTTGTGGCCAAGAAAGATGGCTCATTAAGGCCATGTATTGACTATCGTTCCCTTAACAAAATCACTGTTAAATATCAGTACCCGTTACCCCTGATTTCTGATTTATTTTCCAGAGTTAAAAGTGCCTGTTGGTTTACCAAACTTGACCTCAGGGGGCGTATAATCTTATTCGCATCAAGCACGGGGATAAATGGAAGACGGCATTTAATACCCCGGAGGGACATTTTGAGTACCTGGTGATGCCTTTTGGGCTCACTAATGCCCCTTCTGTCTTCCAATCTTTTATGAACGATATTTTCCAGGACTTTGTGGATAAGTTTTTGATCATTTATCTGGATGATATTTTGATCTTTTCCAGTGATTGGGATTCTCATGTGCTACATGTCCAGACTGTGTTCCGGATTTTGAGGGAAAATTCTCTGTACGTTAAGGGATCGAAGTGTCTCTTTGGTGTACAGAGGATTTTATTTTTGGGATTCATTTTGTCCCCGTCTGCTATTGAAATGGACCCGGCCAAGGTACAGGCCATTTATGATTGGGTTCAGCCCACTTCTTTGAAGGCTCTCCAGAAGTTTTTGGGTTTTGCTAATTTCTACCATAAATTTATAAGTAATTTTTCTGTTATTGTTAAACCACTGACTCATTTGACCAAAAAGGGCGCTGATGTGGTGAATTGGTCTCCAGAGGCAGTTTCGGCATTTCAGGATCTTAAGCGGAGATTCACTTCTGCTCCGGTTCTATGGCAACCTGATGTCTCACTCCCTTTTCAGGTGGAGGTAGATGCTTCTGAGATTGGTGCAGGAGCCGTTTTGTCCCAAAGAGATCCGGTGACTTCTAAGATGAATCCCTGTGCCTTCTTTTCTCGAAAATTCTGCCCATCTGAACGTAACTATGACGTGGGGAATCGGGAATTGTTGGCCACGAAATGGGCATTTGAAGAGTGGAGACATTGATTGGAGGGAGCTAGACATCAAGTTGTGGTCCTCACCGACCACAAGAATTTGATTTATCTTGAATCAGCCAAACGCTTGAATCCTAGACAGGCTAGGTGGGCCTTGTTTTTCACGTGTTTTTTAATTTTGTGGTCTCTTTTCTTCCAGGCACTAAGAATGCTATGGCGGACGCCCTTTCTAGGAGTTTCTTTGCGGATTCTCTTGATGTGACTGAGCCTACTACCATTCTAAATGAGAGTGTAGTTCTTTCCAACATTTCACCCGATTTGAGACGTGCCCTGGAGGAATTTCGGGAGGACAAACCTGAACGTTGCCCTATGGGAAAATTGTATGTCCCTGACCAGTGGAGGAAAAGAGTAATGTCTGAAATTCATTGCTCCGCGTTGGCTGGTCTTCCAGGTATTTTTGGTACCAGAGATTTGGTGTGTCTGTCTTTTTGGTGGCCTGCCTTATCTCGTGATGTCAGGAATTTTTTGCAGTCCTGTGGGACTTGTTCTCAGTCCAAGCCCTGTTCTTGTTTTAGTGGTTTATTCTGTGCCCAGGAGGCCATGGACTCATATCTCAATGGATTTTATTTCTGATCTTATTGTCTCTCAGAGAATGACTGTTATCAGGGTGATCTGTGATAGATTTTTTAAGATGATCCATCTTGTACCACTCCAAAAGTTGCCGTCTTCTTCTGAGTTGGTGCCCTTGTTTTTACAATAGGTGGTTTGTTTGCATGGGTTTCCTGAGAACATTGTGTTGGACGGAGGAGTCCAGTTTGTTTCCAGATTTTGGAGAGCTTTTTGTTCCAAATTGGGAATTCAGTTATCTTTCACCTCTGCATTTCATCCTCAGACCAATGGGCAGCCTGAGAGAACAAACCACACTTTGGAATCCTATTTGAGATGTTTCATATCTGCAGATCAGGATGACTGGGATTCATTTTTGCCCTTTGCCAAATTCGCACTAAACAATAGGGCTAGTTCTGCCACTTTGATGTCGCCTTTTTTCTGTAACTTTGGGTTTCATCCTCGATTTTCTTCAGGGCAGGTGGAATCTTTGGCCTGCCCAAGTGTGGATTTTGTGGTAGAGAGAATGTATCAGATTTGGGACCAAGTAGTGGATAAGTTGTCCCACTCTCAGGAAAAGGCCCAACGGTTTTCCAACCGGCATAGGACCATTGGTCCCCGGTTTAAAGTGGGTGATATGGTTTGGTTGTCTTCAAAAAATATTCCTATGAAGGTTGCGTCTCCAAAATTCAAGCCAAGATTCATTGGGTCTTATAAGATTTTGGAAATCTTTAACCCCGTTTCTTTCCGTTTGGCTCTTCCAGTTCCGTTTAAGATTCATAACGTTTTTCATAAATCTTTGTTGAAGAGGTTGGTGGAGCCAGAAGTTCCCATGGTTAAAGGTAATTTGGAGTATGAGGTAGAGAAGATATTGGATTCTCGTTTGGCTAGATGGAGACTCCAGTACTTGGTCAAGTGGAAGGGTTATGGCCAGGAGGATAATTCTTGGGTCTCTGCTTCTGACATTCATGCCGAAAGATTGGTTCGTGCTTTTCACCGGGCCCACCCTGACCAGCCTGGTGGCGTGGATGAGGGTTCGATGACCCCTCCTCGGGGGGGTACTGTTGTGAATTCTTTTTCTGGGCTCCCTCTGGTGGTTACTGAAAGTAGTGCAGCTGGTCAGATTGACAGAGGTGTTGCAAGTTCTCTTTCTGGGCTCCCTCTGGTGGTTACTGGAGGTAGTGGAGCTGGTCAGATTGACAGAGGCTTGCCACCTGATCATGATGATGACGATTGGAGATCTGGGATTTCTGACTGGTGTATTTAAGACAGCTGACTTCCTTCAATCCCTGCTGGTGATTTTCTTCCTGTGCCTTCTGAGGTCTGATGTCTCCTGCTTTGTTCCTGCATGGTTCAGCTAAGTGGTTCATTTGCTAATCTTTTTGCATTTGATCTGGTTTTGTCTATCTCTGCTCTGTGTGGGTCAGCTTGCTCCTGCTGGGGCTGTGCTGGATCACCGCCAATATGTTACTGCTTGTGTCAGTTTGTTCTGTCCCCTGTTATATTGTTCTCTTTTCGCTTTCCTTTCAGTATATACCAGAGTGCTGATATAGTGGGAGCGAAGTCGGGTGACTTCAATTTTTTTTGTGCATCAGACGTGTTGGTTTTTTCAGGGTTTTTTGTGTGATTGCAGACAGTGTCTTTCCTTTCCTGTCCTGTCTAGTCAGTTTGGGTCCCATCATTTGCTCAGTCTATTTTTTTGCCTGCGTTTGCGTTTTCATCTTGTCTCACTGACAATATATGTTTGGGGGCTATCTATTCCTTTGGGGTCTACTCCGGGGCAGTTTAGATTTCACCTTTCTTGCGTAAGGCTGAGTTAGCTCTCCGGCTGTGCCGAGGCGTCTAGGGCATCGTAGGTACACTCCACGGCTACTGCTAGTTGTGTGGATAGGATCAGGGGTCTGCAATCCGCTTAGTTACCAACCTCTCTGGTTTTCTGTGGCTTAGCCTGTCCTGCTATCCTCCTCGGTGACCCATTCATAACAGGAACCACAGGAACAAGTTCATACAAGACCAATACCAGGACAGGTACACACAGGACAGACAGAGCCAAAATCACACTAGTTACTTACAATGAAGTAGCAAGTGTATACACTAATCACTAATGTTGCACAGCGACAACAGATTAGAGATAGGGACTGATTCAGACTCAGCTGGCTTAAGAAAGGTACAGATTCTAACAACAGGTTTAAGGAAAGTTACAGAGTCAAACACAAGGCTTAGGGAAAGATCCAGACTTGGATACAAACAGACTCATGGACTGGTGCTAATACAGACAAGAATGGACATAGGCGCAGGCCTGGGCACACAGACCCAGGGACACGGAAACAGGCAAGATCAGATACTGGTATAGGTTTCAGGGTACAGGACTGGGCATATGGACCCAGAGAAACAGGTTCAGGCAAGTGCAGGACAGGACCTGGCAACACAGTAGTTGCACACACACTGAAAGAGAATGTTGCTCAGGCACCTCCCAACAGGTGGAGGTGCCTTAAGTACCATCAATAGGCTGAGGACACATTAGCAATGCACGCATTGTTTCTTTAAGAATCAGGAAGTGCACACGAGGTGCCTTAAGCATGCAGACAGGAAGCATGCACAGCAAGCAGAAGATCAGAAGCTCACTGCACACAACAAGCAGAGGACAAGGAGCTCACTGCATGGCCTGGGGTGATGAGTATGTTGGTGTCCCTCCATGGTCGGTATGGGAAGACATGCAGTGATGCAGGCAGTGGTCTTACAATAGCGAGTAAGCCGTAACTCTAACAGGCTAACGTCTGAAACCTTGGTCAAAGTTATCTGAGCACAGAAATCTCCATGGGTACACAAACGTCTGCATGGGACCATTTCCCATTTTTTAATTTTTAGAATGAAAAAAAAGATGCAATATTTTTCTTTTTGCCTAAATTACAAAAGAAATGTATCATCTTTAACTTTAGGCCTTTTAAAGATAACTTCATCTTCAACTTGCTTAATTGTTCACAATAATAATTTAGACAAGGGGTGCCCAAACTTGTATATGCCACTGTATATCAGACAAAATAGTTCATAAATAACATCTCCAATATGTCTACTTTACATTTAGCATATTTTTTTAAACATAATTTTTTATGTTAGAAATTAGAAGGGTTAAATTTACAAAACCATATTTTTTATGGACCACGTTGCATGCGAAGTGACTTTGAGGGGCCTATATGACAGAAAATACCCAAATGTGACAACATCTTAAAAAGCGCAACTCTTCAAGTGCTCAAACATTTAAGAAGTTTATAAACCCTTCACAGGTGCTTCACAGGAATTAAAGCAATGTGGAAGGAAAAAAATGAAAAAAAAATTTTAAAAAACTTTTTCTCTCCAAAACATTTAATTTTCACAAGAGTAACAAGGGAAAATGGACCATACAATTTGTTGTGAAATTTCTCCTGAGTACACCAATACCCTATTTGTGGTGGGTGGAATGCTACTGTTTGGGCGCATGGCAGGGCTTGGAAGGTAAGAAGCACCATTTGATTTTTGGAACACAAAATTGGCTGAAACTGGCGTTTGCAGAGCCCCTAATGTGCCTAAACAATGGAAACCCCCCAAAAGTGAACCTATTATGGAAACTACACCCCTCAAAGAATTTATCTACAGGTGTGGTGAGCACCTTGAAACCACAGGTGCTTCACAGAAGCATGTTGAGCAGTGAAAATGAAAAATTAAATTTTTTCCACACAAGTTTTGTTTTTGCCCCAAAGTTTTCATTTTCACAAGATGCAAATTATCTCTTCAGAGAGGAAGAGGACTAGAACTTGTGGTGTAGTGACTACTGTGTCCACTAGGGGGCGCTGTGTGGATGTCCCAGGAGAGAGGATGAGTGACAGAATACTGAATGACCGTTATATATCTCAAGGTGGGTGGCCTTGGGATGGAGACTTGTGCGTGTGTTGATCAGCAGTGACAGTGCTGAGGTGCTGTTTCAATGTGTTTGGGAAGTCTCCAGGTAACTGGTGAGACGGGCTGCACCAGTTACCTACAAACCCACCCAAGGGGTGTGTTTAAGAACGCTATTGTAAAGTCTGTATGAGTGGTTGAAGGACCTGTGATGAGGTTATAGCCATGTGACCAGTGTTCGTGGCTATGGACCATATAAGGTGGCCAGGGTAGTTCACATGGAGTGAATGCAGGGACCCGGTTGGTCCGTTTTGGAAGGTCCCGTCAGAGAGATAGGGCTGTCTTCCGGACAGCAAGTGAATGCTGTGTTTAATGGCTGCACATGCCTGATAGTTCCCTGGAGGGAATGGACGTCTGCAGCGTGGTGAAGCAGCCATGAGGTAAACCCTGAGAGGGGATATAACTGTGAGGCTAAGAGAGCTTGCGTATGGCATAACCTGTGTGACCACAGGGATAACAGAGGGAAGCTCTGTCATGGACACTATGCTGTTGATATGAACTTTATATTGCTGGTCATGGTTTATGATGCCTAAATAAACTGCATGAACCGTGATTGTTTCTATGGAAAACCTGTGCCGGATGTGATTTATTGGCTGCCAAGCGAGTATCCCCTACCCGAATGACAGTGCTACTTTACAATTGGTGGAGAATTCTATGGGCAGTTGTGACAAACGACCGGACAGCAGAGCACCCTGTGCCACCAATATGTGACGGTCCCACCACTGACACCGGTATGTCAGCGGACGGAGGGACACAACGCACTGCCGGCACATGGCGATCACAGGCACAGTGGGGGCTTATCTTAGTTATCCCACCACCGGCACCATGTGACAAAAATATACAGCAAGCTAATCTTGCCCTAACAATTTATCGCAGGGGGGTTGTTTTGGATGCCCCACCACTGCTAACAACCTTCCAAGAACTGCAGGGATTTATGTATATCCCATTTTTTCAGTTCCACTTTGGAACTCGCAGCTCTCCGGCGCCCCCTTTCCCTCAGGTCAGTCAGGGAACTGCACCTAGGATAATTAGTCGCCGGATGGGCTGCTTGTTGTGCACGGGCAATTAGACTACTGCAGTAAAGGAATTATCAATGCTGTGGCTGCAGCCCCCCTTCAGCAATATAAGACCCTTCCGGACTGCCAACCAGCCTAACGAACCGCACACACCACGCTGTCACCAGCTTCTGGTTTCTCCACTTAAGTTATAGACCTATTGGAGTGGTTTGAAGCCAACCGAAACAGTAGCGTAATTGTCTAAATAAGGCGCATAGTTCGTTTCTTAGAGCATGAAGGCAGACTGATAATTTTATCATTTATTCCCAAAATGCGGGCAGTGATTACATAGATAAAGTTGCTATAAATTGAGA
Source organism: Dendrobates tinctorius (assembly GCF_039654945.1). Classification (NCBI taxonomy): domain Eukaryota; kingdom Metazoa; phylum Chordata; class Amphibia; order Anura; family Dendrobatidae; genus Dendrobates; species Dendrobates tinctorius. The sequence continues at coordinate 7,067,418 of NW_027361789.1, read as the reverse complement.
CATTAAATATGTACAGTACAAATATAAAACAAAGGATTGAAAGGCAGAGTAACACATGTGCTTAGTTGGTATTAGGCAGACCATGTGACTCGGGGGGATAGGCCGCAGCCAGACATCGGCAGATCTTTCTAGCATGGCATCTGCAGCTCAAGCTAACTGAATTTGGGAGAGAATACCTTATCCCTTTGGGTCTGTGACCTCACGAAATGGGCTGTCTGGTGAGGTCCAACACCCCTACTCTCTAAGTTGAAATTTTACTAAAAACTTATTATAACTATATCTTAACGAGGGAAGCTCGAATAAACTCACAAAGGGTATCATTGTTGGTGGTTTATCGAACCTAATAAAACAACATCAAACATGCACTAGATAGGACACTCCATTTGGGAGCAATCCATATCTCAGTTTCTGGAGGTCCGAGAACTTCACAAGAGCCAACGTAGCGAAGCCGGGTCCACTCAGATCACAGAAATGTGATTATTATATCTCTGACATGCTAGGGCTTCTTTTAATATTTCCTAAACCTGCAGCCAGCCTCATGGCCAGGAAAAAGACACTATTTCCACTCAGCTTAATTAACATTCCTAGCTGTGGAGAGGAGCCAAATGTTTGTAACAGGAAGTGTCCTATTACCAGCAGGCAGAGGGCTGTTAAGGAGGGGGGATGCTGCAGCTACGTGACAAGGAGATTTTCTCATCAGAGTGGAGGAAGGGAAGATTCTAGAAGTTTTACCTTGCAGACATATCTTAACATTACATCAGTGTTGTAGCCTTGTTGCTAGGAGCAATGGAAGAGGACTGCAAAATTCGGTTGCTTAGGGCAACGGTTTCAAAAAGGCACATGGTGCAGTGCTGGCAACGCTGAGCCAGGATGATTGTGAAAGCCATGTGATATACTGACAGCAGGTCAGTGGAAGAGACTTATAGGACACCTCTGCGGTAGAGGGGTCTGAGAACCTGTGTGGCCAGTAGGTGACGGTCGTGTAAGCCGTGTTGTACTGACCAGGGTCAGAGAAAGGGACTGTGGATTGTGATAGGGTGCCTCTGTGGATATGAAGTACCCGAGGACCTTTGTGGCCGACACAGGAAATGGACAGGTGCTCTTGTTGTACTGACCTGGGTCAGTGAGAGAGACTGTGTACCTGGAGGGTTCAGTGAGCAAGGTCCTGGAGGGTCAGTGTTGGGAGGTTCTGTGAGAAGAATCGGATCCCTGGAGCACGTGGTATGACCTTGGACCTGGTGAGGCGTGAGTGTTGGGCAGTCTCAAGAGGAGATGATGTCCTGAAGAGCACCCGCTGAGCCCCTGGACCTAGTGAGGCTGGTGTGTTGGGAAACCCTTGTGGTAGGGTCAGCTCCCTGAATAGCACCCGGTGCACCCTGTGTGTTGGACGGTCTCAGGCAGAGACGGAACGTCCTGAATAGCACACAGACAGGACACGTGAGTTTTGTGTGGTGTTTATTTTTCTCTTTTCTCAACTCAGCTTGCGGTGACTCAGGGGAGTCAAGAAGGTGACAAGCAGCTTGCTGTAACTCGGCGGGGTTATGAAGGTGACAAGCGGCTTCCTGTAACTCGGCGGTGTTACGAAGGTGGCACCAGCAGCTGTGTGTGAGCGGCAGCCGGAGGTGTCAGAGATCGGTGACAGCAGGAGCTGTGCTTATGCCAGCAAGGACTTGTGTGGTATCGTAAAAGAGACATTATCTGTGTTGTGTGAACTGTGGTCTGAGAAGACCTGTAGAACGGACATGGGGAGATCCCGAAAGGGGGCAGTGGCTCAAATCGGCGTGTAGCCCAAAAGGGGGTGGAGTCCCAGAAGGGGGTGGTGACCCAAATCGGGGTGGTAGCCCAAAAGGGGGAGGAGTCCCAGAAGGGGGCGGTGACCCAAATTGGGGTGGTAACTCAAAAGGGGTGGAGTCCCAGAGGGGGGCGGCGGCCCATATTGGGATGGTGGTCCAGAAAGGGGCTGAGTTTTCAAAAAGGGCAGCACTGGGTACCTCAGTGGACATGTCTGGGGAACCGCAGTGTGTGTATGTCTTTTGAGGAGTGCGGCATTTTTTTTCCAGATAACGACGGGCCACAGGTGTGTACCGTGATGCTGCACTGGGAAGGAGTCTCTGGTAGGCTGGACTCAAAGAGTCAGGTGACTCTGACCGGAACTCCGCTCGTTTTATCTTTGACTGAGAAAAACGTCAGAGTTCGCTGCGACCAAGGGGTCATTGTGAACTATACGGTGGACAGAGTCATGATGGAAATGACAAAGGGGGTTAAGTGTCAAGGTGGTAGTGTGCCACCAAACTTAGTGCATACCTTTGAGAGGGGTAGGGACTTTGTCTTGTTTGATGATATATGTCAGGAGGATAGAGACGTTGCTACTGTTGGGTTAGCAGACATTGTGACGGTGACGCCTGCTAAGCTGGACAGGTCAGTTGTAAAGGTGAGTGGAAGAAGGGGTACATCTGCCCAACCTACGGACCTGACGTCTCGACACATGACGGATGGTGGGCTGGGAGATGAGACAACTGGAGTGGACACACGGTCAGAGGGTAACTGGAGGGTTCTCTTGGATGGTTGGCGTGACTCAGACTCTCGGGGTGACTGGAGCTCAGAGAGAGGGAGCACAGACTAGATGAGCTAGAGAAAGAAGTCTTCGAGCTCAAAGGTCACCTGGCATCGTGGCAAGGTCTGAATAAGTCCCTCAGAGAAGAGGTAGGAGTACTCACAGAAACTGTAAGAGGTCTTCTGCGGGAGAAGAAGTGGGACGAAGACTTACAGCGGCCAGGCCTGATTGATGAACAGAGTGAAGGCAAGAAGAAACTGGAGAGTATGGAAGCAGAGATGATCCATATGCAAGCGAGGTTTGCTGCTGCAGAGCATGCTAAAAGGCAAGCACAGCAGGAAAGAGATGAACTGGCTGATGTGATTGCCAACAACAGTGGTAAAGATGCTCTGGCTTTGGAAGAAAAGAGGCGGTTAGAGTCTCGCATTGTTCAGCTTGAAGAAGAAGTGGAGGAAGAACATGGCAACGTTGAATTAGCCAATGACAGGCTGAGAAAGGACACACTTCAGGTTGACCAGATGAATGCTGATCTGAAGACAGAACGTATTAATGCTCAGAAGAATGAGAGTGCCCGTCAGCAATTAGTTCACCAGAATAAGGAGTTAGAAGCAAAGGTTGCACTACTGGAGGAACAGCTTGATGCGGAAATTAAAGTGTGACAATCTGCAAGCAAACAAGTACGTCGTTCGGAGAAAAAACTGAAGGTTGTACTAAGGCAAATGGATGGTGAAAGGCGTAGTTCTGAGCAGTACAAAGACCTACCGGAGGGAAATGATATGGGTCTGAAACAGCTGAAACACCAGGTGGAAGAAGCAGAGAAAGAGGCTCAACGTGCCAATACATTGCACCGTAGATTACAGTGTGAACTGGAGGATGTTACAGAGACAGCAGGTGCAATGAACCGTGAGGTTAATGCACTGAAATGCAGACTTAGACGTGGTGGGGTACCATTTGTTACAAGACTCTTAGATAGAGAAAGGATGGTGACTAAACAGTGTCTGACGACGCAGACAGACCGTGACTGGAGGGTCAAAGAGAATGACCAATATGCTGACCGCTGGGGGTGGGGGAGGCCTAACCTAGGGATGAGGCCGTATGACAGATGGAGACGGTTCACTTGACCTGTGGGGTAAGGTGTAATGAGTGCCCGGTCTCGAGATCCTGGTGTAATGTGTGTTCAACCCCACAAATTTGAACAGAGGGGGGAGGTATGTGGTGTAGTGACAACTGTGTCCGCTAGGGGGCACTGTGTGGATGTCCCAGGAGAGAGGATGAGTGGCAGAATACTGAATGACCGTTATGTATCTCAAGGTGGGTGACCTTGGGATGAAGACTTGTGCATGTGTTGATCAGCAGTGATATTGCTGAGGTGCTGTTTCAATGTGTTTGGGAAGTCTCCAGGTAACTGGTGAGATGGGCTGAACCAGTTACCTACAAACCCACCCAGGGGGTGTGTTTAAGAACGCTATTGTAAAGTGTTGTGAGTTCATTCTCTGGTTCACCAGTTGTGAGTTCTCCTTCCAGACTGCCTCTGGTGGTAACAGGAGGTAGTGAGGCTGATTTGATCGGTGGAGATCAGCCACCTGAGATTGAGGATGACGATTGGACCTCAGGAGTCTCAGATTGGATTTAAGACAGCCAACGCCCTATTCAGTTGCTGGTGATTCCTTCTGGCTTGTCAGCTCTTGGTTTTCAGCTCTGTTCCAGTCATCTAAAGCTAAGTTTTTCTGCTAATGTTCACACTTGATTTTGTTGGTCTATTCAGTTTTTTGGTGTGGTCAGCCAGCCCCGGCTGGGGGCTGTGCTGAATTTCCACTCTTATTTATCAGTATTTTGCCAATTTGCTTTTTGTCCCTTACTAGTTTGGTCTCTTTTTGCTCTGTCTCAGAATATTTCAGAGTGCTGATATAGTGGGAGAAGTCTAGTGACTTCAGGGTTAATTGTTATGATTGAGTCACCGTAGGAGGCAAAAACAGAAATGCTAGCTAAGTCCAGAAAACCAGAGAGGTTGGCAGCTATCGGATTGCAGACCCCTGAACCTATCAACACAACTAGCAGTAGCCGTGGGGGGTTCCTACGATGCCCTAGACCCCTCGACCACAGCCGGAGAATTAAATAGCCTAAAGACAGAAAGGGAAATCTAAACTGCCCCAGAACAGACCCCAAAGCAAAAGGCAGCCCCCCACAAATAATGACGGTGAAGCAAGAAGAAAAAACACAACACAGACAGAAAGATAGACTGAGCAAAGACGCGGCCCAAGCTAACTAGGTAGGAAAGGACAGGAAGGCTGCTGTCTGCAATCCATGAAAAACTCTATGAAAATAAGAGCCAACAGACTGACAGTGAAAAAGGCCCTGAAGACGCTAGGCTTCAAAAAGACTATGTCAGTACTCAGGAATATTCTGAAGACAGAGCAACAGGAAAAAGAAGAATCAGCTCACCCCAGCAGGGAATGGCAGAATCCAGAAAAGCAAGGCAAACAAAAACAAAACACAAATGCTAAAAGGCAAAGCAGAAAACTTAGCTTTAGAGGAGCAGGAATCAGACTGGTTTCCTAGAAGTCCACAGAGAAATCACCCGCAGGGCAGAAGGGCGTCGGCAGCCTTATATCCAGTCCGTGACTCCACTCAGCCAGTCATCATCATTAGACTCAGGTGCCTGATAATCAGGCTCATTACCTTCCTTTACCAGAATAGGGAGTTCACCAGACCTCAGTGACAAAGGGGAAAATGAACTCACAACAGTTAATTTTAGGCTTCAAAAAGACTATGTCAGTACTCAGGAATATTCTGAAGACAGAGCAACAGGCAAAAGAAGAATCAGCTCACCCCAGCAGGGAATGGCAGAATCCAGAAAAGCAAGGCAAACAAAAACAAAACACAAATGCTAAAAGGCAAAGCAGAAAACTTAGCTTTAGAGGAGCAGGAATCAGACTGGTTTCCTAGAAGTCCACAGAGAAATCACCCGCAGGGCAGAAGGGCGTCGGCAGCCTTATATCCAGTCCGTGACTCCACTCAGCCAGTCATCATCATTAGACTCAGGTGCCTGATAATCAGGCTCATTACCTTCCTTTACCAGAATAGGGAGTTCACCAGACCTCAGTGACAAAGGGGAAAATGAACTCACAACAGTTAATTTTGCTATCAGAAGTGTTGGACATTATTTTTGGAGGGTTTTTTGCAGGTTGCAGACAGTGTCTTTCCTTTCCTTTCCTCTCTAGTTAGTTTGGGCCCCATCGTTTGCTCAGCCTATTTTCCTGCCTGTGTTTGTGCCTTCATCTTGTTTCACCGTCAATACATGTGTGGGGGCTATCTATTCCTTTGGGGTCTGCTCTGCGGCAGTTAGTTTTCCCCTTTTCATGTTTCAGGCTTATTTAGTCCTCCGGCTGTGACGAAGCATCTAGGAACATCGTAGGTAGGCTCCATGGCTGCTGCTAGTTGTGTGGTAGGATCAGGGATCTGCAATCTGCATAGTTACCAACCTCTCTGGTTTTCTGTGACCTAGCTTGTTTTGCTTTTTTCTCCTCGGTGACCCATTCATAACAGTAAAGTGTGTATGAGTGGTTGAAGGACCTGTGATGAGGTCATAGCCATGTGACCCGGTGGGCGTGGCTACAGACCATATAAGGTGGCCAGGGTAGGTCACATGGAGTGAATGCAGGGACCCGGTTGGTCCGTTTTGGAAGGTCCCATCTGAGAGGGATGGGGCAGTCTTCCTGACAGCAAGTGAACGCTGTGTTTAATGGCTGCACGTGCCTGATAGTTCCTCGGAGGGAATGGACGTCTGCAGCATGGTGAAGCAGCCATGAGGTAAACCCTGAGAGGGAATATAACTGTGAGGCTAAGAGAGCCTGCGTATGGCATAACCTGTGTGACCACAGGGATAACAGAGGGAAGCTCTGTCATGGACGCTATGCTGTTGATATAAACTTTATGTTGCTGGTCATGGTTTATGATGCATAAATAAGCCGCATGGACCGTGATTGTTTTATGGAAAACCTGTGCAGGATGTGATTTATTGGCTGCCAAGCGAGTATCCCCTACCCGAATGACAGTGCTACCTTACAAACTCTAGTGCCAACTATTGGAAGTAGCAATCCTGAGGCTGTGTGCGCACGTAAGCGTTTTTTTCGCGTTTTTGAAGCGTTTGTCCCGTCAAAACGCTTCAAAAACGCATACAAGAAGCATCCCATTCATTTTAAATGCATTCTGCACTCTCAATGCTGGAATGAATGTGTCGCATGGATTTGTCTTTTTACATCAATTAAGGAATTTGCTCCTAAGACCTTGTGGGGGCATCACAACACATTAGGAGACCCCAATCAGAGGACAATAAAACATCTGGACTCCTTATCTATGAACTGGTCCAATATTTATGTTTGTCTCTCTCCCATAATCATAATTCTACTTCACGTCACTTGTCTCATCTATTGCATTTTTTCTGTGCTGTATTGTGCATAAATATGTGACTCTTCAGATTTTGTATTAGTCTATGCCTGATGAAGAGACCTGAGTAGTCTCGAAAGCTTGCAATGTGTTACCATCTTTTAAGTTAGCCATTAAAAGGTATCAACCACTGAGGACTCTCAATTCTCTTTTTGTGCACATTTCCTCGAAAAAAAACGCTTTGCGGTAAAAAACGCAGCATGCTCATTAATTTTGCGGAAAAGTCTGCGTTTTTAGCTATTTTCTATGAGTCAGAAGACGCGCGGAAAAAAACACATATAAAATGTGTGGGTTTTGCGTAAAAAACAGATGGAAATAAATCGCGCGTTTTCTGGGAAGGAGTCCGGTTGTGGAGCAGAAATTTTCTGCATACGTGGGCACATAGCCTAAAAGTCAATGTTGACCCTTTAAAGAGCCTTGTTACATGACTTAGGATAAAAGCCAAACCAGAATCTCAATTTGCAGACACTGTGTTTTGGGGTACTACTCCTCGTCAGTGTAAAGTGTAAGATCTGGTTTGGCTGTGTGAGAGGCGTCTGACCGATATCCAAGAAGTATCATTTCTCCTAGCGGAGACTAACACAGTGTCTGCAAATTGAGATTCTGGTTTGGCTTTTATCCTAAGTCATGTAGCAAGGCTCGTTAAAGGGTTAACATTGACTTTTAGGATTGCTACTTCCAATAGGTGGCACTAGAGTTCTAGTCCTCTTCCTCTCTGAAGAGACAATTTGCGTATTTCCCAGAGGAGCATTGCGGCTTTAAGTCTCTTCATCTCGGCATGCTTAGCATGTTATTCTCTGCAAGGAGAAACGATACTTCTTCGATATCGGTCAGACGCCTCTCACACAGCCAAACCAGATCTCACACTTTGCACTGGAAAGGGGCAGTACCCCAAAACACAGTATCTGCAAATTGAGATTCTGGTTTGACTTTTGGTCAACATTGACTTTTAGGATTGCTACTTCCAATAGGTGGCACTAGGATTATAGTCCTCTTCCTCTCTGAAGAGACAATTTGCATATTTTCCAGAGGAGCATTGCGGCTTTAAGTCTCCTCATCTTGGCATGCTTAGCAGGTTATTCTCCACAAGGAGAAACGATACTTCTTGGACATTTTCACAAGAGAAACAGAAGAAAATAAACCATACAATTTGCTGTGAAATTTCTGATGAGTATGTGCATGCCCCATATGTGTTGAAAAGCTACCGTTTGGATCCAAGGCAGGGTTCAGAAGGGAAATGAGCACCATTTAACTTTCAAAGTGCAACATTGGCTGGGATAGATAGCGGACCCTATGTCACATTTTCAGAGCCCTTAATGTGTATGAACAATGGAAACCACCTCACAAGTGACCTCATTTTGGAAACTACACCATTCAAGGAATTTATTTAGCGGTGTGGTGTGCACCTTGAACCTACAGGTGCTTCACATATTTGTATAACCTTGATCAATGAAAATGAAAAATTACATTTTTCACATAAAAATGTTGCTTCAATCCCAAATTTTTCATTTTCACAGGGGTAACAGAAGAAAATGGACAGTACAGTTTGTCTTGCAATCTCGTCTGAGTACACTGATATCCCCATTTGTGGTGGAAGACTACAGGACTCTGAAAGAACATCAACGGGAGTACAAATAATCAGCCTTGTAATTATGTATGGTAATAAATAGAATGATCACATATCACAACGATAAAATAAAATATTGTATTATGCTTGCTGACTAAATGGACAGATTTAGAAACAGGACAGCCGGAAAATTACCAAAAGCACCACACAAAGAAACACGTCCACCATAAGTCCCAAAATCTTTATATAAATTTTATTAGATAAAAAAATGGGGGGATTTCAATAATGAAGAAAAAATACAATAATGTATGATAAAAAAATCAGTATATGAAAGAACAGTCTATGCAAAAAACAAAGGGGCAATCCTATCCAGGTAACAGGTATACCAAGTTAATAAGGTGTTAAAAAATATTGATACAACAATCACACTGCTGTGCAGTATAACATGATGTGTACAAGAAAAATCACCAACATCAATATACAGTGGGGAAAAAAAGTATTTAGTCAGTCAGCAATAGTGCAAGTTCCACCACTTAAAAAGATGAGAGGCATCTGTAATTTACATCATAGGTAGACCTCAACTATGGGAGACAAACTGAGAAAAAAAAAATCCAGAAAATCACATTGTCTGTTTTTTTTTTCATTTTATTTGCATATTATGGTGGAAAATAAGTATTTGGTCAGAAACAAAATTTCATCTCAATACTTTGTGATATATCCTTTGTTGGCAATGACAGAGGTCAAACGTTTTCTGTAAGTCTTCACAAGGTTGCCACACACTGTTGTTGGTATGTTGGCCCATTCCTCCATGCAGATCTCCTCTAGAGCAGTGATATTTTTGGCTTTTCGCTTGGCAACACGGACTTTCAACTCCCTCCAAAGGTTTTCTATAGGGTTGAGATCTGGAGACTGGCTAGGCCACTCCAGGACCTTGAAATGCTTCTTACGAAGCCACTCCTTCGTTGCCCTGGCGGTGTGCTTTGGATCATTGTCATGTTGAAAGACCCAGCCACGTTTCATCTTCAATGCCCTTGCTGATGGAAGGAGGTTTGCACTCAAAATCTCACGATACATGGCCCCATTCATTCTTTCATGTACCCGGATCAGTCGTCCTGGCCCCTTTGCAGAGAAACAGCCCCAAAGCATGATGTTTCCACCACCATGCTTTACAGTAGGTATGGTGTTTGATGGATGCAACTCAGTATTCTTTTTCCTCCAAACACGACAAGTTGTGTTTCTACCAAACAGTTCCAGTTTGGTTTCATCAGACCATAGGACATTCTCCCAAAACTCCTCTGGATCATCCAAATGCTCTCTAGCAAACTTCAGACGGGCCCGGACATGTACAGGCTTAAGCAGTGGGACACGTCTGGCACTGCAGGATCTGAGTCCATGGTGGCGTAGTGTGTTACTTATGGTAGGCCTTGTTACATTGGTCCCAGCTCTCTGCAGTTCATTCACTAGGTCCCCCCACGTGGTTCTGGGATTTTTGCTCACCGTTCTTGTGATCATTCTGACCCCACGGGGTGGGATTTTGCGTGGAGCACCAGATCGAGGGAGATTATCAGTGGTCTTGTATGTCTTCCATTTTCTAATTATTGCTCCCACAGTTGATTTCTTCACTCCAAGCTGGTTGGCTATTGCAGATTCAGTCTTCCCAGCCTGGTGCAGGGCTACAATTTTGTTTCTGGTGTCCTTTGACACCTCTTTGGTCTTCACCATAGTGGAGTTTGGAGTCAGACTGTTTGAGGGTGTGCACAGGTGTCTTTTTATACTGATAACAAGTTTAAACAGGTGCCATTACTACAGGTAATGAGTGGAGGAAAGAGGAGACTCTTAAAGAAGAAGTTACAGGTCTGTGAGAGCCAGAAATCTTGATTGCTTGTTTCTGACCAAATACTTATTTTCCACCATAATATGCAAATAAAATGAAAAAAAAACAGACAATGTGATTTTCTGGATTTTTTTTTCTCAGTTTGTCTCCCATAGTTGAGGTCTACCTATGATGTAAATTACAGACGCCTCTCATCTTTTTAAGTGGTGGAACTTGCACTATTGCTGACTGACTAAATACTTTTTTCCCCACTGTAAATATCATACAAAAATGTGAAATCAGTGCATCATACCAAAGAGATAAAAATAATAATATAGTGGTAAAGTGCCTGTGCTACAGAACTCCACAAGGTGTCAGTATACAAGTACTGTATACCTAGCAGCAGCAGGGACAATACAACAGAGATACCAATAGGTGTCAGTATAGTGGCAAACTGCACGTAGACCAGGGCTAAGAGAAGTACTACAGATAGGAAACTGTAGCGCACAAATTATAAAGTAGCTTACGATATGAATAGCTCCTCAGCCAGCGCCTGTCGTGAGTCTGCAGTTTGCAGGGGCGGCAAGAGTTGCCTAGCCTGCGCCTTTTTTGAGACCACAAAGGATGACCCAACTCATGTTATCTGCCAACTTTGAAAAAAAAACTCAGTAGAGGGAAAAATTGCAATAATTTGAAAACTACATGCATTAACCGGGACATGCTCAATCAATATGCCTTAGTCTGGTAACCTTACTATGCTAAAATGTGGACTAGCGGGCCTTGCTAACCACTGGTCGTCACATCAACCACATCTGCTGCTTTTTCTTCCTCCATCCCTGTACCAAGTGTTCTCCCACAGGTCTCCGACCGCACCCCACTTGTTTATCTCCTACAGTCAGGATGAGTGAGAACTCGCCTGCTTTTACAGAAATGGACATGCCTGCTGTTTTTATGTCATCTAGCTCAACACATCATTCTCAATCCACCATATCATCTCCGCCTGCACCTCACTCACAGTCCAGCAGTCCAGCAGTTTGTCCTGATCACCCTACTCTACCCTCTCAGCACAGCAGCCAGCCCTCGGTCCCGCAGTTGTGGTCACGTAAAAGAATGTTTCCTACTACACATGTCAAAGCTAAGTGCTTGAATTCCACCATCTCCAATATGTTGGCCACGGAAATGCTGCCTTAGGCTAATTTCACATTTGCATATGGAGGAGCTGCGGAGTGATGCGGACTTCCTCCTTGAAGCTCTGCCCCCTGCCGCACCTCCTCCGTGAAGCTCTGCCTCCGTTGGCATGCGTACCCTATCTTTAGCATTGAGTACGCAGGCTGTGCCACTGAATGCGGATGCCTCCGGATGCGTCGAACGCAACGTGCTGCATTTTGGTGCGGTCATCGCATCTTCAAAATGACACATGCGGAGGCATCCGCATACAGTGGCACGGCCTGCATACCCAATGCTAAAGAAAGGGTATGCAGGCCGGAGATGGAGCTTCATGGTGGAGGCATGGCAGGGGGCGGAGCTTCACAGAGGAAGACTGCATCCTTCTGCAGCTCCTCCATATGCAAATGTGAAACTAGCCTTATCGCCTGGTAGATGCAGATCATTTTCAAAAGTTGATGGCCATCACAGTCCCCCAGTACCAGTTGAACAGTCTCCATTACTTCTCTAAGAAAGATGTGCCTACGCTGCACAAGCATGTCACTGACAAAGTGATCGGACCCAAAGAGTGGTCGTAAATGGCTGCACATCCAGTTGGAAGAATGTCTCAAGTGGGGTACCACAGGGCTCTGTCCTGGGCCCTGTATTGTTCAACATCTTTATCAACGATTTAGATGAAGGAATTGAGAGTAAACTGATTAAATTTGCTGATGACACAGAGCTAGGAGGGATAGCTAATACTAGAGAAGAGAGAGAAAGGATTCAAAAAGATTTAAATAAACTGGAGAAGTGGGTAGCAACTAACAGAATGGTTTTTAACAGGGAGAAATGCAAAGTACTACATCTGGGCAATAAAAATGAAAAAAGCATATATAGAATGGGAGGAATAGGGCTAAGTGACAGCACATGTGAAAAAGACTTGGGTATACTAATAGATCACAGACTGAATATGAGTCAACAGTGTGATGCAGCAGCAAAAAAGGCAAATGCCATTCTAGGATGTATTAACAGAAGCATACAGTCTAGATCACGTGAAGTCATTATTTCCCTCTACGCCTCTTTGGTCAGACCTCATCTGGAATATTGTGTCCAGTTTTGGGCACCACATTTTAAAAAAGACATCAACAAACAGGAGCAAGTTCAGAAAAGAGCGACCAGAATGGTGACCGGTCTGCAAACCCTGTCTTATGAGGAAAGGTTGCAGGAATTGGGAATGTTTAGTTTGCAAAAGAGAAGACTGAGAGGAGACTTAATAGCTGTCTACAAATATCTAAAGGGCTGTCACATTGTAGAAGGATCAACTTTATTCTCATTTGCACAAGGAAAGACTAGAAGCAATGGGATGAAACTGAATGGGAGGAGACACAGATTAGATATTAGAAAAAACTTTTTGACAGTTAGAGTGATCAATGAGTGGAACAGGCTGCCACGAGAAGTGGTGAGTTCTCCTTCAATGGAAGTCTTCAAACAGAGGCTGGACAGACATCTGACTGGGATGATTTAGCGAATCCTGCTTTGAGCAGGGGGTTGGACCAGATGGCCCAGGAGGTCCTTTCCAACTCTACGATTCTATGATTCTATGATTCTATGATTCTAAATCACCACTGACACCTGGACGAGCAAACATGGGCAGAGGTGTTACATCTGACTGACTGGGCACTGGGTGACTCCAGTGGCTGTGGGGCAGGCGGTCAAGGGACTGCTCCACAAGTCTTAGAATTCCCAAACCTCTGTATCTAACACTTCCCACATTGCTTCTGGCTCCTCCACCTCCTCTAGGGCCTCCACCTGTGCCCTAAACCTGTCCCTTAATAAGACACGTGTTCTAACAGCGCAGAGAGAATCCCCTCCACCTCCATACTGCACAGACAGGGCTCACAGCAATCAGGAACTGTTTACATTAATCTGCCTTGAAGATCTCAGTCACACAGCTTAAGAAATGTGGAGATCTATCCAGGCCGAGTTAGAGCAATGGCTGTCTCCAATGAACTTGGAGGTCATCAACTTGAATCGATTCAGAGGCCTTTTGGCCTACTGATTAACCATTTGATTTGCGATGTTTCGACATGGTGGAATTCCACAATGCACATGTTGCAGCGACTGTGGTAGCAGTGATGAGCCCTGGTGCAGTATGTCCTTTTGCATAGCCTGGGACAACGCAGTACGGATGTGATGCAAATCATGCTTGTGGAGTGGGCACAGATGAAGGACCTCTGCACCCTTCTGCACAGTTTCAAAATGGATAATAAGATTTAAGGTTAGCGCAGGCAATGCCTTGATCAGCATCACTATTCCGGTCATCTACATGCTGGAGCACACTTTGAATAGTCTGTGTGAGAAGTTGGTGGTCCCAGAGGAAGAAGTGGATGCAGAAAAGGATGCAGAAGGGATAATACTATCTCTAAGTTTCTGACTGTCATTGCACAGGCAGGTGTGATAGGAGGGTGGATTACAATGATTGAGGGGGGCTCATGGTATCAGACAAACTGTTAGTGAAGGTGCATGAGCCAAGGAACAAATGGAGGAGGAAAAGGTGATGCAGTCAGGAGATGAAGAGGATAATGATCTCCTCTCTATTGTCCATGGTTGATGGGAAGGGACGTAGGAAGCAACCTTGAATGTTACACCGCTACCAACACACCATGATGTGCTGTGGACCTCATGGAAGCACCTGACAAATGAGCACCTTCTTGCTGCACTATCTTGAACATGATGCCCATATTCTTAGGATTAGAAATAATGCTGACTACTTGGTTGCCCTCTTGTTAGAGCCACGGTACAAGAGTAAATTTTGCCAGATGCTTCCCAATCTGGAAAAGGAAGCGCACATGCCGAAATATTGAAACAGTGGTTTTCCCCAAGACAGCAGTGAGGCACACAGTGTGTACTGCAGTTCTAGACTTCCAACCCTGGGAACATCAAAGCGTCACCGCAAAAACATTAGCAGCAGCAGTGTAAGTGGCATAAGCAATTTATGTGAATAATTTCACACATTTTTTTAGACCAGCTCGTGCACCAGCAGAGTAGAGTACAAGTCTGACACGTTGTGAACGAGAGAGAGAGAGGATGGTGCAGAAGTATCTCAAGCTCAAGGTCAATGCCATCAGGGGGAATTAGACCCTTATGCATTTTAGTCTTCAAAAATGGAAGAGTGGACTGAGCTCGCCTATCATGCCTTGGAGGTTTTGTCATGCCCGGCAGCCAGTGTTCTCTCAGAACGTGTCTTCAGCGCTACTTGTGGTGTCCTGATGGATAAACACTTTCGGCTGTCCCTTCAAAGAGTAGACCACCTAACTTTCAAAATTAACAAGTAATGGATCTCCAATTACTTTTGAGCCCCATTTGCAGACTAGGCCATGGTGTTGTTTTTAGTGTCGTGCAGTGTTATTTCACTATGTGACACCTTTGTCGTCGATTCTGTGCCTGCTGTTGCTACTGATGCTGATGTTACAAATATTTTTTTAAATCTGGAGACTCCAAGTTGGGTCTCCATCTGTTGGGCTGCCTGTAGTGGAAGGTGTGTCAGAGGCCTATTTTACTGTTTCTACTCTTTTGAAATCGATGCTATTTTATTGGGGTGTGACAATTTTTTTTTTAAATGTGGAGAATCTAAGGCTAGTTTCACACTTGCTTTTTTTTGCAGCGCGTTTTTCCTGCAAAAAAACGCATTGAAAAAACACATACATAAGCATACAACTGCTGCGTTTTTTTCAAGCATTTTTATGAGCATGCATGAAAAAAACGCAGCGTTTTTATGCGTTTGTATGCGTTTTTAGTGCGTTTTTACCGCGTTTGCGTTTTTTTCCAACATTTTTAGGTGGCCCCTCACACTACCCAAACCATGACTTTACTAACCCTAACCCTGACCCTAACCCTAACCCTGACCCTAACCCTAACCCTGACCCTAACCCTTAACCAAATCATACTTAACCCTAACCCAAACCCTAAACCCTAACTAACCCTAACCCTAACCCTGACCCTAACCCTAACCCTAACCCTAACCCTAACCCTGACCCTAACCCTAACCCTAACCCTGACCCTAACCCTGACCCTAACCCTAACCCTAACCCTGACCCTAACCCTAACCCTAACCCTAACCCTGACCCTAACCCTTAACAAAACCATACTTAACCCTAACCCTGACCCTAACCCTAACCCTGACCCTAACCCTAACCCTAACCCTGACCCTAACCCTAACCCTAACCCTAACCCTGACCCTAACCCTTAACAAAACCATACTTAACCCTAATCCTGACCCTAACCCTGACCCTAATCCTTAACAAAACCATACTTAACCCTAACCCTGACCCTAACCCTAACCCTTAACAAAACCATACTTAACCCTGACCCTAACCCTAACCCTAACCCTAACCCTGACCCTAACTCTAACCCAAACCCCTAAATTCCATGGTTAAAAAAAAAACGCATATGCAAAAAAACGCATACATGAGCATGCCAGTGCGCACATATGCGCATCCATAGGCTATAATGGCCATTTTTAGCGCAAAACATGCGCATATGTGCGCATGCGCTTTTTTGCAGGGCCAAAAAATGCAACATGCTGCGTCTGGAAAATACCAACGCACACCCCAAAAAAACGCAGCGCATGAAAATCTCATACATGCGCTAACCAGCGCGCAGGTATGCGCACCCATGTTAAATATAGGGGAAAAAACGCATGCGCAGGTATGCGTTTTTTTCCAGCGCTAAAAAACGCAAATGTGAAACCAGCCTAAGTTGGGTTTCCTTCATGTGTGTTGCCTGTAGCAGTAGGGCTCCCATACTGGCAGGCCTGCACTTACTTTCAGTCAACTACCTGTATTAGTGTCCTTACATTTTTCTACCAATAGTAGTCTATGAAACTGATGTTTATGCCACCTGAGTGTGGCTGTGAAAAAAAATTGAGCTTTTGCCTAAGGTATCAGGGCTCCCAGCAAAAAAGGCTTACACTGCTCCTTTACCCACCACCAGGTCTTAATTGAAACTTCAATTCAAATGCTGGCCCAGACCCTAATACCTTATGCATGGACCATGGCTGGCTGCTGATGTGCCATTATCAAATTTCTACCGTGGGTCAATTGATTCCCCTTTTCATTGGGTCTGCCCCTAATTTTTGAAAATTTTCGGTCTCCAAGTTGGTTCTCCTTCATATGTGTTTCCTGAATTTGTCAGGCCTCTCAGAGCACCAGGCCTATTCCAGTCACTCATCCAACATAATTGAATGTGTTTGGGAAGCTTTTTGTCACCCCTTAAGGTGTTGTGTATATATTTTGCTTCCCACTGAATTTAATGGGGTTCGGGTAGGTTCGATGAACCATTCGGCGAACATCTGGAAGTTCAGCGACCTGAACCTTGAAACGTTCGCTCATATCTATTGGAGAGAAAATTATCATAGAATGGTTTGTGCACTTCAAATACAAAGCAACCTCATTCTGGAAATTGCACCCTTCTGGGAATTTAGCTACAAGTGTAATGATGATTTTTACTCCATGGTGGCTTTCCATAAATGAACAGTAACGGATGTTGCTAAGTGCCACCTCTCTTCTTGTTTCCTCTTCGACCGCTTACATTCTGGCTTCCAGCTGCATTACTCTACTGAAACTGCCCTAACTAAAGTCACCAATGACCTATTAGCCACCAAAGCCAAGCGACACTACTCTGTCCTCCTCCTCCTTGATTTGTCCTCTGCCTTTGACACAGTGGACCATTCCCTATTACTACAGACACTCTCATCCCTTGGCATCACTGACTTGGCCCTATCTTGGATCTCATCATACCTAACTGACCGGACTTTCAGCGTCTACCACTCCCACACTATCTCCTCACCTCGACCTCTATCTGTCGCAGTCCTGCAAGGTTCAGTGCTAGGGCCCCTGCTCTTCTCCATTTACACCTTCAGCCTCGGACAGCTCATAGAATCTCATGGCTTTCAGTATCACCTCTATGCTGATGATACACAGATCTACATCTCTGGGCCAGACATCACCTCCCTACTAACCAGAATCCCACAATGTCTGTCTGCTATTTCATCCTTCTTCTCCGCTAGATTTCTAAAACTTAATATGGACAAAACAGAATTTATCATCTTTGCCCCATCTCACTTGACCCCCCATTGGACCTATCAATGATATTAAATGGCTGCTCACTCTCCCCAGTCCCACAAGCTCGGGGTAATCCTTAACACTGATCTCTCCTTCAAACCACATATCCAAGCCTTTACCACTTCCTGCCGACTTCAAATCAAAAATATTTCCTGGGTCTGTACATTCCTCAACCAAGAATCTGCAAAAACCCTAGTCCATGCCCTTATCATCTCCCACCTTGACTACTGCAACCTCCTGCTTTGTGGCCTCCCCTCTAACACTCTTGCACCTTTCCAATCTATTCTAAACTCTGCTGCCTGACTAATCCACCTGTCCCCCTGTTATTCCCCAGCCTCTCCCCTATGTCAATCCATGCACTGGCTCACCATTACCCAAAGACTCCAGTTCAAAACCCTAACCATGGCATACAAAGCCATCCACAACCTATGTCCTCCATACATTTGTGACCTTGTCTCCCAGTACTTACCTGCATGCAACCTCCGGTCCTCACAAGATCTCCTTCTCTACTCCCTTCTTATCTTCTCTTCCCACAATCGCATACAAGATTTCTCCCACCCATCAATAATAATAATACTAATAATAATAAATGTTATTTCTATAGCGCCGACATATTCCGCAGCACTTTACATTTCAGAGGGGACATGTACAGATGATAGACATTACAGCATAACAATAATCACATAGATCATAACAGTTACCAAGAGGAATGAGGGCCCTGCTCGCAAGCTTACAATCTATGAGGAAAAAGGTAGACACGAAAGGTGGGTGGTAACAATTGCCCTGATTGTATGGACCAGCCATAATGTTAAGTGTGTAACAGAACAGACACAGAGGGTAAAGGATGCATAAAGCATGTGGGAACATGATGCCAGGAACCTGGTTATGGTAAAACTTTTGGCTGTGCCACACAGGGATAGATTACGTTAATGTGTTGAGGCGGTAGGCCAGTCTGAATAAATGCGTTTTCAGGGCACGCTTAAAATTGTGGGGATTGGGGACTAATCGTATTGACCTGGGAAGTGCATTCCAAAGAATTGGTGCAGCAGGTGTAAAGTCTTGGAGACGGGAGTGGGAGGTTCTGATTATTGAGGATGCTAACCTCAGGTCATCAGCAGAACGGAGGGTGTGGGTAGGGTGGTATACTGAAACCCCATCACCCCTACTCTGAAACTCTCTACCACAACATACCAGACTCTGGCCTACCATGGAAACCTTCAAAAAGAATCTGAAGACATACCTCTTCCGAATAGCCTACAACCTGCAGTAATCACCAATCAACCAAACCACTGCATGACCAGCTATACCCTCGCCTACTGTGTTCTCACCCATCCCTTGTAGATTGGGAGCCATCGCAGGCAGAGTCCTCTCTCATTCTGTACCAGTCATGACTTGTATTGTTTAAGATTATTGACTTGTTTTATTATGTATACCCCTCCTCACATGTAAAGCGCCATGGAATAAATGGCGCTATACTAATAATAAATAATAATAATAATAATTAAATAATAATAATAAGTGAAAATCTCAAATCTGTCATTATAGTATGCGTACATTGTGGTGCCCAGTACGTTGTAGAGCCATGTATATTCTGCCCAGCTCGAGCTTCTGGAGACATGCACCGTAAATTAAGCGGACACTCATTGCTACAAAAATGCCAAACATGTGCTTCATATTGGGGTTCAAAATAGAAGGGGCATTTGTATTTGGGAGCGCAAACTTTGCTGGATTTCTTTTGAGAAGCCAGGAGTCATATCACTTTTCCAGAGCCTTTGTGCTACCAGAAACATGGAAGCCTCCTATATTTCCATTGACAGAAGACAGACCTGAGGATTGCTTTTTTTGTGGATTAAGTTGAAGCTCTTAATGTGAACATTTTGCATAACATTTTGGATCACGTTTATCCTGCTACACTGAGCACTTACATCGGGTTTCCATATAAATCTCCGAATGACGTGATGAAACTTCTGAGGGATCCATTCACTATAATGAGGCAGATGAGAAACTGGGTCTGAGCAGAAAAAGTAAATTAATGTGCATGCAAAATGTAATTGCATATGAACACATGACCTTTACACAGAGAAAACCAAAAGCAAAACACAAAACAAATATCCTGGAATAAAAAAGTAAAAAAATATATTGCAAAAATTGCATGAAGGTAGTAATAATAGTAATAATAAGGGTATTTAGTTAACATAATTTTGATCAAAATAATGTAGAAGCCATTCTGTGCATATAAGGGTGTGACCGCCCTGTTTCTGAGTTGGAAAATCCATCCTGTCTGGCCTATACTATTACTGGTGGTTCAGTCCCTCTGTCCTTGTTCACATTTACGTCACTTGACAAGTGGAAAGGTTTTAAATACAAGAGTTAGGACTGTCCCACAAGGGTTGCCGTGACATGGCGGGATGGCTTCTACATTATTTTGATCAAAATTATGTTAACTAAATACCCTTATTATTACTATTATTACTACCTTCATGCAATTTTTGCAATATATTTTTTTACTTTTTTATTCCAGGATATTTGTTTTGTGTTTTGCTTTTGGTTTTCTCTGTGTAAAGGTCATGTGTTCATATGCAATTACATTTTGCATGCACATTAATTTACTTTTTCTGCTCAGACCCAGTTTCTCATTTGTTTCATTGTGCATTCTGTGCATATAAGGGTGTGACCGCCCTGTTTCTGAGTTGGAAAATCCATCCTGTCTGGCCTATACTATTACTGGTGGTTCAGTCCCTCTGTCCTTGTTCACATTTACGTCACTTGACAAGTGGAAAGGTTTAAATACAAGAGTTAGGACTGTCCCACAAGGGTTGCCGTGACGTGGCGGGATGGCTTCTACATTATTTTGATCAAAATTATGTTAACTAAATACCCTTATTATTACTATTATTACTACCTTCATGCAATTTTTGCAATATATTTTTTTACTTTTTTATTCCAGGATATTTGTTTTGTGTTTTGCTATAATGAGGCAGCAGTGTTCCTCTTGACTCCGTCTGGCCTCTGTTCGGCAGTGTCCTTCTTTTCAGAGGTCCACAAAACTGTGGCTGACCTTGCTTTTATGCACACAAGTGGATCATAGGTCCAATTTATGGAACTTCAGAGAAAAACAGACCTGTTGCAGTCAACCAGGCTCTGATTTGTTCTGCTTATTGGTTGGGCAGCATGAATAGACTGACAAGTTCTCCGTAAATGACAAATTTGCAGTGTGCAATGTACGTATTGACGTTGTTTTTTTCAGCTCTATTGTATATATATATGACAGCACATTTTAGCAATGATTTAAAAAAAAAACATTTTTATTTTAATTACACCTAGTCAATCAGTTTATAATATATGGAACATGCTTTTTGAGAAGTCATTTTTAAATCTTGTTCCCAGAATAGTCATTTAAATTGGGCTCCTGTTGTGAGCAATCGACAAACAGATGAATTTGGCAGCCATCTGAATTGCATAGCTTGGCTGTCAAAGTGTTTTATTTCTAATCTAGGTAAAGAAAACTTGGAGACTTTACAAAAATGTGGAAGCATTAAGTAATTGTCAATCTGCAAAATATTTTGTTCCTGGCTTAAAGCATTCATTTACTCCCTCAGTTTTGGTTTTATTAAACAAAGGAATAGGTAGGCAATGCATTTGGGTTTTATGGTTTACGCTATAAGATTTTATAATAAATGTATGCTTGTGTTTTTTGTATCTTTACTGCTTTTAGCTCAATTTTCATTTAAAAATAATGGAGATATATTTATGAAACTGTCTAAGAGAAAAGCAGGTTTTTTTTTTACTGTATCAATCAATCAATCACAGAGCATCTTTATTTTCTTATATTGCTCTCAAAAAATGAAAGCTGCATGTGCTTGTTTTAGTCAGTTTCGGAAACCTGCCCCAATATTTGCTAAAGCCAACTGAATGGACCTAAGACAAGCATCAAATAAATATATGTCTAAAATATCCCTACCAAGACAATTTGTTATTAGAAAAGTGTACAGTATCTGTTGATCTACAGGTAATATAACCAGAATAATTAAAAAAGCAAAGCAATAAAAAAACCTATTGTGACTTTAAGCTTTGGTTTCACATGATATAAAATAAAGGTAGAAACTAAATAGATTCATAGCATCAACAATGTTTTATTCAGAGCACTGATCTGAGGCTTGGTATGTGCCATACCTTTGGGTTTGACATTTCAGCTTTAACCCCTTCGCACCCGAGCCTGTTTTTGCCTTCGTGACCGGGCCAATTTTTTCAATTCTGACCAGTGTCACTTTATGAGGTCATAACTCTAGAACGCTTCAACGGATCCTACTGATTCTGACACTGTTTTCTCATGACATATTGTACTTCATGATGGTGGTAAAATTTTTTAGATATGAGCTGCGCTTATTTGTTAAAAAAAATCAAAATTTGGCGAAAATTTAGAAAATTTTGCAATTTTCAAACTTTTAATTTTTATGCCCTTAAATCAGAGGGTGATATCGCACAAAAGAGTTAATAAATAACATTTCCCACATGTCTACTTTACATCTGCACAATTTTGGAAACATAATTTTTTTTTTTTAGGAAGTTATAAGGGTTAAAAGTTGACCAGCGATTTCTCATTTTTACAACAAAATTTGCAACACCATTTTTTTTAGGGACCACCTCACATTTGAAGTGAGTTTGGGGGGGTCAATATGACAGAAAATACCCAAAAGTGACACCATTCTAACAACTGCACCTCTCAATGTACTCAAAACCACATTCAAGATGTTTATTAACCCTTCAGGTGCTTCACATGAATGAATGGAATATGGAAGGAAAAAATAAACATTTAACTTTTTTTCACAAACATTTTACTTCAAAACCATTTTTTTTTATTTTCACAAGTGTAAAAAGAGAAAATGAACCACAAAATTTTTTGTGCAATTTCTCCCGAATACGCCAATACCCCGTATGTGGGGCTAAACCACTGTTTGAGCACACGGCAGAGCTCAGAACGGAAGGAGTGCCGTTTGACTTTTTCAATGCAGAATTGGCTGGAATTGAGATCGGATGCCATGTCGCATTTGGAGAGCCCCTGATGTACCTAAACATTGGAAACCCCCCACAAGTGACCCCATTTTGGAAATTAGACCCCCCCAAGGGACTTATCTAGATGTGTGGTGAGCACTTTGAACCCCCAAGTGTTTCACTAAAGTTTATAATGTAGAGCCGTGAAAATAAAAAAAATCATTTTTTTTCCACAAAAATGATCTTTTAGCCCCCAATTTTTATTTTCACAAGGGTAACAGGAGAAATTGGACCCTAAGAGTTGTTGTCCAATTTGTCCTGAGTACGCTGGTACCCTATATGTGGGAGAAAACTACTGTTTGGGCACACGGTGGGGCTCGGAAGGGAAGTAGTGACGTTCTGAAATGCAGACTTTGATGGAATGGTCTGCGGGTGTCATGTCGCGTTTGCAGAGCCCCTGATGTACCCAAACAGTGGAAATCCCCCACAAGTGACCCCATTTTAGAAACTATACCCCCCAAGGAACTTATCTAGATGTGTGGTGAGCACTTTGAACCCCCAAGTGTTTCAGTAAAGTTTATAATGTAGAGGCGTGAAAATAAAAAAATCATTTTTTTTCCACAAAAATGATCTTTTAGCCCCCAATTTTTATTTTCACAAGGGTAACAGGAGAAATTGGACCCTAAGAGTTGTTGTCCAATTTGTCCTGAGTACGCTAGTGCCCCATATGTGGGAGAAAACTACTGTTTGGGCACACGGTGGGGCTCGGAAGGGAAGTAGTGACGTTCTGAAATGCAGACTTTGATGGAATGGTCTGCGGGCGTCATATTGCATTTACAGAGCCCCTGATATACCTAAACAGTGGAAACCCCCAATTCTAATTCCAACCCTAACCCCAACACACCCCTAACCCTAATCTCAGCCCTAACCATAACCCTAACCACAAACCTAACACCAACACACCCATAACCTTAATCCCAGCCCTAGCCCTAACCCTAACCCTAACCCTAACCCTAGCCCTAACCCTAACCCTAGCCCTAGCCCTTGCCCTAGCCCTAACCTGTGTACCTGCTTTTTTTTTTTCTTTACTTTTTTTTATTTTTGTGACAAGACCGCTGCCCTGCGATCTGACTCATAGTAACGCCACTTCTCCTCTGATCTCACACTGACAGATGATCAGAGGTGAAGCAGCGTTACTATGTGACAAGATCGCTGCCTGGCACATAATAACGCGACTTCTCCTCTGATCTCACAATGACAGATGATCAGAGGTGAGGCAGCATTACTGTGTGACAAGATCGCTGCCTGGCACAGCTGTGCCAGGCAGCGATCAGCTGTGCCAGGCAGCGATCTAGTCACACAGTAACGCTGCTTCACCTCTGATCATTTGTCAGTGTTAGATCAGAGGAGAAGCCGCGTTACAATGAGTGAGATCGCCGGGAAACAAGCAGCTTTCCCAGCGATCGCTCCCATTGGCTACTGTGACGCTGACGTCATCAGGACCTGAACCAATCAGGTCTCGATGACGTCGGGGGTCCCAGCATGCATTGTGCACCGGGATCCCTGCGTTGTAAGGTATGTGGGGGTCCCGGGGGGCACAAAACCGCCGACAGTAGATAAACGTCGGCGCTGCACAAAGCCCAGCAAGCGCTAACGTTTATCTACTGTGGGCGGTCGGGAAGAGGTTAAGAAGGTACAGGAGCTTAATGCCACATGGACCTCTAGAGAAGGTTGGCTTGTCCTTATTCGGCCCTGATTCAAAGACCCACTGAAATATTATCATATTTAGGGTATGTTCACACACTGTGAAATTACTGAGAAAACTGCAGCAAATTGGACGATTTCCTTGATACGCATAACATTGCTGGTTATAGTTAAATTAGTGACGAAATGAACAATTGATGGAGAAAGGTTGAACTTGATGGACCTAGATTTTTTTCAACCTTTGTTACTATGTAAATATGCAAGTATCCACAAATCATACAATACAGCTCTTGCTGTCTCATTTCCCTGTGGACTTACTCACCTCTCCTCCTCACTCCCACGCTGATTCCGGCGACGGCTCTTCTTCGATGTCAGGAGCTATGCTGCAGTCAGCCCGGCACACAGCGGGGACGTGATGAATTGACGTCATCACGCACCCGCTGTGTGTCAGAGGAAGAGGGGAATGATGGGAGAGGGAGCATCATGTGACGCTCTCTCTTCCATTATTGCGACACGTACTGGGGGGCCGCGCTAACTCTGGGTCACCCTGTCTTTCGGCACCATAGCCGCCACGTGGGCTGAAATTGCACCATACACTTTGTTGTGCAAATTCTTCTGCGTATGCTAATACCCCATATGTGGGGGTAAACTACTATTTGGGCTCACTGTGGGGCTCAGGAAAGAAGTGACGTTTTGGAATGCAGACTTTGATGGAATGGTATGCCGGTGTCATGTCTCATTTGGAGAGCCCCTGATGTGCCAAAACAGTGATACTCCCTCAAAATTGACCCATTTTGGAAGCTAGACCCCTAAAGGAATTTTTCTAGGTGTGTGGTGAGTAGAGATGAGCGAATTTGTTCAGATTCGGTTCCGAATACGATCAGAATCGAATATTGTTTTTGCAATATTCATCGAACACAGCCGACCGTCATTAGAGTTAATGGGAGTAGAAATTACTCAATATGTCTGGAACCGATCACAAGAGATACGTTCGGCATGAATATTGTTCTAATATGGCTTGAATATGTCAAATCAGAGTCGGGGACAAAATCCAAACAAATTCGCTCATCTCTAGTGGTGGGCACCTAGAAACCCCAGCTGCTTTCCAAATAGTCATAATGCAGAGCCGTGAAAATAAAAAAATCAAATTTTTCCCACAAAAAGTTATTTTAGCCCCAATTTTTTTTTTATTTTCACAAGGATAGCAGGAGAAAATTGACCCCACAATTTGTGTAATTTCTCTGGAATATGCCAAAACCCCATATGTAGTCAAAAATACCTTGGAGGCACAGTGCAAAGCTCAGAAAGAGCCATATTGGAGTTCACATTTTACTGGATTGGTTTGTGCCATGTCACATTGACAGAGTCAGCGAGGTGCCAGAAAACCAAATTCCCCCCTCCATAAAATCTGCAGTAATCTGCTCTGCCCTCAACCAGTGCACCTGCGCAGTAGCCATGACTGCCAGCAATGAAGAGGACGTCATCGCTGCAAGATGGGAGGTGCCGGACCGCGACTCCCACCGGACCCGAACCAGACCCAGAACGCCCCTGGGTGAGTATAATCTAACTCTTTTTTTCTTATCTTTCAGGTTACATCGGGGGCTTATCTACAGCATTACAGAATGCTGTAGATAAGCCCCTGATGCCGGTGGCCGCAGCTGATAGGCAAAAAAATTGATGACAAATTCCCTTTAACCCCTTCACGACCTTTGACGCCACGTAGGCATCATGAAAAGTCGTGCCAGAAAAAACCAATGACGCCTATGTGGCGTCATGACTTTAAAGCCCCCCTGCGGGTCGGGTGACCTAGGTCACTGAAAGGTCACCCAACCTGCAGATACAGGGGGCTTTGTTCTTCACCATAGGGGGCGTGGCTATGATCGCTCTGATTGACTGTTTCACTTTTAACAGCCAATCAGAGCGATAGTAATATTTCATCAATGAAAATTGATGAAATATTACAATCCAGCCATGGCCGATGCTGCAGTAGCATCGGACATGGCTGGAGACCGTGATCCGACCCCCCCCCACCGGCTCACGGGGCCGATCGGCCCCCGATACCGACTGACGGCGGCAATGTGCCGCCGCCGTCATCATCTGCTCCCCTCCCCCTTCTCTGTGCTCCCCCTGGTACCTCCGATGTCCCCCTCCGCCTCCCGGTGTCCCGCGGTCCCGGACCATGGGCGCCGCCATCTTGAAAATGGCGGGCGCATGCGCAGTCCGCCCGCCGGCTGCAATTTCCCTTCATTCTATTATGATCACTGTGATAAACTCTCACAGTGATCAAAATAGAATGAAAAGTAAATAAACCCCCCGTTTATCACCCCCATAGGCAGGATCAACTAATAAAATAAAGAATTTATTTTTATTTTTCCATGAGGGTTAGGGTTAGGGTTGGAAAGAGGGTTAGGGTTAGGGTTGGAAAGAGGGTTAGGGTTGGAAAGAGGGTTAAGGTTAGGGTTGGAAAGAGGGTTAGGGTTGGAATTAGGGTTAGGGTTGGAATTAGGGTTAGGGTTGGAATTAGGGTTACGGATAGGGTTAGGGGTGTGTTGGGGTTAGGGTTTTGGTTAGGGTTGGGATTAGGGTTAGGGATGTGTTGGGGTTAGGGTTGTGGTTAGGGGTGTGTTGGGGTTAGGGTTGGAGATAGAATTATGGGGTTTCCACTGTTTAGGCACATCAGGGGGTCTCTAAACGCGACATGGTGCAACCATTGATACCAGCCAATTTTGCGTTCAAAAAGTCAAACGGTGCTCCCTCCTTTCCAAGCCCCGACGTGTGCCCAAACAGTGGTTTACCCCAACATATGGGGTATCAGCGTACTCAGGAAAAATTGCACAACAACTTTGGTGGTCTAATTTCTCCTGTTACCCTTGGGAAAATAAAAAATTGGGGGCTAAAAAATTATTTTTTTTTAAATGAAATGATTTTTTTATTTTCACGTCTCTGCGTTATAAACGTCTGTGAAGCACTTGGGGGTTCCAAGTGCTCACCAGACATCTAGATAAGTTCCTTGGAAGGTCTAGTTTCCAAAATGGGGTCACTTGTGGGGGTTTCTACTGTTTAGGCACATCAGGGGCTCTGCAAACGTAACGACGACCGCAGACCTTCCCATCAAAGTCTGCATTTCAAAATGTCACTACTTCCATTCTCAGTCCTTACGTGCGCCCAAACAATGGTTCCTCCCCACATATGGGGTATCAGCGTACTCAGGACAAACTGGACAACATCTTTTGGGGTCCAATTTCTCCTGTTACCCTTGGGAAAATAAAAATTTGCGAGCTAAAAAATCATTTTTTGAGGAAAAAAAATGATTTTTTATTTTCACAGCTTTGCGTTATAAACTTCTGTGAAGCACTTGGGGGTTCAAAGTGCTCACCACACATCTAGATAAGTTCCTTGGGGGGTCTAATTTCCAAAATGGGGTCACTTGTGGGGGGGTTCCACAGTTTAGGCACACAAGGGCTCTGCAAATGCAACATGATGCCCGCAGACCATTCCATCAAAGTCAGCATTTCATAATGCCACTACTTCCCTTCCGAGCCACGACGTGTGCCCAAACAGTGGTCCCCACCCACATGTGGGGTATCAGCGTACTCAGGACAAACTGGACAAGAACTTTTGGGGTCCAATTTATCCTGTTACCCTTGTGAAAAAAAATTGTGAGCTAAAAATCTTTTTTTTTTGGAGGAAAAAAAAATGATTTTTTATTTTCACGGCTCTGCGTTATAAACTTCTGTGAAGCACTTGGGGGTTCAAGGTGCTCACCACACATCTAGATAATTTCCTTGGGGGGTCTAGTTTCCAAAATGAGGTCACATGCGGGGGGTTTCTACTGTTTAGGCACACAGGGGCTCTGCAAATGTAACATGACACCCTCAGACCATGCCATCAAAGTCAGCATTTCATAATGTCACTACTTCCCTTCCGAGCCCCGATGTGTGCCCAAACAGTGGTCCCCACCCACATATAGGGTACAAGCGTACTCAGGACAAACTGGACAACAACTTTTGGGGTCCAGTTTCTCCTGGTACCCTTGTGAAAATAAAAAATTGTGCACTAAAAAATAATTTTTTGAGTTAAAAAAAATATTTTTTATTTTCACAGCACTGCGTTATAAACTTTTGTGAAGCACTTGGGGGTTCTAAGTGCTCACTATGCATCTAGAAAAGTTCCTTAGGGGTCTAGTTTCCAAAATGGGGTTATTTGTGGGGGAGCTCCAATGTTTAGGCACACAGGGGCTCTCCAAACACGACATGGTGTCCGCTAACGATTAGAGGTAATTTTAATTTCAAAAAATCAAATGGCGCTCCTTCCCTTCTGAGCCCTGCCGTGCACCCAAACAGTGGTTCCCCCCCACATATGGGGTATCGGTGTACTCAGAACACATTGCACAACAATTTTTGTGGTCCAATTTCTCCTGTTACCCTTGCGAAAATAAAAAATAGCGTGCTAAAAAATCATTTTAGAGGAAAAAAAATGATTTTTTATTTTCACTGCTCTGCGTTATAAACTTCTGTGAAGCACCTGGAGGTTCAAAGTGCTCACTACACATCTAGGTAAGATCCATAAGGGGTCTAGTTTCCAAAATGGGGTCACTTGTGGGGTTTTCACTGTTTAGGCACACAGGGGCTCTCCAAACACGACATGGTGTCCGATAACGATTGGAGCTAATTTTCCATTCAAAAAGTCAAATAGCGCTCCTTCACTTACGGACCCTGTCGTGTGCCCAAACAGTGGTTTATGATGACATATGAGGTATCGATGTATTCAGGAGAAATTGCCCAACAAATTTTAGGATCCATTTTATCCTGTTGCCCATGTGAAAATGAAAAAACTGAGGCTAAAAGAAAATTTTTGTGAAAAAAAAGTACTTTTTTTTTTTACCGATCAATTTGTGAAGCACCTGGGGATTCAAAGTGATCACTATGCATGTAGATAAGTTCCTTGGGGGGGTCTAGTTTCCAAAATGGGGTCACTTGTGGGGGAGCTCCAATGTTTAGGCACACAGGGGCTCTCCAAACGCGACATGGTGTCCGCTAAATATTCCAGCATGTCTTCCATTCAAAAGTCAAATGGCGCTCCTTCCCTTCTGAGCCCTGCCGTGCGCCCAAACAGTGGTTTATGACCACATATGAGGTATCGGTGTACTCAGGAGAAATTGCCCAACAAATTTTATGATCCATTTTATCCTGTTACCCTTGCGAAAATGAAAAAAATGATGCTAAAAGAAAATTTTTGTTGTAAAAATTAAAATGTCCATTTTTTCTTTCCACGTTGCTTTAGTTCCTGCGAAACACCTGAAGGGTTAATAATCTTCTAGAATGTCGTTTTGAGTAGCTTGAGGGGTGCAGTTTTTAGATTGGTGTCACTTTTGGGTATTTTCTGCCATATAGACCCATCAAAGTGACTTCAAATGTGAGGTGGTCCCTTAAAAAAATGGTTTTGTAAATTTTGTTGTAAAAATGAGAAATCGCTGGTCAACTTTTAACCCTTATAACTTCTTAACAAAAAGAAATTTGTTTCCAAAATTGTGCTGATGTAAAGTAGACATGTGGGAAATGTTATTTAGTAGCCACTTTGTGTCACATAACTCTCTGGTTTAACAGAATAAAAATTCAAAATGTGAAAATTGCGAAATTTTCTAAATTTTTACCAAATTTCTGATTTTTTCACAAATAAACGCAAAAATTATCGACCTAAATTTACCACTAACATGAAGCCCAATATGTCACGAAAAAACATTCTCAGAATCGCTAGGATCCGTTGAAGTGTTCCTGAGTTATTACCTCATAAAGGGACACTGGTCAGAATTGCAAAAAATGGCCAGGTCATTAAGGTCAAAATAGGCTGGGTCAAGAAGGGGTTAAAGACGCTTTAAAAAAACAACTAGTGTTTGCATCTCTGTTTTTTGAGAGCTACCATTTTTCGATTTTTCGGCCAGCAGTCATGTGACAACTTGTTTTTTGCAGGATGAATTTATGTTTTCATTGGTACCATTTTCGGGCACATGACATTTTTTGATTGCTTTATATTCCAATTTTTGGGAGACAGAATAAGCAAAAACCAACAATCTAGGAATTGTTTTTTGTTTGTTTTTTAATGCCATTCCATGTAGGGTAAAATTGATAAGGCAGTTGTCACGATCCAGTCCGCCGCCTGTTGTGGTGTATGGCCAGACCAAGTATGAGGTGAAATGGGTGGTGGATTCTCATATGCTCCGCCGTTCACTGCAGTACTTGGTCCATTGGAAAGGTTACGGTCCTGAGGACCAGTCATGGGTGCCGGTGCGTTCGGTCCATGTGGATCGCTCGGTCCGGGCTTTTAACGCTCATTATCCAGGGTAGCCTGGGGGCCCAGTGGCCCCCCATTGAGAGGGGGTACTGTTACGATCCAGTCCAGAGTTTGCTTTCTGCTGTCTTCTCTCTGGACTGGTCATGCGGGGGTTAAGCCCCTCTGCCTCGTTTTGGAGCTGGCTGGGCTATTTCAGTCCTCTGTAGCCTGCGGACCAGTGTGAGCTATAGTTCAAGCTTCCAGACTAGAGCCGCTGGCCCCTATATCATAGTGATCCTTCTGCCTCTGACTTCCTGTACTCCTGTATGACTCGGCCTGATCTCTGGACTCCGACTCTTGCTTTCCATCTCTGATACCATGCTCCCCGACTGGCTTTGACTCTGTCTTGTACCCCGACTATGTCTTTCGTCTCACGATTTGGATACCATGTCCCCAGCAGGCTCTGACTTCAGGCTTGTCGCAGACTACGTGCTTTGCTGTGACCTTTGGTACTTCTGTAGTACCAGCAGGTGCGCAGGATGCAGTGTCGAGTCACGAGACAACTACAGTGTTTTTTTAAGAATACATTAATAGGACTTGAGAGGATTTTCCTCAGTCGCAGCCTGATCACCGAAACAGGGGTAACACAGGTTGCCCACGCAGGGGCTCTAAACAAGCAAACACAATAACGCAGCACACGACTACTCCCGGCAACGGCCGGTCACTATAGGGCCACGGTTTCGCAGACTATGGGTCCTTAAGTCTAGAGTCTACTTAGCCGTCCAGATGTCCCTCGCCATTCGAGCTGGTGGTCTTTCGGCGAAATAGTTGCTGGGCTCAGTTGCTGAGATGGTGACGTAGTCTTCGTGCTCTCCGGCGCGCTGAGGACACGGGAACCCCACAGGCCCCGGCGGAGTCCTTACACGGATGGGCGGCAGCGCCCGGACCTGGGCAGGCGGCAGCGGTGTATAGTGGCGTGTGACAGGCCACCTGCACAGCTAACGGCTGTGACAGGGAGTCCGCGATCAAGAGAGGCCCGCCTCCTGCTGCAGACGGCACGGTGCTGGCCGCGGCCACTGGTGAAAGCAGGGCGGCCGTGGATGGCAGGGAACAGGCTGCGGTCACGGGCTCAGGGGAGGCGACCACAGGTGACCATGGGTAGGCCGCTGTTGCGGCCAGAGGAGTGGCGACAGTGGCCGCGAGCTGTGCTGATGCCGCAGTGGCCGCGGTCTGGGCAGGGGCAACAAGTCTCGGACGGCTCTCTGGATACCGTCCCCCTGGAGTCTTCAGTCGGCGTCCTCCCTGGTGCTGGTCAGTTGCTCTAGCTGGCAGACGCTCCCACGCTCTCCTGCTCTCCCTGTCCTGGTCTGCTGACTCCTCGTCTGGGGGATTTCCCTCCCCCAGCCCACCTGTCAGTCACAACAGTCCATCCTCGAATCCTGTCCCCGGGAACAGTTTCCCCCAGAACCCAGATGACGGCTCCTCTGGTTCCGGCCCGGACACTCGACGGGGGCCATTCCTCCCACACTTCTGCTCCTGACAGTTTCTGATTCAGCTTATCTGACCACTCTTTCATTACATGTGACACCTGTGCTGTTGCTCTGTGTAAATACGCTGTGTGTGCATCCTCTCTTCCCTCACCAACACCCCCTGGTGGAGGTTGTGGGTCGCCCTCCCAGGGCTGTGGGGTACTCGGTACCAGGCCGGTGTCAGGGGAATGTGTCACAGCAGCGGTGACCCAATCCGTGGCCCTGGGCGCCCAAGTAATGGGGGAATGTAGTTAATGGAATGGAATAGTTCGTGACGCCACCTGTGGTGTTTGGCAAGCAAGATGTTAAGCCAACGCTGCATGCAGGTCCTCTGGGGCTGATGGTGTGTTGCAGCATAGATGTGTAGCTCCCCACAGGTGAAGCTGTAACCCCAGGGCAGTGTAGTTGCAATAGATGAGAATAGGCGCAGGTGGTGTGAGGAATGATGGTACCCAGATGTAGCGGTGCTGACGGTGTTAGCACACAAATGAATGGAAGACACCAGGGCTTGCAGTTCCAAAGCTTTACTCACAGTCCGTGGTACACACTGGTGCCTGCCTCTGTGCAGTGTTCTCCGGGGCAGAGACTCAATCAACCTCCCGGGCAAGTCAGGATTCTCCTCTCCAACACTCCGCCAACATGTACCTTTCCTGAACGACTCCTCTATTGCGCCTTTTAGTGTGAAGAGCTCCAGTACCGTGGTACTCTGGTGTTCCTCCTGTCAGATGTTCCTAACAACTCTACTTGTATGACAGACAGCTGTAGCCTCTCTCGGGGACTCCCTTCTCCAGAGTCCTGGCTCTCTATTCAGTTGCTGTTGTGCCCCAAGTCCTAGATGGGAGCAATGCATTTACAGCCAACTACTCCACCGGTGTCTGCTGCAGAACCATAAGTGTCCATACAACCTCGGGGACCGGGCCCCGGCCTTGTGCTGAGAACCTATAGGCAGGGTTCCTCTCCCAACCCACGTCTCCTCTCTGTTCTCTCTACTCTTTCCTATGGAAGCTTAGGTTGCAGTTCTACGTCCTTCTCCTTCTGTTCCTTCCCCGTGCCAGCTGGCTCAGATCACTGAGGCAGCTGCAGCACTCCTTCCTCCATCCCTTCCTCCAGGGATCACCACTCCTCCCGAGTGGCTTCCTTCCTCACTGACCTTCTGTCAGACTGATCTGTAATTCTAAACCTTCCAAACCTTTTATATGATCTCAACTCCACCCACCTCCCAGCACATCCAGTGTTCCATGCAGGGAACCACCAAAGCACTCCTAATGTCTAGGAGGAGAAAGACACCTCACTGTGGTTGTGCAGAACTACCCTGTTGTGTGGGGTGCGAGTGTTGGAGTGTGGAAAGGAGTTCCCAACTTACCTAGTTGGTGGGGCACTACACCTTAGGAGAAGGTGCAGTACCTCTGTGGTGACTGAGCCTCAGGGGCGCCACAGTTGCGCTATACTGCACTGCAGCATATCACAGCAGTGTTATTCTTCGGGTCCATTCGATTACAGCGATACAACATTTATATAGTTTTTCTGTTTTGGCGCTTTTACTCAATAAAAACTATTTTAAAGAAAAATTAATTATTTTTACATCGCTTTATTCTGAGAGCTATAACTATTTTTTGGCTGATGAAGCTGCATGATGGCTTGTTTTTTGTGGAGCAAGATGTTATGTTTAACAATACCATTTTTCTTTACATTTATAATTTTTATCACGTTTTATTCCACTTTTTTCAGGGGTATGATGATAAAGCATCATTTTTTGCCTCGTTGTTTTTTTTTTTAAATTTTATGGTGTACAGTAAAGGGGTTAACTAGTGGGACAGTTTTATAAGTCTGGTCATTCCCGACACAATGATATTACATGTGTACATTTATTGTTTTTTTATTCTCGTAATAATATCTATTTATCTGTACAATATACACATTTTATTTTCGTGATTTTTTTAAAAAATATGTATTTTTACAACTTTTTCACTTTTTTAACTTTTATACTTAGGCCGGGATCACACTACTGTGTGTGATGCGAGAAACTTGCACGAGTCTCTCGCATCAACACCCGGCACTACCACCAGCACTCAGGGCCGGAGCTGCGGCTGCATGTATTTCTATGCAGCCGCAGCTCCGGTCCTGAGCACCGGCGGCAGTGCCGGGTGTTGATGCGAGATGACGTTGTGGGGTCTCTGATCCAACGTCATAGGGGATTACTTCCCTCTGTCTTCTCACTAAATGCTGCAATTGTAGCATTTAGGAGGATAAAATGCTGGGAGTGGTGTGGCACCGTTCCTGGCACTGAGAGCTGGGTGTCAGCTGTCAGAATCAGCTGACACCCAGTGGTGATCGTGCGCGTGCACAGCCTCTGTATCCATACGTCCTTGGTCGGTAAGTACCACGCAACCTGGACGTATGAATATGTCTAAGGTTATAAAAGGGTTAAATAACGCACTTTCACTTCCACTCCATGTGTCAAAAAAGTAAATTCCAACCACTTATAGAGTATCATTACACTTAGGAGAAATTGCGTTACCCATTTTTGGGTGCATTTTTTTGCAATTTTACTGTTGATAAATTTTTAACCCTTCTAACATCCTTAAAAATGACCCTGACATGGAGTGGACATTCAAATGTAATTTGCTAACTATGTTGTGTGGTATGAATTTCTCTTCTTGGGTCATAAAAATTCAGGTAAAAATGTCAACTTTTTCTAATATTTTGCAGGATATCAAATATTTTCTGAAATAAACGCAAATCTAATTAACCTAAAATTTACTTAAAACTTATTTATCACTATCATGAAGTATAAAGTGTCATTAATGAACATTCTTGGAATCACTAGGATTAGAAGCAACACTGCAAAATTATTACCACATAAAGTGATGCAAGTCAAATTTGTAAAATGGGGCTCTGTCAGGAGGGTGACATAGGCTACTGAGGTTAAAAATCATTATTCATGTACCTGCTCAGTGTGGTGGCATAGATTTCAGCAACATTTGCTTCAGTTATGAAATAGGCCCTCTAGTGGACATAAGTTTACACTCCCAGAAGGCAAGCTACAGATTTATGAAAAAGGTAGCCATAGACATGACATTTTTCAGTAGACCTGCCTAAAAAGTAAGTTCTAAGAGAACTACCGTATTTAGGCTAGTCATATTGTTAGACCATATTTCATATAGTAGAGATTCATGATATCTCACCAACATATAAAAACAAAAGAAAAGGTAACTGACTGTGTAAAATAGTTTCATTATTACAATAGTGATCAATATTTGATTTGTCTTATTGGTTTATGAGGATAGGGTTATGTTCACTATGTTTTTGGCAACCAAAATACAAGTACAATTTTTTTTTAAACATGATGTAAGAAAAGCATCACTGCAAAAAAACAGAACATTTTAACCAATGTACTTGGAATGGTTTTGCCGAGGAAAAACGTATAAATGAATCTCCCTATTGCTTGACCACATATTAAAAAATTATCTAAAAACAAAATGTAGAAAAATAACACAAAAAATCTCATTGATCAGCTATGTCCAATTCAAACTCAGAGATTACTTTTTATGAATATAATTTAAGGTTCAGATAGCCATATTTGCACTCTGCCAACAGCTCCCTGATCCAGTGTGCTGGTGTGTCCTACAGACCAGACTAGTGCATGTAAATGCAGGCAGCATCTGTACTCGTCAGCTGTAGGCCAGGCGCTTGTCCAGCATTTATGTGGCACCCCTAAGGGTTCAGTCGCCACAGAGGTCGTGCACCTCATCCAGAGGTGTAGTATCCCACTATCCCAGGTAAGATGGAGACACCTGACCACACTCACACACCTGCATCCCACACACACTTAGAACAGCAGAGCACCCTATATGGCCCCTGCTTGGTTCATGAAGGGAGTTGGGAGGTGGGTGGAGTTTAGGTTTAGAGCGAGAGAACTGTAAGAAGTTAGGACAGTTCCCCTTAGGGGGAGGAAGTGAGAGGACGTAGTTGGAGCAGCTCCTAGTCAGGAGGAGCTGCTGGACGGAGTAATCTTGAAAGGAAGTTCCCTGAGAGTTAAAAGGGGTTCTCCCAGAGGCACAGGTGGAGAGTGCTCGCTGTGGGGCTCGTTCCACGCTGATGGACGTCAGGTGGGGGAGAATCCAGGTCGCAGAAGGGTCTCGGCCCCTTAACCTAGTGGAGTTAGCATCAGGACTCAGCTAGTAAGCCAATAGCTGTGTCAACTTTAGGGGCCACAGCCAACTACCACAGTTATCTTCTCCGGGAATGCAGTCAGAAAGGATCAAGGAAATGTCATGGGTCACGTTGTCCGACAGGATCCGTGGCAGCTGGACTGGGACACTGACTGTGAGGTGCTCGAAGGGAAGGAAAGTGGAAAGCAGCATTGTGGATACGGCCAGGAAAGGCACATACTGAAATGAGTGTTGGAAAGGTGTACTACATTTGCCTGGGAGTTGATTGAGCCCCTCACCTGGAGAGCACAGCATTGAAGCAGGCATGTGTGTGTACTAGAAACTGAGTAAAGCTTTGGAACTGCATTCAACTGTGTCTTCTGCCTTCTTCTGGCGTCACCAACTCAGCACTGCTACATCCTTTACTCCACACTACATCTACCTCAACATTTATTCTAACTGCCCTGGGACTCAGCTCTGCCTGTGGAGAGCTATTCCAACACTGCTGCATCAAACCATCAGTCCCAGAGGATCTGCACTGCAGCGGTGGTCGCCTCTGACCAGATACTACAGGTGGCGTCACGAACTCTTATTACCAAAAAACTCTTTCTTTATCATCCCCTGTAAATATTTCCCATTCCATTGGATGCCCAGTGTCACGGATCGGGTCACTGCCGCTGTGACACTGCCCCTTTAAGAAGCAGCCCGGTACCGAGTACCCCACTTGCCCTGGTGGGCGCTCCATTAACATAGCGATCTGATGTGTATTACCTTATGAAAACAGATATGTCACCAGATTTCATAACAAAAAAGGCATACCTTATTAAAAACAACCCATCACTAGGTTTCCCCAATATAAATTACGGACACCACTTTTAATGCACCTTTTAACAGTATTCAAGCAAGATGTACATAAAGTCCCAAATGCATTACAGTACCTTGCTATAACCTCAGCAGGGCAGAGAGAAGTTTACCTGTGCAGGAGCATAATTGGGGACATTGTGTGAAAGATGTATGATGCGTCAGCCTCATGAAACAGGGCAAGAGGACGGCGATTGCGACAAGACAAGAGGCAACAAAGCAAGACCAGCAATGCCCTTCAGACCAGCCCGCGGTGTATGGGAAGATTAAAAAAGGTATTTTTTTGAGCTTTGTAGAGGGCATATATACATCTTGCTAAAATACTGTAAAAGAGGCATTAACCCGTTCACCCCCAGGCCATTTTACATTTTCTTTTTCTTTTTTCCTTCTCTTGTTTCAAGAACCATATTTTTTTTTTATTTTTCCATTTTTTTGCGGGATGAGTTGTACTTTTGAATGCCATCATTGATTTTGCCACATAGTGTACTGGAAAACAGGAAAAAATATTCCAAGTGCAATGAAAGTGCAAAAAAAGTGCAATATTTCAATTTGTTATTTAGGTTTCTTTATTTACCATGTTCATTATATTGTAAAACTAATCCTGCATCGTGATTTACCAGGCCAGTATGAGTATGCAGACACCAAAGTTGCATATGTAGAAACACAGGGTCAGTGGGTGCTCTTGTCCGCTGGACCGACTGTCTTTAGAAAGACTGCATGGACCAGGGCTCATACCACTGAACGCCCGCACTCCTTTTAACATGGGTGTAACACTACTCAGACAACACAGGGTGAAGGTAAAAC
Source organism: Dendrobates tinctorius (assembly GCF_039654945.1). NCBI lineage: Eukaryota > Metazoa > Chordata > Amphibia > Anura > Dendrobatidae > Dendrobates > Dendrobates tinctorius. The sequence goes on along the minus strand of NW_027361789.1, from coordinate 7,029,462 downwards.
GGTGTGTCAGTACTTTATTGAACCACAAAACAGACAGATAACACATAGAACAGTCCCAAGATGGTGCACATTACAGAGTTTCACCCTTCCTCTGAGTTGCCGGAATAATAGCAGTTGTTACTTCAGATGTTCCATGACCGATTACCTCACTTGTGGCGCGCACACAGAGAGGAGGTAACGACAAGTGTAGGAAGATGACAGTCCATTCAGGTACAAGGACAGTTGACCAGAGGATCACATCTTGGCTTCTCCAATCATCTCCATTGAGCCAGGCTACCACCGGGTCCCAATCCTGGCCTTCTCCAATATTATCCATGGATCAGCAATGGTCAATGGAGCAGATCTGTATTCTTCCAGCTGGGGCCATGGTCACCAAAGCTGACATGCCGTAGAATGATAAATCTGTGTCCCTCGTGATGGAGCCATGATGTCTTGGCTGTTGTCCTGTCTCTGGTTCTTTGGAAGTTTGGATGTCTTGGCTGAATCTATCTCACTCTGTCTCTCTCATATGGGGCAGCACGGTGGTTCAAATCCCACCAAGGACAACTTCTGCACAGAGTTGCAGATGTTGTCTGTAAAGTGCTGTGGAATTAATGGTGCTATTTAAATGAGTAAAATAAATAAATAAAGAGGAAGAATGGTGTTCTATTTGCATAGTATTTCCTCCTCTATTTTCCAAATCAACAAACTGGCTGGCTTAGACAATGTGTAATCATCCAGGATAACAGCACAATGTGTCACAACAAATTGTCAACATTACAGGATTACACAGGCAAAAGTCTGTTTTCTTGACCAACCAGAAAGAAACACATAAATTCAAAAGTCAACATATAGATAAGAATCTATTCTTCTTGGTTTGCTGAAAATAGATGTCTGGTTAATTTAGATACAATTCTATGTCCTCACAGCATAGTTTATTTTTTTATTTAAGTGATGAAAAAGATTCCGAAATTTGCTTGAAAAGTTTTTGCGTTTGTCACCATTTTCCGATAAGCATTAACTGACAATTTTATTGATACCATTTTGGGTTAGATATTATTTTTTCATTGCCTGTTACTACATTTTATTGCAATGTCACGGCGGCCAAAAAAACTTGATTCTGGCACTTTTGATTTTTCTTTTTCTCGTTACCCTGTTTATTAATTTGATTAATTTTATTTAGTTTTGATAAAACATTTCTGAATGCAGCGATACCAAATATTTTGTCTTTTGTTTCCTTTATTGGTTTTTTTCAATGGGGCATGTTTCACTTTTTTCTTTATTTAATCATGTTTTGCTTTTTTTCATATTTTTTTATTTTTTTTTACCTTATTTAATAGTCCCCTTAAGTGACTAGAAGCTACGATTATCTGATTGCCTATACTGTACATAGTTGATAGCAGTGCTTCAGTACTCAATGTATAGCAGAAATCATGATCTCCTAGTATCGTCGGCCACAAGCCAGCATTCACAGGACTATCGTAATGACAGACATAGGAGTCTTCTGTAGACCCGCATCTGTCATGACAATACATCAGTGCTCCATGATCAAGTGACAGAGGCGGAGCATTTTAAATCCTGCTGTCAGAGATTGACAGTGGGATTTAATTGGTTAACAGCTGCAGTTGGAGCATCACTCTCCCTGCGACTGTTAAATGCAGTCATATGTTGTGTAGGGGTTAAAGGCAGTAGTTTATACTTGGAAACCTGGTGATAGTTTCTCTTTAGATAGATTTGCTGTTGTGAATTCACTTTCTGGCCTACCTCTAGTGGTTACTGGAGGTAGTGGAGCTGATCTAATTAACAGAGGCCTGCCACTAATGAGGAGGATGACTGGAGATCTGGAGTTTCTGACTGGACTTAAGACAGCCGACTCCCTCTATCCCTGCTGGAGATTTTTTCCTGCCTCCTGAGGTCTTAGTTTCCAGCTGTCCCTGCATGCTCAGCTAAGTATTCTTTTGTTATTGTTCACATTTGATCTGGTTTTGTCTGTTATGATGAGTCACCGAAGGAGGAAAAAACAAAATACCAGCTAAGTCCAGAGGTTGGCAGCTATCGGATTGCAGACCCCTGAACCTATCCACAACAACTAGCAGTAGCCGTGGGGGGTTCCCACGGTGCCCTAGACCCCTCGATCACAGCCGGAGAACTACATAGCCTAAAGACAGAAAGGGGAAAACTAAACTGCCCCAGAGCAGACCCCAAAGCAATAGGCAGCCCCCAACATATAATGACGGTGAAGCAAGATGAAAACACTAACACAGATAGAAAGATAGGTTGAGCAAATGATGGGGCCCAAGCTAACTACATAGGACAGGATAGGAAAGCTGCTGTCTGCCATCCGCAAAAAACCCTATCAAAATGAGCCAACCGACTGATAGGAAAAACAGGCCCTGAAGTCGCTAGGCTTCAAAAGACTATATCAGCACTCAGGTATATTCTGAAGACAGAGCAAAAGATCAACAGATCAGAGACAAAAATGGAATTCAGCTCACCCCCGGCCGGGGATGGCAGAACTCCCAAAAAACAAGGCAAAACAAAAACAAAACTGAAGAGTACAAAGCAGAGCAGAAAAACTTAGCTTTGAGATGCAGGAATCAGACTGGTCTCCAAGAATCAAGCAGGAAAATCACCAGCCAGGAAGAAGGGCGTCGGCAGCCTTATATCCAGTCCTCAATTCCAGCCACCCAGTCATCATCTAGCTGCCCAGGTGTTTGGTAATCAGTCTCACTACCTTCCTTCACTAGAGGAGGGAGTTCCTCAGACCTCAATGGTGCAGGGAAAAATGAACTCACAATATTTGTCTATTTCAGTTTTGTGTGATAAGCCAGCTCCGGCTGGGGCTGTGTTGAATTTCCATCCTTATGTTACTGCTTGTGCCAGTTTGTTTTTGTCCCTTATTAGATTGGCCTCTTTTTGCTCTGCTTTCAGAATATACCAGAGTGCTGATATAGTAGACGAAGTCTAGTGACTTCAGTATTTTTCTATCAGACGTGTTGGACATTTTTTGCAGGGTTTTTTGTGTGATTGCAGACAGAGTCTTTCCTGTCCTGTCTAGTTAGTGTGGGCCCCATCGTTTGCTCAGTCTATTTTCCTACCTGCGTTTGTGTTTTCATCTTGTCTCACCGACAATATATGTTTGGGGGCTATCTATTCCTTTGGGGTCTGCTCTGTTGCAGTTTAGATTTCCCCTTTCTTGCTTTAGGCTTATTTAGTTCTCCAGCTGTGTCGAGGTGTCTAGGATCATCGTAGGTACGCTCCACGGCTACTGCTAGTTGTGTGGATAGGATCAGGGTCTGATCCGCTTAGTTACCAACCTCTCTGGTTTTCTGTGGCTTAGCTTGGTCTTGCTTTCCTCCTCGGTGACCCAATCATAACAATCTGCAAAGTTTTTGAAAAGTCCAAATAAACAACATCAACCCCTAGTCCTAATGGAGGCTTATCAAATTAATTTGATAAAACCAATCCATGTTGAAGCTAGGGTTATTTTTTTACTGCCATACTCCAGGATAGGATCTTAGAAAACCCTAACATTTTGGTCCACAGTAGAGGTTAAACTTACCAGCCTATTATTTTCAGACTCAATTTTCGACTCCTTTTTGAATATTATATCTCCCCATTTGCTGAATGCCAGTCCTGTGGTAAAAATCCTGTTATTATGGATTCTTTGAATATTAGAAATAATGACCTTTCTATCATGGTACCTAGTTTCAGCACTGCGGGTCTGGTGATTTCTATTTTAGTATTTTTGAGTATACATTTTGCTGGATTAAAGGGGTTGTCCGATCCAAATAAGTGTGCAGTCACTGTGCTCTGCGGGGATTCACCAGTTTCAGACCCAGGTCCGGAAGATATGTATGAGTTATACTTACCCCACTTGTATGGAGTGAAGCCATGACCTCTAGTTGTCCACGCTCACTGGCCGTGCCACTAGACGGGGCCTCGCATCATACAGTTGTATGGAGCGAGGTAATGCCCACTAGATGGTCCCTGCCAGGGAGTATATATGACCCATACATACTCTCTGATCCTGGGTCTGAAACCGACAAACCCCCGCAGTGCACAGAGCGTTTGCTGGGGGGGATTCATAAATGTGCATTCACACAAAATGATAGTATGATGGTATCTCTCATCATATCATGGGAATTTCAAGTATACATACTGAAGAGATGGTGGCATTTGCTAAATTGGCCTTTACTTCATTTTCTTCTATCATTTCATTTTATTTTTGAGGGGCCATCACTATCATTTTTGAGTTTTCTACTGTTTATGTAGCTAAAGAATATTTTTGGTTTATTGTCATTATTGCTTTCTTTGGCAATGATCTTCTTTGTCTTAATCTTTGCTGCCTTGTATTGCTTTTCATTCATTTAATTTTTTGCTCTATATATATTTAATTCCTTATCATTACCCTCCTACTTTAATTCTCTAAATACTTTATTTTTGTCATTTATTGCCCCCCTTACAGCTCTGTTTAGCCATAGTGGTTTCTATTTCTAACTTTTTTATTCCAATACGATATTTCGTGCACAGGACGTTTTTCTTGTTGTACTTTTATATTTTAAAGGACATTATTTTCTAAGAAAGCAAAAGAACTTAACAAGACCATTGGTGTTTGTCAGCTACTTATCTTCCGGATGTGATTAAATTAATATTCATACTCAGCTGAACCACATTTACATGTCCAAGGAGGAGTTGAATACATAGCTGTTGGCAGAATATCTAACTTAGATGGATAGCTTCAAGTACATATATCATAAAGATATAAGAAGCATTTGCCCTAGAGAACCTGTTAAGCAACCTGTATATAACAGACTGTTGTCTTAACCCCAAAGTGTCTGATCTTGAGGGAAAAAAAAGAAATATTATTTTAATTCTCTTGCTTTCCATCAAGATACAGTGTGGGAAAAAAGTATTTAATCCCTTGCTGATTTTGTAAGTTTGCCCACTGACAAAGACATGAACAGTCTATAATGTTAAGGGTAGGTTAATTTTAACATTTAGAGATAGAATATCAAAACTAAAATCCAGAAAATCACATTGTATAAATAATCCCCTTTCTGACATCAGATGTACTATCTCGTCCATGTGCCCTGGGCCCGTATGCTCATGGATGGGATAGTATGTCATGTGCGATCAGCCGCGCTCTCAGGGGGAGAGCCGCTGATCCTGGACGGGTGTCAGCTGATTCTCACAGCTAACACCCGGCACTAAGTGCATATAGTGGGTTTTTATGTTTGGCAGCTGTCACACGCTAATTGACGCTTTTTATTGCAAAAAATAGTTTATGCATCACCACATTTTGAGAGCTATCATTTTTCCATATTTTGGCCCACAGAGTCATGTGAGGTCTTATTTTTTGCGGGACGAGTTGACTGTTTTATTGGTATCATTTTTGGGCACATGACAATTTTATATCTCTTTTTATTTAGATTTTGGGAGGCAGAATGAACAAAAACCAGTAATTAACAAATTTCTTTTGGGGGGCGTTTACACTGTTCTGCGTGTGGTAAAATTGATAAAGTAAATAGCAAAGCCACTAAAGAAGACTCAAGGTCTCCAAAAATTCATTTTTAAACAGCAGAAAAAAAGGCAGCAACACTTACCTGCCCAGGTCTAGGAACAAATGCACTGCAGGGTGCAGCCCGCCCATAAAGCAAGATGTTAGCAACACAGGTGCAAAATACCAGATTAACAGCCACTCTCCATCTACCCATTCCTGGAGGGGGTGACTGCCCAGTATAAAATTGCACAATAAAGGCCCGCATAGGGTGCTGTTCACACAAGGGAACTACACAGTGTCTGGCTCACAGCCTATTAGTCATGCCCCTACTATTCGACTAGGCGGGCTGGCCAGCACACCCTCAATGTATCCCAGTGTGAACACCCCTAATACGAGATCAAACGTGTTTGAGCTCGGCTGCACGCTGAAAATTATATTGTGCAAAAAATACACAATTAGTGAGGTATTAGCTGATATTTTGGCCAAAATACATGAGCCCGTAAACTGCGCCAAAGTTCCTCACGCTTACGGGTCCCTACACTAAACTAAATAGCAAAGCCACTAAGGAAGACTCAAGGTCTCCAAAAATTCATTTTTAAACAGCAGGAAAAAAGGCAGCAACACTTACCTGCCCAGGTCTAGGAACAAATGCACTGCAGGGTGCAGCCAGCCCATAAAGCAAGATGTTAGCAACACAGGTGTGAACAGCGCCCTATGCGGGCCTTTATTGTGCAATTTTATACTGGGCAGTCACCCCCTCCAGGAATGGGTAGATGGAGAGTGGCTGTTAATCTGGTATTTTGCACCTGTGTTGCTAACATCTTGCTTTATGGGCTGGCTGCACCCTGCAGTGCATTTGTTCCTAGACCTGGGCAGGTAAGTGTTGCTGCCTTTTTTCTGCTGTTTAAAAATGAATTTTTGGAGACCTTGAGTCTTCTTTAGTGTCTTTGCTATTTAGTTTAGTGTAGGGACCTGTAAGCGTGAGGAACTTTGGCGCAGTTTACGGGCTCAAGTATTTTGGCCAAAATATCAGCTAATACCTCACTAATTGTGTATTTTTTACACTATATAATTTTCAGGGTGCAGCCGAGCTCAAACACGTTTGGTCTCGTATGAGGGGTGTTCACACTGGGATACATTGAGGGTGTGCTGGCCAGCCCGCCTAGTCGAATAGTAGGGGCGTGACTAATAGGCTGTGAGCCAGACACTGTGTAGTTCCCTTGTGTGAACAGCACCCTATGCGGGCCTTTATTGTGCAATTTTATACTGGGCAGTCACCCCCTCCAGGAATGGGTAGGTGGAGAGTGGCTGTTAATCTTGTATTTTGCACCTGTGTTGCTAACATCTTGCTTTATGGGCGGGCTGCACCCTGCAGTGCATTTGTTCCTAGACCTGGGCAGGTAAATGTTGCTGCCTTTTTTTCTGCTGTTTAAAATTGATAAAGCGGTTTTATTCTTCGGGTCAGTACGATTACAGCGATACCTCACTTATATCATTTTTTATGTTTTCTCGCTTTTATACAATAAAAACAATTCTATATAAAAAATAATTATTTTTGCATCGCTTTATTCTGCGAGCTATAACTTTTTAATTTTTTTGCTGATGACGCTGTTTGGTGGCTCATTTTTTGCGGGACAAGATGACGTTTTCAGCGGTACCATGTTTGTTTTATATACGTCTTTTTGATCTCGTGTTATTGCACTTTTTATTTAGAAGTATAATTATAAAACATTGTCTTTTGCCTTGTTTTTTTTAAGGGATTCACTAAAGGGGTTAACTAGCAGGACAGTTTAATAAAGCAGGTCGTTATGGACATGACGATATTAAAGGGGTTGTCCGGGCTTTTCACATAATCTCAGTGCATATCTGGGCTGCAGAATGTTGACAATAAGTAATTTACCTTCTGTGGCCAATTTGCAGCATTTCCAAGATATGATCTCTTGCTTCTATGAAAAACGTCCAGGGGGGGTGTGTGTTCTGGCATTGAAATGAGAACTGGTCGTTTCCTCTTCACCAGTTTCATTTTCCATAGATCGCTGTTCAGCATGTGTCTGGGGGAGGAGCAGCTGGGTGATTCTGCTCTCTGCACTGAGGCTGCTAGAGGGGGAGGATTTGTTACTGTGTGAGGAGGGATAGGCTTGTTCATGTGGTCGGGGAGGGCCTGTTGCTATGGAGGGTGGGGTTGTTGCTATAGAGGGCATGTTTTTAGTACAGTAGGAGGAAACGACCAGCTCTCATTTCTATGCCAGAACACACCCCCACGGGACGTTTTTCTTAGAAGCAAGAGATCATATCTTGGAAACGCTGCAAACTCGCCACAGAAGGTAAATTACTTATTGTCAGCATTCTATAGCCCAGATATGCACTGAGATTATGTGAAAAGCCCGGACAACCCCTTTAATTATGTGTATTTTTATAGTTTTTTTTATTATTTACAAAAAAAAACAATTAGGGATTTTTTTATTTATTTAGGTTTTTTTTTAAAAAATTTTTACACAAGATTTTTTTTTTTTACTTTATACGTAGTATACATAGTGCCGGGTGTCAGCTGTGATAATCAGCTGACACCCAGCCGCGATCAGCGGCGCTCCCCCCTGTGCGCTGCTGATCTATGATGACACACTATCCCGTCTATGATGACACACTATCCCGTCCTTGGGAATTAAGTCCCAGGACACATGGACTGGATAGTACGCCATCTGTCAGAAAGGGGTTAAATGACCACTGATCAATAAATATTGTACATTCTACAGTCATTCAATAACCTTTTTACATGGCAGACTACGCTTATTGATGCATACTGAACAATCTGTAATGGATTGATCAGTTTACATCAGCTGATATTGTTTTCAGTCCTGTTTGCCGAGTATGATGATCTTTTGTGCTACACAGAAGATCATTTCACCTGATGAACGAGCGTTTTACTCATTCATCTGGTGATTGGCAGCCTTATTTGACTGAAAGATTATTGTGAAATAACAATGTTGCAGTGTAAATGGATCCTCAGAGGCTCTAAAACTAAAATAAATTGTGCCAATGAAGTGGAGACTATTTATATCTGATAACAAATATGGCATTATTATTGGTTAGGCCGCCCGACAGCTTTTCGCGAAGGACTTTTCATGGGAGAAGCAATGTCTTCCATTAACAACACTTCTGATATATACAAACCTGAAACACCCATTTGAAAGTAGATATAAATGGTTCTTTATGCAAAGATTATTTACGTATATCACACAAATGTGATTCTGGATGCTCCGGCAGTCAATGAATAAAAATGAAAAAAGGAAAAAATTCTCACGGTGTATGCATGTACTGTCAGCTGGAAGTCTCTGAGCGATACAAGAAATTCTATTTATGACTTTCAATTCCATTTTCAACTGCCTTTCGACCCAGACATTACATCCTCTTCAAAAATATCCAATGTTACAGAGATGAATTGAGAAAACTTTTAAGCAACACTTTACACCATTTATGAGAAAATTGATTTTTCATATTAGATCCTTTTAATGGATTACTTGGCTTTAAATATTCAGTCACAGTAGACTTCACGTCAATTAGGAATTTCTATACTTCAGCTTAAAGTATGTAAATAGAATCTGGTGTATCTCCATTAAATTAGGACATAAATAAGTTGATTCAGCATCACTTTACAAGATGGCTAATTTTCGTCTCTTCTTCCTAATTTAATAAGAGCAAGAGATTTACAGATTGAAGTCTGTTTTTAAGACCTTATGAAATTTTAATGCATGAAGAATAACATAGACGTTTCACCTGAGTAAAAGCTGTAGTTTATAGTCCTAAAGTAACACAGCATAGCGAATAGATTTATATTATACTAGCATTTATTATATATAATATACTATCATTGTTGTAATAAACATCTGCTTGCTCTGGACATCCTAACTCCATATGTTCTTTTAGGGGATATGGAGGTAATAGTATAGGGTGCCCTGAATGGACCCCCAATCTATTTGAGCCAGAGCAAAGAGCCACTGGTAAAATAATCCCATGCCCTGAAGAAGAAGTGTCTGTATTACAACAATTAGCGGTAACATTAAAACCAATTACAGGTTGGGTATTACAATTGTCCCATGTTGCTGAATATTGGGAAATTTTAGGTAATTTTATATTTTCTGTCAAAAAATTGACAGTACTTTGATTTATTGGTATAAAAACTACAGAAATGTTATTTTGTATAATATATTGTAGTTGACATGGTGTTTTTGGTGGTGGTTTGGCATTATTTTTCGTGGTGGCCAGGCATTCTTTTAGCTTTCATTACGCCTGTACTGGTTGGCGACTGTGAAAGCAAACCCCTGGTTGCAATATCTCGACTGAAGCAGGAATCCTGGTGAAATACATGAGAACATATAGGAAAGAGGATGCTGTTGCCTGAGATTATTGGGTGATTATGATTCATGTGTTTGAGTCCAAATATCAACTGGACGTGGTTGAGAAAAAGGTCCTCTTCTATGAACAAGCCAACAGCAGGTTAGGGAGAAAGAAAAGCCATGAAAACAATCATCAATTTAGCAACCAGAAAGGGTGAACAGAGACTCCAAAATAGTATGCTTTGAGCAAAACACCCTATATATTTATTTTTTATATGTATATAAACAGTACTGTGTACATGTTTTAGGCAGGTGTGCAATATTTTCTGCAAAGTTAGAATGCTTTCTAAAATAGAAGTGTTAATAGTTTATTTTTATCAATTATTAAAATGCAAAGTGAAAGAGCAAAAGTGAAGTCTAAATCAAAATGGTATTTTGTGCGACCATTCTTTGCCCTCAAAACAGCATCAATTCATCTACGTACACTTGTAAAAAGCTTTTGAAGGAACTCGGCAGGGAGGTTGTTCCAAACATCTTGGAGATCGTTGTTCTTATAGGGTTGTTGTCCTGTTGCAGATTAACTTTGGAGTCAAACAGATGCCTCATTGATGGTATTACACGATGAATGCCTGTATTTGTCATCATTGAAGACACCATTAATCCTGGCCAAACCCCCAACATGATTTGCTAAAATGCAAGCACAAACTTACAAGGAACTTCCACCATGAAGCAATGTTGCATGCAGGCACTTGTTATTGTAGCACTATCAAACTCTTCAGTGAACAAATTGCTTTCTGTTACACCCAAATATCTCACATTTTAACTCATCAGTAGAGATGAGCGAACCTTTCGAGGTTCAGTTTGGTCTAAATCGGCGAACTTCACGTTGTTTGCAGGACAGTTCGTTGAAAATACCCAAACCCCTTTGACTTCAATGGAAGTCAAAACTAAACACATTGATAACACCTTCATGGGGGCCAAAAAGCTGCCAAAACAGCTAAAATTTGGCACTGACACCAGGAAACGTGGCATCAATTGACCCATCAATTGCGCTATAAATAAATAATTAAAAAAAAAAAAAATTGACGTGGGTTCCCCTGCATTTTTGATAACCAGCCAGGCAAAACTCACAGCTGGGGGCTGCAACCCTCAGCTGTCAGTGTTAACAAGGCTGGTTATCAAGAATAGAGGGGTCCCCATGCTGTTTTTTTAAATAATTTAAATAAATAAATTTAAAAAATGGTGTGGAGTCCATCTAATTTTCTTATAGCCAGCCAAGCTAAAGCTGACAGCTGGTATTTTCAGGCTAGAAAGGAGCCATGGATGTTGCCCCCCAGCCTAAAAATAGCAGCCTGCAGCCGCCCCAGAAGAGGCGCATCTGCTAGATGCGCCAATTCTGGCACTTTTCCCATCTCTTTCCTCTTGCCCTGTGGCGATGGCAAATGAGGGTCATATTTGTGGGGTTGTCACCTGTGTATCCTCCGGAGACATCAAGCACATGGCTTTGTAATGGAGAGGCATCTAGAAGACACCTATACATTACTAATCCTATAGTTATATTGTAAACGCACACCCAGAATAAAGTCCTTTAATTGAAAGAATGACACAGACTCCTTTGAATCTAAATTAAACCACACCCATGTCATCACCCATTCCACTGAAGTCATGGCCTCTTGTAATAAAACCCAAAAAAAACAATCATATCCCTCACCTGTCTGTTCTGTTCCATGCCGTAATCCATGTCTGGGGATAAACAGTTTTCAACCTGGATGTGACCGTCCAGACTGAGAGCCACTGAGAATACAGCCTTAGTGACCAGCAGTAACCACGAAGACCTCACTGCTAGTCACTAAGGCTGAGCTCGCAGCTCGTTCTTCAGTGGTTCTCAGCCTGGACGGTTGCATCTTGGCACCGTTCAGGTTGAAAACTGTTTACCTCCAGACATGACGTGGGACAGAATGACAGACAGGTGAGAGATATGATTGTTTTTTAATTTTGTTTTATTGCAGGAGTCCATGACTTTAGTGGAATGGGTGATGACATGATCATGGTTTAGATTCATTAAAAGAGTGTGCGTCATTCTTTCAATTAAAGGACTTTATTGTAGGTGTGTGTGTGTAAAGGTTGGCCAGGGCAGCAGTCATGACTGAGTATCTCTGGCATTGTATACCCTAGCCCCCCTCTACAGGAAACCGGTAATTCTTCTCTTGCATGGTACAATCAGTACTCACGGTGCTGTCAGCATCTTTCTTGATGCGCTGACTTGAAACTGATTCTGGATCCCAATGAATAGAGACACAGTCCAGGGCAACTCTGAACTGAACAAATTTATTTACTTCAAGACACAGCACATCCACATAGTTTCCAGCATTTTCATCACAATAAAGACTACACATTACTTAATCTTTCCATTCACTGTTCATTGTGTCACGTGTTTCAGTGGGATGGAGCATCTCAAATGGCCCCTCAGTATCCTCCCTGTTAAGCATCACCACAGTGAAGCACTCTCCTGCCCACTTTGCCCCGGACATCAGAGATTCAGCCCACGTAGCTATCCACCACATTCTGGAGTGACCTGCCCGTACAATTTTACGATGGCTTTCAATCTTCCTCTACTTCCTTCTTTTCCTCTCTACTGCTGGTTCTGCTGTACCTGGTTCTTCTCTATGTACCCCCTGGATGGCTGGGCATACACTTTAACATTACGGGGTAGTTAGGCAGCTCGGACATATAGCCCACCTGAGCACACAGGAGTCAGGCCCCTGATTGACTGATACAGGAAGACCTTCCTGGCTTATTCCCCAGCTATCCCCTCCTACAGTTAACTCCTCTATGTCTTACCACTGTATCTACTGTATAATGAGCTCAATGCCCCCATCTAGTGACCATAACCCAAACTGCACCGTTCCTACCAAGTACATGGTGCATAAACATAACAATACATAATATATATAAATAATACAGCAATATGAAATATACGTTAGTATGCTACAACGGTATAAAAGAGTACCGCTGATTTCCAGGCGCCGGTTCATGCAACACTGATGACACGTGGATGTCATCTGTGTGTCATCAGTGTGCACATGGGCGGGATGTTTTTCTGCCTGTGCTGCTACTGGAAAGAGACATCTGAAAGAGCCCTTATTGAACTCTGTGATTTACTGAACTTTGGCTGACTTTTGCCAATTTTTAAGAAAAAAGCTTGTGAATCCGAACACTAATTCGAATGTGCAACATTTGTGCTGAATTTGAGATTGACGAAAATTTTCCAAACAAGTTCGCTCATCTCTACTCATCAATCCAGACCAATTGCTGATATTTTTATGCAAGTGTAGATTAATTATTTGGCATTGTTTCCATGTCAAAAGTATAGCTTTTGGCTGTATTTCTTCAATAAAAAACACTTTTTGCCAGACTTCTCTGAACAGTAGATGGGAATAGCTGGGTGTTGTGAATTCTCTTTCTGGGCATCCTCTGGTGGTTACTGAAGGTAGTGGAGCTGGTCAGATTGACAGAGGTGCTGCGAGTTCTCTTTCTGGGCTCCCTCTGGTGGTTACTGGAGGTAGTGGAGCTGGTCAGACTGACAGAGGCTTGCCACCTGATAATAATAATGTTAGGAATGGCGGAATGCACTAAATAAAAATAAATAATAAAGTGCGTTCGCTGCTCGGGGTCCACCGTGCAGTAGGTGTTACACCGCTGCTAGATAATGGCAGACGCACAATATGGCGGTATATCGCACACGGGTTGAACGTCACCCAAGTGCAGTAAGCAATCTCTGTTTGCTCATAGAGATGTCAGCAGAGGTAAAAGGCTGAGCCTGTTAGTGTCACAGGTAAATGCACGCACGGTATCTGGTCACAGGAGCAGGACCCAAGGCAAAGGAGCTGTGTCCGTCTAAACCTACCATGCGTGCGGCGTCGCTACTGCGGACGCCAAAGAGGGCTGCAACTTCAGCGCGGCGTAGAACACTGCCGCTAGTCGACAAAGCAAGGAAGCAAGCGCAATGTCGGACGCTAGCACTGTGGATGATGCTGTAGTGGCTTGAGGCTTGCCACGCGCTGGCACTGACTCTAATCTAAGTCCCTGTACACATTCGTAATATCAGAGGAAGGGGATCTTAATGAGTCATTCGCAGGTTCATACATCCATCATCATTCACACAGTAGCAACTAGAGACTATACTAACACATGGCCGAACGGTCATGCGCGCTTTTTATAGCCAGGACCTTCTGGAAGCTTCCAGATCTCTGAGATGGACCAATGAGATCTGGAGCTGGACCTGGGCACATGACTCCCGATCTCCAATGGGAGATCGGCTCGTGAGCATGCCCAGTAGGAGAGCAGAGGGACTTAGTCTCTGGAGCGATCTGCTGCAAAGCAATCTCCTCTGCAGTAGATAGACAGCAGGAGACCACAGAATGTGAGGCTCTGGATTCCTGCAGAGCAGATGCAGAAACCTGACGCCTAACAGATAATGACGATTGGAGATCTGGGGTTACTGACTGGAGTATTTAAGACAGCTGACTTCCTTTAATCCCTGCTGGTGATTTTCTTCCTGTGCCTTCTGAGGTCTGATGTCTCCTGCTCTGTTCCTGCATGGTTCAACTAAGTAGTTCATTTGCTAATCTTTTTGCATTTGATCTGGTTTTGTCTATCTCTGCTTTGTGCGGGTCAGCTTGCTTCTGCTGGGGCTGTTCTGGATCACCGCCCATATGTTACTGCTTGTGTCAGTTTATTCTGTCCCCTGTTATATTGGTCTCTTTTTGCTTTGCTTTCAGTATATACCAGAGTGCTGATATAGTGGGGGTGAAGTCGGGTGACTTCAGTGCTTTTTTGAGCATCAGACGAGTTGGATTTTTCAGGGTTTTTTGCGTGATTGCAGACAGTGTCTTTCCTTTCCTGTCCTGTCTAGTCAGTCTGGGCCCCATCATTTGCTCAGTCTTTTTTCTGCCTGCGTTTGTGCTTTCATCTTGTCTCACTGACAATATATGTTTGGGGGCTATCTATTCCTTTGGGGTCTGCTCCGGGGCAGTTTAGATTTCACCTTTCTTGCTTTAGGCTGAGTTAGCTCTCCGGCTGTGCCGAGGCATCTAGGGCATCGTAGGTATGCTCCACGGCTACTGCTAGTTGTGTGGATAGGATCAGGGTCTGTAATCTGCTTAGTTACCAACCTAACTGGTTTTCTGGTGGCTTAGCCTGGTCCTGCTATCCTCCTCGGTGACCCATTCATAACAGCTGGGTCCCACTGGTTGCTGCCAATTCTGAGCTGATAGCACTGCTGGACATCTTCCAATTTCAAAAGGGAATAAGCATGACATTTCTTTAATCTGCTGCACTGTTTCTTTGTCTGACTTCTGCTTTTACTTTCTAGAATGTTGCCTTTTCTTGGGTCCTCAATACTGAGAAATTTAGGTAGATACTTATACAGTCATATGTTAAAGTTTGGGCACCCCTATTAATGTTAACCTTTTTTCTTTATAACAATTTTGGTTTTTGCAACAGCTATTTCAGTTTCATATATCTAATAACTGATGGACTCAGTTATATTTCTGGATTCAAATGAGGTTTATTGTACTAACAGAAAATGTGAAATCTGCATTTAAACAAAGTTTGACCGGTGCAAAAGTATGGGCACCCTTATCATTTTCTTGATTTGAACACTCCTAACTACTTTTTACTGACTTCCTGAAGCACTAAATTGGTTTTGTAACCTCATTGAGCTTTGAACCTCATAGCCAGGTGTATCAAATCATGAGAAAAGGTATTTAAGGTGGCCACTTGCAAGTAGTTCTCCTATTTGATTCTCCTATGAAGAGTGGCATCATGGGCTCCTCAAAACAACTCTCAAATGATCTGAAAACAAAGATTATTCAACATAGCTTTTCAGGGGAAGGTGTTATGATTGAGACACCGTAGGAGGCAAAAACAGAAATGCTAGCTAAGTCCAGAAAAACCAGAGAATTTGGCAACTATCAGATTGCAGACCCCTGAACTTATCAACACAACTAGCAGTAGCTGTGGGGGGTTCCTACGATGACCTAGACCCCTCGATCACAGCCGGAGAGATACATAGGCCTAAAGAAGGAAAGGGGAAATCTAACTGCCACAGAGCAGACCCCAAAGCAATAGGAAGCCCCCCACATATAATGACGGTGAAGCAAGATGAAAAACACTTACACAGACAGAAAGACAGGCTGAGCAAAGACGGGGCCCAAAAACTACCTAGATAGGAACGGATAGGAAGGCTGCTGTCTGCAATCTGCCAAAACCCTATAAGAGACAATAGCCAACAAGCTGATATAAAAATGGCCCTGAAGCAACTAAGCTTCAAAAACTAAATCAGCACTCAGGTACTTTCAGAAGACAGAGCTAACGGAACACTGCACACTCCAGCAGGGAGTGGCAGAATCCAAAAAGCAAGAAAAACAAAAACAAATCTTAAATGCAAAAAGGCAAACAGAAAACTTAGCTTTAGGAGAGCAGGAATCAGACTGGTGTCCAAGAGTCCACAGAGAAATCACCCGCAGGGCAGAAAGGGTGTAGGCTGCCTTAAATCCAGTCAGTGACTCCACTCAGCCAATTGTCTTCATTAGTCCCATGTGCCTGATAATCAGGCTCACTACCTTCCTTCACTAGAACAGGGAGTTCACCAGGCCTCAGTGATGGAGGGGAAAATGAACTCACAACAGGAAGGATACAAAAAGTTGTCTCAGAGATTTAACCTGTCAGTTTCCACTGTGAGGAACATAGTAAGGAAATGGAAGAACACAGGTACAGTTCTTGTTAAGCCCAGAAGTGGCAGGCCAAGAAAAATATCAGAAAGGCAGAGAAGAAGAATGGTGAGAACAGTCAAGGACAATCCACAGACCACCTCCAAAGACCTGCAGCATCATCTTGCTGCAGATGGTGTCACTGTGCATCGATCAACAATACAGCGCACTTTGCACAAGGAGAAGCTGTATGGGAGAGTGATGCGAAAGAAGCCATTTCTGCAAGCACGCCACAAACAGAGGCGCCTGAGTTATGCAAAAGCACATTTGGACAAGCCGGTTATATTTTGGAAGAAGGTCCTGTGGACTGATGAAACAAAGATTGCGTTGTTTGGTCATACAAAAAGGCGTTATACATGGAGGCTAAAAAACACAGCATTCCAAGAAAAACACTTGCTACCCACAGTAAAATTTGGTGGAGGTTCCATAATGCTTTGGGGCTGTGTGGCCAATGCCGACACCAGGAATCTTGTTAAAGTTGAGGGTCGCATGGATTCAACTCAGTATCAGCAGATTCTCGACAATAATGTGCAAGAATCAGTGACGAAGTTGAAGTTACGCAGGGGATGGATATTTCAGCAAGACAATGATCCAAAACACCGCTCCAAATCTACTCAGGCATTCATGCAGAGGAGCAATTACAATGTTCTGGAATGGCCATCCCAGTCCCCTGACCTGAATATCATTGAACATCTGTGGGATGATTTGAAGCGGGCTGTCCATGCTCGGCGACCATCAAACTTAACTGAACTGGAATTGTTTTGTAAACAGGAATGGTCACAAATACCTTCATCCAGGAACTCATTAATAGCTACAGGAAGCGACTAGAGGCTGTTATTTTTGCAAAAGGAGGATCTACGAAATATTAATGTCACTTTTATGTTGAGGTGCCCATACTTTTGCACCGGTCAAATTTTGTTTAAATGCAGATTCCACATTTTCTGTTAGTACAATAAACCTCATTTGAATCCAGAAATATAACGGAGTCCATCAGTTATTAGATATATGAAACTGAAATAGCTGTTGCAAAAACCAAAATTGTTATAAAGAAAAAAGGTTAACATTAATAGGGGTGCCCAAACTTTAACATATGACTGTACATTATATAGTACCATCAGAGAGTCTGATTGGCTTGAAATTTATTCTGCTGCAGAACAATGACCTCAAACATATAACCAATGTAATTAAGAACTACTGTATCTTCACTGTCTTGAGCATAAAGATAAATAAGGAATGATATTGCCTCCACCAGTGTCAAACAAACTGCCTGTGCAGCTGCACCACGGCCAAGACGAAGAGGAGAGCCTGTTGTGGAGATGGTTTATAATTGGCTTATAATGAGTGCAATCTGAGCCTGATGCTCAGAGCTTGTGACTCCAGCAGGGCCCATGGCCAGATTGCCATCATCAACGGCGTGCCAGGCACGGAGCATTCCTGTAGTTCCGATGCCTACAGCAGAAAATAGAAGCGGAGCTTGGGTACTCTGGCTACAAGTGAGCTAAGCATCAGAACTCAATATCAGACAGTAGCTGGAAAAGTAAACAAAATGTTAGGGTGTATAAAAAGAGAGCGAAAATCCAGTGATACCAATGTTTTATTACCTCTCTATAAATCATCTGTAAAGCCACATCTAGACTATAGGATCCAGTTTTGGACCAGAAATTTTAAAAAGGATATTCAAAAGCTAGAGTCAGTTAAAAGACAGTCAACTAGATTATTATATGGGATGGAAGGCTTGTCCTATGCATCTCATCCCCGCAAGTGTTACTTCTACAATTGGACTGGATATCTCAGCGACACCTGTCCAGAGAAGCAGAAAAATCCCCAGCCAAGGCCTCAGGGCTTAATGCAGCAGTTATTTTTGTGGGTGGGGTGGATGGGAGGGCCTGTGAATATTTGCAGGAAATCACCGTGGGGAACAAGGTCGCTATAGGCCTCAAGGACCCGAACTGGTAGCCCCTAAAGAGATTATTCCGGGGAAAATCTTGACTGTCACCGGAATTGGGGGCTTCCACTGTCCCTTGCCGATGGCCTGGGTTTTTATAGATTGGGGTGCCGGGAGTGGGGTGAATGAAGTGGGGTTGTCCAAAAACTAGCCTGCACACGTTTTGTTGGGAACTGATTTGGGAAAGATGGTTGCATATTATGTCCCTGACACCCCTCCCCGATCTGACATTGAATGTAATGTTACTGCTAATGATGTGAATGTGCATGCTTTACCTGATAATAATGATGCATCTGAAGGTACAGGAGTACTCAGCCACCTCACGCTGCGGGGTGATCTGGCTGAGGAACCTCTAACAGGAGCATGCAACAGTACTATTGGAAATGGGGAGAGGCAAGGGAACTAGGAAGAAGGTGATGCCTTGCAACTGACCTGTGCCACACAGTAAGGTGTCCTGGCCAAAGGTAATTGCCCCATTTATAGCACTGCTCCTGAGGTAATGGGGAGGATGGGGAAGTAGTACCCATGGCTGAACAGTCTGATGGGACTGTGGTAATCCATGGGGAGACGGCCTACATAGCCACTGTCATCCGCAGTCAGAGTGCACAGAATGCAGGTAACACCCTGCCTTCTGGACCCTCCTCAGTCAGAGGGATGACTGAACCAGAGATGGACCCAGAGCAGGACCCAGAGGGTCCCCTTGAGGAAGGGACTTTAATGTCACTTCTGGCTGCCTCCAGCGAGGAGTTCCAGGCTGCTCTGCGCTCAGCTGCTAGCCAGGAGGCCTTGAGAAACCTCAGCGAGAAGCCCTCTTCCGAGACAAGGAGAGGGTATTCTGGGAGCAAGGGAGGTTGTACCGGAAGACGGTTCCCGGTAAATCCCAACAGGAGTGGTTGAGGGAAAGACAGCTGGTCGTTCCCTACTAATTTAGGGGTGAGTTGTTACGGATTGCCCATGAAATTCCACTCGCTGGACACTTGGGGATCAGCAGAACAAAGATACGGCTGACTCAACACTTCTATTGGCCCATATTGGGGACAGACTACTGCCGCTCCTGTATCACATGTCAAAATGTGTGAAAATCAGGGCCTGCTCCCAAAGTTCCTCTGATCTATTTGTCAGTGATAGAGGAGCCTTTCCAGAGGATTGCTGTGGACATTGTGGGATCACTGGCCATACCCAGCAGCACTGGAATGCATTACATCCTTACTGTGGTAGATTATGCTACTCGGTACCCGGAGGCAGTGGCTCTGTCCTCAACTAGGGCAGATAAAGTGGTGGATGCCTTGTTGGCCATCTTTTCATGAGTAGGATTTCCCAGGGAGATGCTTACTGACAAGGGTACTCAATTAATGTCTCGCCTAATGAAGGCTCTCTGTAAGAAAATGCATGTGAAGCATCTGGTATCGAGCACGTATCACCCCCAAACCAATGGTTTGTTTGAGCACTTCAACGGTACCCTCAAACAGATGCTAAAAATGTTGGTTGAGACTCAGGGACGCACCTGGGAACGATACCTCCCACACCTGCTATTTGCTTACTGAGAGGTTCTGCAGGCCTCAATGGGGTTTTCCTCCTTCAAGCTCCTGTACGGCAGGCGAGTCCAGGGACCCCTTGGGTTGGTATGGAAATCCTGGAAAGAAGCGACAAGCCCTTCAGAAGTGTTCATCGTGGAGTATGTCATGCGCTTCCGTGACAAGATGCAGACCTTGACGCAGTTGGTATATGACAACATGGTGCAGGCCCAGGCTGACCAGAAGCACTGGTATGACCAGAATGCCTGTGAATGGACCTACCAGGTGGGTCAGAAGGTGTGGGTGCTGGTGCCTATACCAAAAGAAAAGCTTCAGGTGACCTGGAAAGGCCCATACGTCATATACCAACAGCTCAACCCAGTCACCTACGTGGTCACTCTTGACCACGCTCGGAGTAGGCACAAGGCCTTCCACGTTAATATGATGAAGACTCATCAAGAACGTGGAGCCTGTGTCCTACCGGTCTGCAACCTGCCCGAGGACGGGGAGGAAGACCCCCTCTTCGACATGCTGGCTCAAGCTAAGGCCGGCAGGTCCACAAAGGATGTGGAGGTAAGCGCCTTGCTAGCTGCACACCAGAGGTCGCAGTTGCGAGCCACGCTGGAATCCTTCCGGGCTATCTTTACCAACAGACCAGGAAGGACTGAGGTAGCGGTCTACAAAGTGAACAATGGGAATTGTGCCCCTCTACGGTGGACATCCTATCAGATTTCGGACAAGGTGCAGCACATCATGCGCCAGGAGATTGATGAGATGTTACAGCTGGGGGTTATTAAGTGGTCCCAGAGCACTTGGGCCTCACCTGTAGTCATGGTGCTAAAGACAGATTAGACCACCCGGTTCTGAGTGAACTACAGGGGGCTCAACGCCATAACAGCCTATGATATGCACCCAAAGCCATGCATCGAGGAGCGGCTTGAGTGGTTAGCTGGATCCATTATGGATCTGAGCTGGGGATATTGACAGATTCCCCTTAGCCCCGAGGTGCAGGAGAAGTCTGCCTTTATCACTCCCTTTGGATTATATGAGTCCACAGTCATGCCTTTTGGTATGAAGAATGTCCCTGCCACATTACAGTGGAATGTCAACCACTTGCTTCAGGGACTGGAGAGGTGTGCGGTGGCGTACATGGATGACATTGCATCTTCAGTTCCACCTGGGAGGATCACCTTCAGCATCTCCAGGTGGTGCTTGGACGCATCCACCAAGCAGGCCTGACCATCAAGCGGGAAAAGTGCCAGATGGGCATGAGCGAGGTCCACTACCTGGGGCACTGGGTAGGCAGGGGTTCTATGAGACCAGAGCCTGGGAATGTGGACGCTATCACATCCTGGCCAACGACCAGGACCAAGAAGCAGGTGATGTCCATCTTGGGCACTGCAGGGTACTAGAGGTGCTTTGTACAAAACTATAGTAGCTGTTATGATTGGGTCACCGAGGAGGAGAGCAAACCCAAGCTAAGCCACAGAAAACCAGAGTGGTTGGTAACTAAGCGGATTGCAGACCCCTGATCCTATCCACACAACTAGCAGTAGCCGTGGAGTGTACCTACGATGATCCTAGACGCCTCAGCACAGCCGGAGAGTTAACTAAGCCTAAAGCAAGAAAAGGGAAATCTAAACTGCCCCAGAGCAGACTCCAAAGGTATAGATAGCCCCCAGACATATACTGTCGTTGAGACAAGATGAAAACACAAACGCAGGCAGAAAAATAGACTGAGCAAATGATGGGGCCCACACTGACTAGACAGGACAGGAAAGGAAAGACACTGTCTGCAATCACGCAAAAAACCTGCAAAAAGTCCAACATGTCTGATGCAGAAAACACTGAAGTCGCACGACTTCGTCCACTATATCAGCACTCTGGTAAATTCTGAAAGCAGAGCAAAATGAGGCCAATCTAATAAGGGACAAAAACAAACTGGCACAAGCAGTAACACATGGACGGTGATTCAGCACAGCCCCAGCCAGAGCTGGCTGACCCACACAAAACTGAGCTAGACAAAACCAGATCAAATGCAAACAGAATGGCAAATAAACACTTAGGTGAACATGCAGGGACTGAGCAGGAAACATCAGACCTCAGGATGCAAGAAGAAAATCACCAGTATGCAAACCACGGGTAGAGGCACCACCATCAATGAATAATATAGTGGGATCCAACCCAGCCCATTCAAAGAGAATGTATATACGAGACCAAAGAAACAGGGATGGGCTATATGCGGGGGATCACCACAGACAATAATTCGGCTTTTAGGTAGACAGTTTTATTGAACATGTATAGACCACACATAGGTTAAAAACATAAAAAAGTCACACATGTGACTTGACAAAGACAAACTGGCTCACAATAGAACCCACACCCTATAGGTACCCTCCACAAGAGACCTGTCTATATATAAACAGCATACCAGTTGGTGGATGGATGTGGTGATTTGAGATGGAATAAGTGGGCTTACAATAATGCCCGTCTATCTGAAAAGAAGAAAATCACCGTTATACAGATAACAATGTACTCCCTAAAATAGGTTCCATATGTATGACACATCACCGTAATCCACAATGCCCATCAAGGAAATATGTATGCGTATGCCCATGAATGAATAAGTATATCCTAAACCCCATATAGGGGACGACAAGGCACAACACCAATGATAGGTGGAGACAAAAGCCCCATGAATGTTGATATATCAAATAGCATTAAAATACAAAGCCCATGTGGAGTGACCTGGGGAGAGAAGATACCCGACGCGTGTCGCCACCCGCAGTGGCTTCGTCAGGGGTACTGAGTGCAGCTATAGCACGTCATTAAATACATGAAGTTTGATGATTAGTGACGCACAGCTGCGTCGCTTACCAGGCTAACATAGAAGAAGATAGGCATCTTGTAGACACAGGCGCCGGTGATCAGCCGTAATCAAAAAGCCCTGCACAAGCGCCGGCATGTGGCAACCGGAAGTCCGTCACAACACCTGAGTGCCATGTGAGCCGGTATGTTTGATCACTGCGCATGTGCCGGCGTACGATAACAGGAAGTGAATCACCGATCCCAGTTGCCATGTCGACCCATACACAGGGTCACTGCGCATGTCTCAAGACATATAATCGCATCAATAACCAAACAGCGGCGGATGTGAAATAGTAAATTCCATTAATCTAAATTAACAATTATGCGCATATATAAACCAACAGCATAGTTTTATTTGAAAAAAAAACAAAAAAAAAAAAACACACAATAACTATATGTATATATAATGCCCATCCAGACCCACAGAAAATGAACACTAGTTCGTTGCTGGCATACAATAGCAGGAAGTGAGTCACAGATCACAATTGCCGTGTCAACCCATACACAGGGTCACTACGCATGTCTCAGGCCATACAATCGCATAAATGGCCAAACAGCGGCGTATATAGAATAGCAGATTCCGTTAATCTACATTGGCAATTATGCACCTATATAAGCAGCTAATAAAAAAGGAATATCTTTATTTGAAAAAAACAATAACTACACATGTATATAGCGCCGGCTCATATTAACAGGAAATGAACATCAGTTATCATGTCAACCCATGCATAGGGTCACTGCGCATAGCAGAGAACGTATAATCGCATCAGAAATTGCCGTAATTTAATTGACACCTATGCGCATGCTTGAACATCTTGTACGAACAGCATGTAATTGTGAACAGACATTGACCAGATATGTATAAGTATAACGCTCAAATAGGCCATCGGGCATAGCTGGAATGCCCCACAATGCACATGCACCAAAAAGCCCATACAATTGAAAAGTGCGCAGATCGATTACACATAAATGTGCTGCCCCCTTGACAATAAACATCGTAGAATATACAAATGAATATAACATTAAATGGTCATAATCAAGAATGTTGTTCACATTTCGACAAGAAACAATATATATGAACACGACAATATCCCATCATAGGAAGAGACTTTCGAGTATCATAAAAATAAATCAATCTAGGCATTGGGGGATACTTCTGAGCGAACCAAGATTAAAGCCTCATATTTCTATCTCACCAAGTCTGGTAGCTAGGAGGGCCAGAAATCTTAAAGACTGTCTGAGCCACAGTCATTTTAGACGCCCTGTCACCAGGCTCAATAGGGGCACGCGGTTAAGGGGTACTTTTCCTTGTGGAAATTGTAACATCTGTCCCTACATGGCTAATGATAACCTTGTGACTCTCCCTTTTTCTCCTTTCCAGATTAGGTCTGCATTTTATTTCAATTGCAAAGCAAGGTTTGTTATCTATGCTCTTGTATGCCCTTGTCCAAAGGTATATGTGGGACAGACCTCTCAGGAACTGAGAAGGCGGATGCAGCAACATTTTTCAAATATCACTACGGCTAAAAAGGACAAAGAAAAGGGCAATACTCTCACGTCAGTCGCCTCACACTATCTTGCGGTACACAACTCACAGTGGCATGGAACAAGGATTTTGGGATTGGAATCCGTGCAACCGGACATCAGGGGAGGTGACATTACATTGGAGCTCCTCAGAAGAGAATCCAAATGGATTTTTAATCTTAACTCTCTAGCCCCTGTTGGTCTGAACGAGGATCTACTATTTACGGGGTTCTACAAACAGAACTGACTTTCTTTCCGACCCTGAAACCTTGAAGACTGCTTCATTATTCAAATATGGGGTAGTACTGTATTATGGGGGTGTATATAAACAGCATACCAGCTTTCTCTATTTCTTGAATGGTTTTATTTTGTGGTATAGATTTAGTCCTAATGATGCATCCTTTATGGAAATGCTCAGTGTTTAGGACTATTGAACCATATCTATTGATCAGCCCTCGTCCTAGTATACACCTTCATTGACATGGGGGCGACACAATATAACTATAAATGTGCAGTTTGGGACTGCCTTTAAACAACATTGTTACCTTGAATGGAATTTCTGGTCTTTATGACATTCTATATTTACCTAAACATATGTCTTTGAGACTTTGTACATTTTGGTTTTATTGAATGCTGTCATTTTTTGGTTTGTACACACTGTCCTCATTTATGGTCAAGTACTGTTGTTTGTGCCCTCAGTTATTGCCATTATGGTAAGGCAATATGAACTAACGTACATTTATGCTGATTGATTTATTTTTATGATACTCGAAAGTCTCTTCCTACGATGGGATATTGTCGAGTTCATATATATTGTTTCTTGTCGAAATGTGAACAACATTCTTGATTATGACCATTTAATGTTATATTCATTTGTATATTCTACGATGTTTATTGTCAAGGGGGCAGCACATTTATGTGTAATCGATCTGCGCACTTTTCAATTGTATGGGCTTTTTGGTGCATGTGCATTGTGGGGCATTCCAGCTATGCCCGATGGCCTATTTGAGCGTTATACTTATACATATCTGGTCAATGTCTGTTCACAATTACATGCTGTTCGTACAAGATGTTCAAGCATGCGCATAGGTGTCAATTAAATTACGGCAATTTCTGATGTGATTATCCGTTCTCTGCTATGCGCAGTGACCCTATGCATGGGTTGACATGATAACTGATGTTCATTTCCTGTTAATATGAGCCGGCGCTATATACATGTGTAGTTATTGTTTTTTTCAAATAAAGATATTCCTTTTTTATTAGCTGCTTATATAGGTGCATAATTGCCAATGTAGATTAACGGAATCTGCTATTCTATATACGCCGCTGTTTGGCCATTTATGCGATTGTATGGCCTGAGACATGCGTAGTGACCCTGTGTATGGGTTGACACGGCAATTGTGATCTGTGACTCACTTCCTGCTATTGTATGCCAGCAACGAACTAGTGTTCATTTCCTGTGGGTCTGGATGGGCATTATATATACATATAGTTATTGTGTGGTTTTTTTTTTCAAATAAAACTATGCTGGTGGTTTATGTATGCGCATAATTGTTAATTTAGATTAATGGAATTTACTATTTCACATCTGCCGCTGTTTGGTTATTGATGCGATTATATGTCTTGAGACATGCGCAGTGACCCTGTGTATGGGTCGACATGGCAACTGGGATCGGTGATTCACTTCCTGTTATCGTACGCCGGCGCATGCGCAGTGATCAAACATACCGGCTCACATGGCACTCAGGTGTTGTGACGGACTTCCGGTTGCCACATGCCGGCGCTTGTGCAGGGCTTTTTGATTACGGCTGATCACCGGCGCCTGTGTCTACAAGATGCCTATCTTCTTCTATGTTAGCCTGGTAAGTGACGCAGCTGTGCGTCACTAATCATCAAACTTCATGTATTTAATGACGTGCTATAGCTGCACTCAGTACCCCTGACGAAGCCACTGCGGGTGGCGACACGCGTCGGGTATCTTCTCTCCCCAGGTCACTCCACATGGGCTTTGTATTTTAATGCTATTTGATATATCAACATTCATGGGGCTTTTGTCTCCACCTATCATTGGTGTTGTGCCTTGTCGTCCCCTATATGGGGTTTAGGATATACTTATGCATTCATGGGCATACGCATACATATTTCCTTGATGGGCATTGTGGATTACGGTGATGTGTCATACATATGGAACCTATTTTAGGGAGTACATTGTTATCTGTATAACGGTGATTTTCTTCTTTTCAGATAGACGGGCATTATTGTAAGCCCACTTATTCCATCTCAAATCACCACATCCATCCACCAACTGGTATGCTGTTTATATATAGACAGGTCTCTTGTGGAGGGTACCTATAGGGTGTGGGTTCTATTGTGAGCCAGTTTGTCTTTGTCAAGTCACATGTGTGACTTTTTTATGTTTTTAACCTATGTGTGGTCTATACATGTTCAATAAAACTGTCTACCTAAAAGCCGAATTATTGTCTGTGGTGATCCCCCGCATATAGCCCATCCCTGTTTCTTTGGTCTTGTATAAGAAAATCACCAGTAGGGATAGAGGGAGTCGGCTGTCTTGAATCCCAATCTGAAACCCCAGATCTCCAATCGTCATCCTCATTATCAGGTGGCAAGCCTCTGTTAATCAGATCAGCTCCATTACCTCCAGTACCCACCAGAGGGAGCCCAGAAAGAGAACTCGCAACCCCTCTGTCAATGTGACCAGCTCCACTATCTTCATTAATAACCAGAGGGAGGTCAGAAAGCGAATTCACAACAAGTAGCCTTGCGAAGCCCTTGACGGACCTCACCAAGAAAAAGCTACCCCATACAGTCGATTGGACAAACAACTGTGAGGTGGACTTTACTGCTTAGAAAACAGCCCTGAGCAGCTCTCCTGTGGTAAGGGCAGTCGACAGCAGTTGGCCGTTCTTAGTACAGACCGAAGCCAGTGAGTTTGGACTCGGCACTGTGCTCAGCCAGGTAGACTCGGAGAACCAAGAGCACACCATGTTGTACCTGAGCCGGAAGCTCCTGCCTAGGGAAGTGTCCTATTCCACCATAGGAAAGGAGTGCCTGGCCACGGTTTGGTCCCTGCAACATTTGCAGCCCCACCTGTACAAGCACACCTTTACCATAAGTTGGCTGCACACAGTGTCTAATACCAACGGAAGGTTGCTAGGCTAGAGCCTTACCCTCCAGAAGTACGACTTTACTGTTAAAGACAAAAAGGGCAGTGAGCATGGCAATGTAGAAGGGTTATCCCGGAGGGCGAGCCTTCAGAGGTGCACATGGAGGAGTACCAAGAGGTCCTGCCTCTGTAGCGCAGTCCAAATGGGGGAGGTATCAAGAAAATATGAGTTATTGCCTAAGTAATTGAAGAACCCATCCAGGGCTGCCTGTTGCATCTCCTTTTTTTGTGAATGACATGCTTCACAAAGGATCCCACTCGCAGCTTCCC
Organism: Dendrobates tinctorius; assembly: GCF_039654945.1. Classification (NCBI taxonomy): domain Eukaryota; kingdom Metazoa; phylum Chordata; class Amphibia; order Anura; family Dendrobatidae; genus Dendrobates; species Dendrobates tinctorius. The sequence continues at coordinate 7,001,568 of NW_027361789.1, read as the reverse complement.
CCCTCCCTCTCCCTGCTCTGTGAGACACGATCCCTCCCTCCATCCCTTCAACACATGGTCATTTTATGGCCCTGATTAGTTAAAAGCAGTTCTTCACATCATGGATTTAACCTGTCCTTTGTCTATTCAAACTCAAATTTAATAACACACAATAATCCTAGAAGCAGGAAACATATATTTTCAGAATCGGTATTATTAAAGCTACACCCGACAGCATTTTGCAACTTCTAGAGTCACCAGAAACTGAGGAAAGGGTTCCTGCCCTCCCGTACCACACAGAGACATCATGTCTTGAATGAAAGATAATTTCCTAAGAGAAAATATAATCCCCCTGTCGTCACTCTATGAGCCCCATAGCTAGAGATATGGCCCCTCTTCAAAAAGGGGTGTATATTTTCTGACTCAGTCCCAGTGAGGTCAGCAAGAGAAAAGCATAAAGCTGGGACGCTCAATTAGGAGGGTGCCATTTGCCCGGAGAACCAGCTAACACGAGGCTGAGCTGATGTACCATTTCCCTTGGGACGATTGTCCTCCCCTTTATCAACACATCATATTTGCGACTGAGATACAGTAAGCTTCTTATCTTAATCCATTTTATTTGTATCTGTTTGTATATACTGTATTTTGTCTTTTTTTGTAATATCTTGTGATTTTTTTTAAACACTGCCTATCTTTTCTGGAGTAAACTTATAAATTTACTAGTTTGTTCTTTTGGCTCTATGATCGAACCGACATGTTCTCCATGCCAGATTATGTTACCTGGTGGGTGGGTTCCTGACCCGATATAGTTTTAGTATAGAATGAGGAACTGATGGCAGCAAAGTGTCCCTGGTGGTATAGGGAAAGCCTGGCAGTGACGGATTAGAGGTTTATGTGTGTATTTCCTGCCTGAAACTGGTGACATACATACCGCCCTCACTGCAGAGTGCCCAATAACCAGGACGCGACCAGGCAGCCTTTCTGTTGACTACTTAACCTAGGTGCAGCTCCCTGACTGACCTGAGGGTAAGGGGGCACCAGATTTAAATTTAACCCCTAGAGTTCCAAATTTTTCCTAACACAAACTACTAAATTGGCTGAACACTGACATATATAAATCGTTTTGATATGACATGGTTTACTATATGTAAACCATGTGTCATATCATGACGGGTTTGGGAATGATTTTACTGAAGCTGGCAATTGATTTAACGGCTATTATGCTATGTAGAACTCTATGAACTATAAATATATATTTATATATGTGTCTCAATGACATGTGCATATATAACATATATATTTATTCTATGTGTATATATCTATTCTTTCTTTTGTGTTTTAACCTGTCAAGAGCATGCTTAGTTAAAAAAAGGATCCATCGCCGGCATCTGTCATTTGATGGATGACAACGGATCCTGCGCCCATAGGCTTTCATTCTAGCAAACGACGGACAGCGATGGATGCGTCGCTGTCCGATTTTTCGACGGACACAAAAAATGTTGCTTTGTGCATCGTGTTCGGCCGCCGGACAAAAATTTTTCGATGGATCCGGCGAACGACGGACAAAATGTGCTGCCATCCGTCGCTAATGCAAGTCTATGAGAAAAAAACGTATCCAACGGCATCAGTCGCCGGATCCATTTTTTTCAAAAAATGACAGATTGTGACTGATGGCAAAAAACTGATGTGTGAAAGGGGCCTTACAGAACGATCAACAGTAGATTAGGCCTCTTTCACACATCAGTTTTTTGCCTTCAGGCGCGATCCGGCTTTTTTTGGAAAAAACGGATCCGGCAAAATGCAATGCCGGATCCGGTTTTTCCCCATTGACTTGCATTAGCGCCGGATCGCGCCGGATGGCATTGCGTTTCATCCGTTTTTTGCCGGATCCGGCAACTTGTCTCATTCCGGCGTCTTGAAAAAACGTCTACTGTAACGTTTTTTGTCTCCGGCGAAAAAGCCGGAAGCGCCGGATCCGGCGCTTCCAGCTTTTTGCTACAATGAAAGTCTATGGGCGCCGGAATGCGCCGGATCCAGAAAAAGACGGATCCAGCAACCGGATCCGGTTTTTTTAAGTCTGCGCATGCTCAGATCCAATTGGCCAGCCGCCAGGAACAGAGACGGATCCAGCAAAAAAACGGATCCGTTTCTACAGTTCTCCAAAATTTATGCCGGATCCGTTTTTTCTAAAAAAAGCCGGATCCTGCCTGACGGCAAAAAACTGATGTGTGAAAGTAGCCTTAGTCAGTCTCCATACAGTATCATGTTAGCAGCAGCATATCTGCAGCTTTCACCAGGTGATGTGCTGCTGAGAACCATGATTTCTGTTCCACCATAAACAATCCAATCACTCAATGAATAGGCAGCATTTTGCTTGTTTAGATAATACACCCCATAGTCCTTGACATAGTAAAATGCTCCATATAGTACAATACACCCCCCTTAGTGCTCCATATAGATCAATACACACCATAATCCTCCATATAATACAATGCAGCCCTACACAGGAGTACAATGCAGCCCCACACAGGAGTACAATGCAGCCCCACACAGGAGTACAATGCAGCCATACACAGGAGTATAATGCAGCCCCCCACACGAGTACAATGCAGCCCCATAGTATAATGCGGTCCCATAGGAGTATGATACAGCTCCATAGGAGTATAATGCAGCACCATAGAATATAATACAGCCCCCATAGAATGTAATGCAGCCACATATAGTATAATGCAGCCCCATAGAATGTAACGCAGCCCCCATAAATAAATACAATTTTCAACTCTCCTTGTTCCCAGCTGCAGCGCATCTCCTCACCTTAGCAGCTCCATTGTCATCACACCCACTGCATCAGAGGTATCTATGCGGGAGATTGGAGGGTGCTGTCACCGTGCCCCCTGGCTCACGGGACCCATAGTGGCTGCGTAGCTTACCACTACTAGCGGCACGCCACTGGTTTGGGCCCCCTGGGGCAGTGAAGGCCCTAGGGCCTAGGCAGATGCCTAGTCTGCCTGCTCCTAACACCGGCCCTGTTCACAGCAGTGTGGCACTCAATGCAGCTCATGGGCATCACTGGAGCATGGCTGGGAGGATACAAAGGAACCAGACCATACACCTCCCATCGAGGACAACTTGTTGTTTCCTCTTGGCAGCCTGGCACAAATAAGTCAGTACATGCTGCTGTGCCAGTGCAATGCCCCGCTGAGTTGCCCAGATTCTTACCACTGCTGATTACTGGGTAGCTACCCTGCTGGATCTTCATTACAAGGACAATGTACCATCCTTTCTTCTGTCACTGGAGTGAGAAAGCAAAATGTGGGTATACCAGCGCACTCTGGTAGAGGCCCTACTGAACTTGAACTGAAGTCCGTCCGAACTCACGAACCCGACCTTCCACGGTCTGATCATCCCTAAATATAAAATAAACAAGTTAGATATAATGGCCTTTCAGCATAAGTTTCTAAAGTGTTAAAAAATGTCATTTTAATTACTTAGGTGGTTAATAGAGTAGGGGACAATGAGGTATATTACACCCACAGACAGGCAGACAGAAAGATACTGTATATAGATAGATAGAAATTTTTGATATGCTTATTGCCTTGCACTGTATTTTATGAAACATTTAACCTTAGTGTAACTCCCCCTCCATCACTGTTGTTGATGTAGACAGAACCTGAAAGCATTAATGCAGATGAAATCTTTGGTCAATACTCTCCATTACCTAATCTTGATGGCTATGGTTTTGTTTATTTAATAAAATGTGCTGAAAGTAGCTACCGCACTATAATTGATGCAGTACATCACAATATTGCATAGCTAAAGAAAAGAAATGCACAAACTGATGTAAAAATTCTAATGTTGGAATTTCTAAAGAATTTTGCACAAAAATGCAATTACCGTATATACTCGTGTATAAGCCGACCTGTGTATAAGCCGACCCCCCTAATTTTGTCTCAAAAAACTGGGAAAACTTATTGACTCGCATATAAGCCTAGCGTGGAAAATGCCGAAGTTACTGGTAAATTTCAAAAATACAATGGGCCCCATAAGATGCTCCATAAAGTTCATGATGGTGCCATATAATGCTCCATAAAGTTCATGATGGGTTCCATAAGATGCTCCATACAAAAATATGTCTAATAATGCTGCATAGTGAATAATGGTGGCCCTATAACATGCTCCATAATAACATATGCCCCATATAATGCTGCACAGTGACTGGTGGCCCCTTATAATGCTGCACAGTGATTAGTGGCTCTTTATAATGCTGCACAGTGATTAGTGGCCCCTTATAATGCTGCACGGTGAGTGGCCCCTTATAATGCTGCACGGTGAGTGGCCCCTTGTAATGCTGCACAGTGATTAGTGGCCCCTTATAATGCTGCACAGTGATTAGTGGCCCCTTGTAATGCTGCACAGTGATTACTGGCCCCTTGTAATGCTGCACAGTGATTAGTGGTCCCTTGTAATGCTGCACAGTGATTAGTGGCCCCTTGTAATGCTGCACAGTGATTAGTGGCCCCTTGTAATGCTGCACAGTGATTAGTGGCCACTTGTAATGCTGCACAGTGATTAGTGGCCCCTTACAATGCTTCTGCCGCTGCCTCAAAGAAAAAAAAAAACAACTATATACTCACCTTGTCACTGCTGCAGCTGCTGCTCCTCAGCGTTGCCGGCTCTGCAGTGACTGTTCAGGTAAAGGGCGCCTGCTAACTACGTCATGGCGCCCTCTGACCTGAACGTCACTGCCAGAGGAAGCAAGACAGCAGAGCGACGCGCAGCGGTGGAACGGGGGGACAGGTGAATATGGCTCCCTCCGTTATACTCACCTCTCCTGGCATGTCTCTTGCAGCCCCCCGTGCTTATTCCATCTTCTCGGCGCTGTTCTTCCTGCTTTCAGCAGTCACGTGGTGCCGCTCATTACATATGCGCATATGTAATGAGCGGCACCACGTGACCGCTGAAAGCAGGAAGAACAGCACTGAGAGGATGGAATAAGCACGGGGGGCTGCAAGAGACATGCCAGGAGAGGTGAGTATAATGGAGGGAGCCATATTCACCTGTCCCCCCGTTCCACCGCTGCGCGTCGCTCTGCTGTCTTGCTTCTTCTGGCAGTTACATTCAGGTCAGAGGGCGCCATGACGTAGTTAGCAGGCGTCCTATGCAAGCCTTATCTATGTGCATTTTTTCAACTAGGCAGCCAACCTCTCTATGGTTTGGTAGGTGTGGCGTGGTTGTTTTTATCAGTAGTTTGCACCTGAGCTGCTCCTTGCCTTTATTAGTGGAGTCCTGCTGCATCCTGCTATATGTGCATTTGTCATCAGACAGGGTTTTGGAAAGGCCATATCTTGTGGTATGAGTTTTTTGAATTTTTTCTATGTTAGCTGTTTTGATATTAGTGTTAGGGACCTGCAAATTATGAGGAGCCTTGACGTGGCTTGCAGGCTCTATCTATTTTGGACAAAATATTAACCAATACCTCATTTAATGTACTCATTGTATGCATTAATTTTTTACACTTATAATATCATTTTTTGCAGGATGCAGCCAGGCCTCTTTTTGTTGGCTTGGTCTATTGGGGCATCTGTCACTGTGTGTTGCATATTATAGTGCTGGAGCAGCCCTTCTGAGAATACAATGGGCGTCATTAATAGGTTGCAAGCCAGACACTTTGCCTCATACCTACAGGTGTGACTGGCGTCCTATGCAAGCCTTATCTATGTGCATTTTTTCTACTAGATTTTAAAGGAGAAAGTTTATGGATTAAACGTGCGCTGCTTGACAAATCAATCCTTCCAGGTTTTATGAACTGTACTTTTATTTACCAACGCGTTTCGAAGTTTATACTTCTTCCTCAGGGGATGACATGTCTGCAGCTGATCTGAAACAAAAGATCTTAGATAAACTAAATACCATCAATACCAAAGATCGACTGCTAAGGCTCAGCAAAGAAACACCACCAGACAGTATGCTAGAAGATGTCAATAGAGTACTTGCATGAATACCTACTACCACCATAGCACAAACTAATAAACTGATCTATGCTACTGCATCAGTAATCATTGAGATGCTTGCTTATGCAACCAACAAGAACAATAGAAGTTAGTTCCCCCTTTGAAAAAGAAGACTAGAGACAAAGATCAAGATGACACCAAGGGGAGTCAGCCAACTAACAGAAATACAGAAAGGTGTAAAGATCAAGAATAAGACCAAGCTGGACAAGTACAAAGGCCTGACCCCAACTGAAGCCCTGGAGACTGCTAAACAAAAGCTCACAGCACTCTCTGCACAACTAGGGAGATACCCTAGAGAGGCTAAGGCCAAGAAGATAAATGCTCTGTTCTCCAAAGAACCATCTAAGGTGTGCTCCCAACTACAGAGTAACCGAACAAAGGCAGCAACTCCACCAATAGCAGAGACTGAACAATACTGAAGGAACATATGGGAGGAGGAAATAAACGCACAACACCAGTGCAATGTGGCTGCAAAATCTGAGAATGAAACACAGCAACCACCTAGAGCAAAAACTAGTCACGATTACAGAAGCAGACATCTAACAGTGGGTCAAGAACATGAAGATCTGGATAGCACCTGGCCCAGACATTATCCACACTTACTGGCTAAAGAAATTAACAGCGGGAAATGAATGCATGGCAAAGCAGATGAACAAACTGCTAGAAGCAGGCCACCATCCAGCTTTGCTAACACAAGGAAGAACAGTGCTGATCATGAAGGATCCTAACAAAGGAACAGTTCCATCCAACTACTGCCCAATAACCTGCCTTCAACAACATGGAAACTCCTGTCAGGCATCATAGCCACCAAGCTACAGAATCATATGAACCAGTACATTAATCCAGCTCAGAAAGGAATTGGCACCGACACCAGAGGCTCTAAGCACCAGCTCCTAGTAGATAGAGCAATCGCTCAAGACTCAAGATCCAGACAGACCAATCTCAGCACAGCCTGGATTGACTACAGGAAAGCCTATAACTCAATGCAACACACATGGATCTGTGAATGCTTGGCTCTCTACAATGTCAACAGGAAATTAAAAACCTTCCTCAGAACCTCAATGGGGCTATGGAGAATAACATTGGAAGTCAACTCAAGACAACTAGCACAAGTGACCATCAAATGCGGCATATAACAAGATGAGGCACTGTCCCCATTGCTGTTCTGCATAGGCTTAAACCCCCTCAGTCAGATAAATAAAGAGTCTGGCTATGACTACAAGTTCATCAGCCACCTCCTCTACATGAATGACATCAAGCTGTATGCGAAAAACAAACAAGACATCAATTCACTGATCCACCTGACAAGGATCTACAGTGAAGACATTGGGATGTCCTTCGGAATGGAGAATGCAGCTGGTTGGTAATAGAGGCAAGATGGTCAAGACTGAGTGGAATTACCAGCAGGGCACATAGAAGATGTACAGACATGCTACAAGTACCTCAGAATCCCACAGGTGTTGTGATTTCTCTTGCTCGAAGTTCTGAGCTGAAGCTCCCTCTGGTGGTTACTGTGGAGCTGGCCAGGTGGATGGAAGTTCTCCACCTGACGACAATAATTGGGAACCTGGGATTACTGGCTGTGAGCATATAATTGAGCTGGCTGCTCTTGGAGGTTGCTGGTGATTTCCTCTGTGTGCATTTGGAGTTCTTTTTCCCCTGCCTTATGTGCATGGTTCAGCTAAGTAATTCTTTTGCTAATCCTTTGCATCTAATCTGGTTGTGCCTTTTTTTTGCTTTCTGTTTTGCTGCTAGAGTTCAGCGTGCTCCTGCTGGGGGCAGCGCTGGCCCTGCTTAATATGTTGCAGCTTGTTCAGTCCCCTGTTATGTTAGTACAGTCATATGTTAAAGTTTGGGCACCCCTATTAATGTTAACCTTTTTTATTTATAACAATTTTGTTTTTTGCGAAAGCTATTTCAGTTTCATATATCTAATAACTGATGGACTCAGTTATATTTCTGGATTCAAATGAGTTTATTGTACTAACAGAAAATGTGCAATCTGCATTTAACCCCTTCACCCCCAAGGGTGGTTTGCACGTTCATGACCGGGCCAATTTTTACAATTCTGACCACTGTACCTTTATGAGGTCATAACTCTGGAACGCTTCCATGGATCCCGGTGATTCTGACATTGTTTTCTCGTGACATATTGTACTTCATGTTAGTGGTAAAATTTCATTCAAATAACTTGCGTTTATTTGTGAGAAAAACGGAAATTTGGCGAAAATTTTGAAAATTTCGCAATTTTCCAACTTTGAATTTTTATGCCCTTAAATCACAGAGATACGGCACACAAAAAACTTGATAACTAACATTTCCCACATGTTTACTTTACATCAGCACAATTTTGGAACCCAAATTTTTTTTTGTTAGGAAGTTATAAGGGTTAAAAGTTGACCAGCGATTTCTCATTTTTACAACACCATTTTATTTTTAGGACCACATCACATTTGAAGCCACTTTGAGGGGTCTATATTATAGAAAACACCCAAAAGTGACACCATTCTAAAAACTGCACCCCTTAAAGTGCTCAAAACCACATTCAAGAAGTTTATTAACCCTTTAGGTGCGTCACAGGAATTTTTTTGAATATTTAAAAAAAAATGAACATCTAACTTTTTTTCATAAAAAAAATAATTCAGGTTCAATTTTTTTTATTTTACCAAGGGTAACAGGAGAAATTGGACTGCAAAAGTTATTGTGCAATTTGTCCTGAGTATGCAGATACCTGATATGTGGGGGGGAACCACTGTTTCGGTGCATGGCAGAGCTCAGAATGGAAGGAGCGCCGTTTGACTTTTTCAATGCAAAATTGGCTGGAATTCAGATTGGATGCCATGTCACGTTTGGAGAGTCCCTGATGTACCTAAACAGTGGAAACCCCCTACAAGTGACCCCATTTTGGAAACTAGACCCCCCAAGGAACTTATCTAGATATGTGGTGAGAACTTTGAACCCACAAGGGCTTTACAGAAGTTTATAACGTACAGCGGTACAATTAAAAAATCATATTTTTTCCACAAAAATGATCTTTTCACCTCAATTTTTATTTTCCCAAGGGTAACAGGACCCTAAAAGTTATTGTGCAGTTTGTCCTGAGTACGCTGATACCCCACATGTGGGGGTAAATCACTATTTGGGCGCATGGCAGAGCTCGGAAGGGAAGCAGCGCCATTTGACGTTTTTGGCTGGAATTGAGATCGGACACCATGTCGCGTTTGGAAAACCCCTGATGTACCAAAACAGTGGAAACCCCCCACAAATGACACCATTTTGGAAACTAGACCCCCTAAGGAACTTATCTAGATGTGTGGTGAGAACTTTGAACCCCCATGGGCTTCACAGAAGTTTATAACATAAAGCCATACAATTAAAACATCATATTTTTTCCACAAAAATGATCTTTTCACCCTCAATTCTTATTTTTCCAAGAGTAACAGGACCCTAAAAGTTATTGTGCAATTTGTCCTGAGTACGCTGATACCCCAAATGTGGGGGTAAACCACTATTTGGGCGCATGGCAGAGCTCGGAAGGGAAGCAGCGCCATTTGACGTTTTTGGCTGGAATTGAGATCGGACACAATGTCGCGTTTGGAAAACTCCTGATGTACCAAAACAGTGGAAACCCCCCACAAATGACACCATTTTGGAAACTAGACCCCCTAAGGAACTTATCTAGATGTGTGGTGAGCACTTTGACCCCCCCAGTGCTTCACAGAAGTTTATAATGCCCGGGCGTGAAAATAAAAAATTCGTATTTTTTCCACAAACATGATCTTTTAGTCACCATTTTTTTATTTTCCCAAGGGTACCAGGAGAAATTGGACCCCAAAAGTTGTTGTCCAATTTGTCCTGAGTATGCTGATACCCCATATGTGGGAGAAAACTACTGTATGGGCACACGTCGGGGCTCGGAAGGGAAGTAGTGACGTTTTGGAATGCAGACTTTGATGGAATGGTCTGCGGGTGTCATGTTGCCTTTGGAGAGCCCCTAATGTACCTAAACAGTGGAAACCCCCCACAAATGACACCATTTTGGAAACTAGACCCCCCAAGGAACTTTTCTAGATGTGTGGTGAGCACTTTGAACCCCCCAGTGCTTCACAGAAGTTTATAACGCCCGGGCGTGAAAATAAAAAATTCGTATTTTTTCCACAAACATGATCTTTTAGTCACCATTTTTTTATTTTCCCAAGGGTACCAGGAGAAATTGGACCCCAAAAGTTGTTGTCCAATTTGTCCTGAGTATGCTGATACCCCATATAGAATCATAGAATCGTAGAGTTGAAAAGGACCTCCTGGGCCATCTGGTCCAACCCCCTGCTCAAAGCAGGATTCGCTAAATCATCCCAGTCAGATGTCTGTCCAGCCTCTGTTTGAAGACTTCCATTGAAGGAGAACTCACCACTTCTCGTGGCAGCCTGTTCCACTCATTGATCACTCTAACTGTCAAAAAGTTTTTTCTAATATCTAATCTGTGTCTCCTCCCATTCAGTTTCATCCCATTGCTTCTAGTCTTTCCTTGTGCAAATGAGAATAAAGTTGATCCTTCTACAATGTGACAGCCCTTTAGATATTTGTAGACAGCTATTAAGTCTCCTCTCAGTCTTCTCTTTTGCAAACTAAACATTCCCAAATCCTGCAACCTTTCCTCATAAGACAGGGTTTGCAGACCGGTCACCATTCTGGTCGCTCTTTTCTGAACTTGCTCCAGTTTGTTGATGTCTTTTTTAAAATGTGGTGCCCAAAACTGGACACAATATTCCAGATGAGGTCTGACCAAAGAGGAGTAGAGGGAAATAATGACTTCACGTGATCTAGACTGTATGCTTCTGTTAATACATCCTAGAATTGCATTTGCCTTTTTTGCTGCTGCATCACACTGTTGACTCATATTCAGTCTGTGATCTATTAGTATACCCAAGTCTTTTTCACATGTGCTGTCACTTAGCCCTATTCCTCCCATTCTATATATGCTTTTTCCATTTTTATTGCCCAGATGTAGTACTTTGCATTTCTCCCTGTTAAAAACCATTCTGTTAGTTGCTGCCCACTTCTCCAGTTTATTTAAATCTTTTTGAATCCTCTCTCTCTCTTCTCTAGTATTAGCTATCCCTCCTAGCTTTGTGTCATCAGCAAATTTAATCAGTTTACCCTCAATTCCTTCATCTAAATCGTTGATAAAGATGTTGAACAATACAGGGCCCAGGACAGAGCCCTGTGGTACCCCACTTGAGACATTCTTCCAACTGGATGTGCAGCCATTTACGACCACTCTTTGGGTCCGATCACTAAGCCAGTTATGAATCCACCTAACAGTTGCCTTGTCCATTCCATACATTTTTTCAATAAGGATTGTATGAGAGACTTTGTCAAATGCTTTGCTGAAGTCAAGATATACTATATCTACAGCATTTCCTTGATCCACCCAATCAGTGATACCGTCATAGAAGGAAATTAAGTTAGTCTGACATGACTTATTAGTTACAAACCCATGCTGACTCTGTTTAATCACTTCATTCTTATCCAGGTATTGACATACATGTTGTTTAATAATTTGTTCAAAGATCTTTCCTGGTATAGAAGTCAGACTCACCGGCCTATAGTTACCTGGGTCCACCTTCTTCCCCTTTTTGAAGATAGGAACAACATTTGCTCTTCTCCAGTCTTCTGGCACTTCTCCTGTTCTCCAAGAATTTTCAAAGATTATAGAGAGGGGTTCAAAAATTTCTTCTGCTATCTCCTTCAGTACTCTGGGGTGTAATTCATCTGGACCTGGAGACTTGAATTCATTTAGGCTAGCTAAGTGTTTCCTCACTATCTTTCTGTTTATAGATGTGGGAGAAAACTACTGTATGGGCACACGTCGGGGCTCGGAAGGGAAGTAGTGACGTTTTGGAATGCAGACTTTGATGGAACGGTCTGCGGGTGTCATGTTGCCTTTGGAGAGCCCCTAATGTACCTAAACAGTGGAAACCCCCCACAAATGACCCCATTTTGAAAACTAGACCCACTAAGTAACTTATCTAGATGTGAGGTGAGCACTTTGAACCCCCAAGGGCTACACAGAAGTTTATAATGCCAGGGCATGAAAATAAAAAAATCGTATTGTTTCCAGAAACATGATCAATTAGTCCCCAATTTTTTCATTTTCCCAAGGGTAACAGGAGAAATTGGACCCCCAAAAGTTGTTGTCCAATTTGGCCTGAGTACGCTGACACCCCATATGTGGGAGAAAACTACTGTATGGACACACGTCGGGGCTCGGAAGGGAAGCAGTGACGTTTTGGAATGCAAACTTTGATGGAATGGTCTGCGGGTGTCATGTGCGTTTGGAGAGCCCCTGATGTACCTAAACTATTTAAACTCCCCACAAGTGACCCCATTTTGGACACTAGACCCCCCACGGAACTTATCTAGATGTGTGGTGAGCACTTTGAACCCCCAAGTGCTTCACAGAAGTTTATAACACTCGGACGTGAAAATAAAAAAATCATTTTTTTCCACAAAAATGATATTTTTGCCCCCAATTTTTTATTTTCCTAAGGGTAACAGGAGAAATTGGACCCCAAAAATTGTTTTGCAATTTGTCCTGAGTAGGCTGATACCCTACATGTGGGGGTAAAACACTGTTTGGGCGCATGGCAGAGCTTGGAAGGGAAGGAGCACCATTTGACTTTTTCAACTCAGAATTGGCTGGAATTGAGATCAGACGCCATGTTGCATTTGGAGAGCCCCTGATGTGCCCAAACAGTGGAAACCCCCCAATTATAACTCCAACCCTAACCCCAACACACCCCTAACCCTAATCTGAGCCCTAACCCTAACCCTAGCCCTAACCCTAGCCCTAACCCTAACCCTAGCCCTAACCCTAACCCTAATGGGAAAATGGAGATAAATACTTTTTTTTTAATTTTATTATTTTTCCCTAACTAAAGGGGTGATATCGGGGGGTTTGATTTACTATTTATGGCGGTTTTTATATTTGGCAGCTGTCGCACGCTAAAAGACGCTTTTTATTGTAAAAATAGTTTTTGCATCACCACATATTGAGAGCTATAATTTTTCCGTATTTTGACCCACCGAGTCATGTGAGGTCTTATTTTTTGCGGGACGAGTTGACGTTTTTATTGGTACCATTTTCGGGCACGTGACATTTTTTGATCGCTTTTTATTCCTATTTTTGGGACGCAGAATGAACAAAAACCAGCGTTTCATGAATTTCTTTTGGGGGGGTGCGTTTACAACGTTCCGCGTGCGGTAAAATTGATAAAGCGGTTTTATTCTTCGGGTCAGTACGGTTACAGCGATACCTCATTTAGGTCTTTTTTTATGTTTTTGTCGGTTTTATGCAATGAAAACTATATTATATAAAAAATAATTATTTTTGCATCGCTTTATTCTGCGAGCTATAACTTTTTTATTTTTTTGCTGATGATGCTGTGTGGTGGCTCGTTTTTTGCGGGACAAGATGACGTTTTCAGCGGTACCATGGATATTTATATGCGTCTTTTTGATCGCGCGTTATTACACTTTTTGTTTGGCGGTATGATAATAAATCATTATTTTTTGCTTCGTTTTTTATTTTTATTTTTTAAGGGGTTCGCTAAAGGGGTTAACTAATGGGACAGTTTTATAGGGCGGGTCATTACGGACGCGGCGATACCTAATATGTGTGCTTTTATTGTGTTTTTTTTTATTATTTACAAAAAATGGATTTATTGGGGGAATATTTTTTTTTTTTTTTCTAATTTATTTGGCGATTTTTTTAAAATTATTTTAACAGTTTTTTTTATTTTTTTTTTTACTTTATTAAATAGTCCCAGGTGGGACATCACTGTCCTGTGACAGATCGCTGATCTGTCACATCACAGATCACTGTGACAGATCAGCGATCTGACACAGGCACTGCAGAAGGCTTCCTCATGCCTGCGCTTTGCAGGCACTGAGGAAGCCAGCTTCCTCAGGCCCCCGAAGGCCCCCGTCGCCATCTTGGATTCGGGGGCCTGGAGGAAAGAAGCCCCCCGCAGCAGCGCTGCACATTGCGCTGCCGTGGGGGGCTCAGGGAAGCACGGAGGGAGCCCCCTCCCTGCCGATGCTTCCCTTTAACCCCCGGTACACCGCGATCATGTTTGATCGCGGTGTGCAAGGGGTTAACGTGTCGGGGGCGGTCCGTGACCGCCCCTGACACATTGTGTCGGGTGTCAGCTGTGATAATCAGCTGACACCCGGCCGCGATCAGCGGCGCTCACCACGTGGGTGCCCCTGACCGCGCTAGACGTACTATCCCGTCCATGGGCATAGGAGCCCAGGTCCCATGGACGGGATAGTACGTCGGATGGCTGAAAGGGGTTAAACAAAATTTGACCGGTGCAAAAGTATGGGCACCTCAACATAAAAGTGACATTAATATTTCGTAGATCCTCCTTTTGCAAAAATATCAGCCTCTAGTCGCTTCCTGTAGCTATTAATGAGTTCCTGGATCCTGGATGAAGGTATTTGTGACCATTCCGGTTTACAAAAAAATTCCAGTTTAGTTAAGTTTGATGGTCGCCGAGCATGGACAGCCCGCTTCAAATCATCCCACAGATGTTCAATGATATTCAGGTCTGGGGACTGGGATGGCCATTCCAGAACATTGTAATTGTTCCTCTGCATGAATGCCTGAGTAGATTTGGAGCGGTGTTTTGGATCATTATCTTGCTGAAATATCCATCCCCTGCGTAACTTCAACTTCATCACTGATTCTTGCACATTATTGTCAAGAATCTGCTGATACTGAGTTGAATCCATGCGACCCTCAACTTTAACAAGATTCCCGATGCCGGCATTGGCCACACAGCCCCAAAGTATGATGGAACCTCCACCAAATTTTACTGTTGGTAGCAAGTGTTTTTCTTGGAATGCTGTGTTTTTTAGCCTCCATGCATAACGCCTTTTTGTATGACCAAACAACTCAATCTTTGTTTCATCAGTCCACAAGACTTTCTGCCAAAATATAACTGGCTTGTCCAAATGTGTGTTTGCATACCTCAGGCGACTCTGTTTGTGGCGTGCTAGCAGAAACGGCTTCTTTCGCATCACTCTCCCATACAGCTTCTCCTTGTGCAAAGTGCGCTGTATTGTTGACCGATGCACAGTGACACCATCTGCAGCAAGATGATGCTGCAGGTCTTTGGAGGTGGTCTGTGGATTGTCCTTGACTGTTCTCACCATTCTTTTTCTCTGCCTTTCTGATATTTTTCTTGGCCTGCCACTTCTGGGCTTAACAAGAACTGTACCTGTGTTCTTCCATTTCCTTACTATGTTCCTCACAGTGGAAACTGACAGGTTAAATCTCTGAGACAACTTTTTGTATCCTTCCCCTGAAAAGCTATGTTGAATAATCTTTGTTTTCAGATCATTTGAGAGGTGTTTTGAGGAGCCCATGATGCCACTCTTCATAGGAGAATCAAATAGGAGAACTACTTGCAAGTGGCCACCTTAAATACCTTTTCTCATGATTTGATACATCTGGCTATGAAGTTCAAAGCTCAATGAGGTTACAAAACCAATTTAGTGCTTCAGGAAGTCCGTAAAAAGTAGTTAGGAGTGTTCAGATCAAGAAAATGAAAAGGGTGCCCATACATTTGCACCGGTCAAATTTTGTTTAAATGCAGATTGCACATTTTCTGTTAGTACAATAAACCTCATTTGAATCCAGAAATATAACTGAGTCCATCAGTTATTAGATATATGAAACTGAAATAGCTGTTGCAAAAACCAAAATTGTTATAAAGAAAAAAGGTTAACATTAATAGGGGTGCCCAAACTTTAACATATGACTGTATCTTTTTGCTTTGCTGACAGTTTATACCAGAGTGCTGATCTAGCGGTGGTGAGGTCGTGTGACCTCAGGTTATTTGCATATCAGAAGTGTTGGACTTTTTCAGGGTTTTGTGCGTGATTGCAGACAGTATCTTTTCTGTCCTGTCCTGTCTAGACAGCTTGGGCCCCAACGTTTGCTCAGTCTGTTCTCTGCCTGTGTTTGTGTCTCATCGACAATATATGTTTGGGGGCTGTCTATTCTTTTGGGGATCTGCTCCAGAGCAGTTTAGATTTCATCTTTATGTCTTTAGGCTTAGTTAGTCCTCCGGCTGTGATGAAGCGACTAGGGCATCGTAGGAACGCTCCACGGCTACTGCTAGTTGTGTGGATAGGATCAGGTGTCTGCAATATGCTCAGTTACCAACCTCTCTGGTCTTCTGGTGGCTTAGCCTGTTCCTGCCATCCTCCTCGGTGACCCATTCATAACAGAATCACCAGCCAAACCGCAGACTCTAGGGTACTCAAAAGAAGGAAAGAATTATAAAAAAAAAAAAGTGTCAGAATTTTTTTATATATTTTTTCCTCTTTTTCTCTGGGGCCGTAGGAATTTCTGCCTATCTCGCTGAATCATCTGCTGAACCAAATATCCCTACTCCTGATGTGTTTTCGGGGGATCGGTCAAAATTTTTGAATTTCAAGAATAACTGTTTCTTGCTTTGAAGCCTAATTCATCGGGGAGCTCTGTGCAGCAGGTTAAAATTGTCATCTCCCTGCTGCGCGGCAATCCCCAGGATTGGACTTTTTCTCTGACACCTGGAGATCCTATTCTGGCTAATGTGGATGTGTTTTTTCAGGCCCTGGGGTTGTTGTATGATGAACCTAATGCTATTGATCAAGCTGAGAAAACCTTATTGGCATTGAACTAGGGTCAGGATGCTGCGGAGTTATATTGGCAGAAGTTCAGAAAGTGGGCGGTCCTTACTAAATGGAATGATGATTCCCTAGCAGGTCTCTTTTGGAAAGGTCTGGCAGAAACTGTAAAAGATGTTATGGTGGGATTTCCTGTCCCCTCTGGTGTTAACGACTCCATGTCATTAGCCATTCAAACTGATCAATGTTTACATGAACGTAAAGGTACGCAAGAGGCGGTGCTGCCTTTTGAACAAACTTCTGAACCCATACAATGTGATAGGGTTTTGTCTAGGGCGCAACGTCAAGAGTTCAGAAGGCGTAATAAGTTATGCTTTTTTTGTGGGGACGCCTCTCATGTTATTTCTGTCTGCCCTAAATGAGAAAAGCGTTTTGCACACGCATTTGCGGTGGGCAGTGTACAGCCTAAGTTCCTGTTGGCAGTTACCTTGATCTGCTCCTTGTCTACTTTTTCTGCTAAGGCCTTTGTTGATTCAGGAGCAGCTTTGAATCTGATGGATCTTGACTTTGCCAAGCGTTGTGGTTTCCCCATGGTGCCCCTGAAAACCCCTATTCCCTTGAGGGGGATTGATTCTACCCCTTTGGCGGAGAATAAACCCCAGTGTTGGATCCAGGTGGTAATGCAGGTCGCCCCGGACCATCAAGAGAATTGTAAATTTTTGGTGTCGCACAATTTACATGATACGATTGTACTGGGTTTTCCTTGTTTACAATCACATAATCCTATTTTAGATTGGAAATCTCTGTCTGTGGTGAGTTGGGGTTGTCAGTGTGTTCTTGGTGACACTCCTGTTTTCTCCATCTCTCCCCAGTCTCAAGACGTTCCTGACTATTTGGCTGATTTTTCTGATGTGTTTAGTGAGAGTAAAGGTACTGTCACACTTAGCGATGTACCAGCGATCCCGACCAGCGATATGACGCAGTCAGGATCGCTGGTACATCGCTAAGTGGTCGCTAGTGAGCTGCCACACAGGCAGATCTCACCAGCGACATAGCAGCGGTCGGGGGTCGCTACTTACCTGTCAGACGCGGCGATCCTGACAACCTCCCGCCCGCGTCCACGCGTCGCTCGTCGTCACAGCAGGAAGCCCAGTAGGAAGCTGATGACGAGAAACGGTCCAGGACGTTCTCGCACGATCAGCGATAACTAGCGGGGGAGCGGTCGGAGGTAAGTATCAGACATAGCGATATCGCTAGCAATATCGCTATAACATCACAAAAACCAGTGACGTTATAGAGATATTGCTAGTGATATCGCTTAGTGTGACAGGCCCTTAAGTCTGCGTCTTTGCCTCCTCATAGGAGTTATGAATGCACAATTGAGTTAATGCCTGGTTGTAAATTTCCCAAAGAGTCGGCTTTTCAATTTACAGTATCTGTATCTGAAGATGATGCTATGCGATCTTATATCAAGGAATCATTGGAGAAGGGTTATATCAGACCATCCTCTTAGCCTTTGGGTGCTGGTTTTTTCTTTGTGGCCAAAAAATGTGGCTCATTAAGGCAATGTATTGACTATCGTTCCCTTAACAAAATCACTGTGAAATATCAGTACCCGTTACCCATGATTTCTGATTTATTTTCCAGAGTTAAAAGTGCTTGTTGGTTTACCAAACTTGACCTCAGGGGGGCATATAATCTTATTCGCATCAAGCACGGGGATGAATGGAAGACGGCGTTTAATACTCCGGTTGGACATTTTGAGTACCTGGTGATGCCTTTTAGGCTCACTAATGCCCCTTCCGTCTTCCAATCTTTTATGAACGATATTTTCCGGGACCTTGTGGATAAGTTTTTGATCATTTATCTGGATGATATTTTGATTTTTTCCAGTGATTGGGATTATCATGTGGAACATGTCTGGACTGTGTTCCGGATTTTGAGGGAAAATACTCTGTATGTTAAGGGATTGATATGTCTTTTTGGTGTACAGAGGATTTCGTTTTTGGGTTTCATTTTGTCCCCGTGTGCTATTGAAATGGACCCGGCCAAGGTACAAGCCATTTATGATTGGGTTCAGCCCACTTCTCTGAAGGCTCTTCAGAAGTTTTTGGGTTTTGCTAATTTCTACCGTAAATTTATAAGTAATTTTTCTGGTATTGTTAAACCTCTGACGGATTTGACCAAAAAGGGCGCTGATGTGGTGAATTGGTCTCCAGAGGCAGTCGCGGGATTTCAGAAGCTTAAGCAGTGATTCACCTCTACTCCGGTTCTATGGCAACCTGATGTTTCACTCCCATTTCAGGTGGAAATAGATGCTTCTGAGATTGGTGCTGGAGCCGTTTTGTCTCAAAGAGATCCGGTAATCTCTAAGATGAATCCCTGTGCCTTCTTTTCTCGGAAATTTTCTCCATGTGAACGTAACTATGACGTGGGGAATCGGGAATTATTGGCCATGAAGTGGGCATTTGAAGAGTGGAGACATTGGTTGGAGGGAGCTAGGCATCAAGTTGTGGTCCTCACCGATCACAAGAATTTGATTTATCTTGAATCATCCAAGCACTTGAATCCTAGTCAGGCTAGATGGGCCTTGTTTTTCATGCGTAATTTTGTGGTCTCCTTTCTTCCGGGCACTAAGAATGTTAAGGCGGACACCCTTTCTAGGAGTTTCATTGCGGATTCTCTTGACGTGCCTGAGCCTATGACCATTCTAAATGAGGGTGTAGTTCTTTCCACCATCTCTCCTGATTTGAGACATGCCCTGGAGGAATTTCAGGAGGATAAACCTGAACGATGCCATATGGGAAAATTGTATGTCCCTGACCAGTGGAGGAAAAGAGTAATGTCTGAAATTCATTGATCCGCGTTGGCTGGTCATCCAGGTATCTTTTGTACCAGAAATTTGGTGAGTTGGTCTTTTTGGTGGCCTGCCTTATCTCGTGATGTCAGGAATTTTGTGCAGTCCTGTGGGACTTGTTCTCAGTCTAAGCCCTGTTCTCGTGCTAGTGGTTTGTTGATGCCCCTGCCTGTGCCCAGGAGGCCAGGGATCCATATCTCAATGGATTTTATCTGATCTCCCTGTCTCTCAGAGAATGACTGTTATTTGGGTGATCTGTGATAGATTTTCTAAGATGGTCCATCTTGTACCACTCCCAAAGTTGCCATCTTCTTCTGAGTTGGTGCCCTTGTTTTTACAACAAGTGGTTCGTTTGCACGGGATTCCTGAGAACATTGTGTCGGACAGAGGGGTCCAGTTTGTTTCCAGATTTTGGAGGGCTTTTTGTTCCAAACTGGGAATTGAGTTATCTTTCTCCTTTGCATTTCATCCTCCGACCAATGGGCAGACTGAGAGAACAAACCAGTCCTATTTGAGATATTTCATATCTGCTGATCAGGATGATTGGGTCTCATTTTTGCCCTTGGCCGAATTTGCGCTAAACAATAGGGCTAGCTCTGCCACTTTGATGTCTCCTTTCTTTTGTAATTTTGGGTTTCATCCTCGAATATCTTCAGGGCAGGTAGAAGCTTCTGCCTGCCCAGGTGTGGATTCTGTGGTAGAGAGAATGCAGCAGATTTGGGACCAAGCAGTGAATAAGTTGTCCCACTCTCAGGAAAAGGCCCAACGATTTTTCAACCGGCATAGGACCATTGGTCCCCGGTTTAAAGTGGGTGATATGGTTTGGTTGTCCTCAAAAAATATTCCCATGAAGGTTGCATCTCCAAAATTAAAGCCAAGTTTTATTGGACATTATAAGATTCTGGAAATCCTTAACCCCGTTTCTTCCCGTTTGGCTCTTCCAGTTACATTTAAGATTCATAACGTCTTTCATAAATCTTTGTTGAAAAGGTTTGTGGAGCCAGTCGTTCCCATGGCAGCGCCTCCCTGACCCTGTACTGGTTAATGGTAATTTGGAGTATGAGGTAGAGAAGATATTGGATTCTCGTCTGGCAAGACAGGGACTTCAGTACTTGGTCAAGTGGAAGGGTAATGGCCAGGAGGATAATTCTTGGGTCTCTGCTTCTGACATCCATGCCAAGAGATTGATTCGTGCCTTTCACTGGACCCATCCTGATCGGCCTGGTGGCGTGGATAAGGGTTCGGTGACCCCTCCTCAAGGGGGGTACTGTTGTGAATTCTCTTGCTCGAAGTTCTGAGCCGAAGCTCCCTCTGGTGGTTACTGAGAGTAGTGGAGCTGGCCAGGTGGATGGAAGTTCTCCACCTGACGACAATAATTGGGTACCTGGGATTACTGGCTGGGAGCATATAATTGAGCTGGCTGCTCTTGGAGGTTGCTGGGGATTTCCTCTGTGTGCATTTGGAGTTCTTTTGTTCTCTGCCTTATCTGCATGGTTCAGCTACGTGATTCTTTTGCTAATCCTTTCCATCTTATCTGGTTGTGTCTTTTTTTGCTTTCTGTTTTGCTGCTAGGGTTAAGCATGCTCCCTGCTGGGGGCAGCGCTGGGCCCTGCTTCACATGTTGCAGCATGTTCAGTCTCCTGTTATGTTAGTAACTTTTTGCTTTGCTGCCAGTTTATACCAGAGTGCTGATCTAGCGGGGGTGAGGTCGTGTGACCTCAGGTTTTTTTGTATATCAGAAGTGTTGGACTTTTTCAGGGTTTTGTGCGTGATTGCAGACAGTATCTTTTCTGTCCTGTCCTGTCTAGACAGCTTGGGCCCCAACGTTTGCTCAGTCTGTTCTCTGCCTGTGTTTGTGTCTCATCGACAATATATGTTTGGGGGCTGTCTATTCTTTTGGGGATCTGCTCCAGAGCAGTTTAGATTTCATCTTTATGTCTTTAGGCTTAGTTAGTCCTCCGGCTGTGATGAAGCGACTAGGGCATCGTAGGAACGCTCCACGGCTACTGCTAGTTGTGTGGATAGAATCAGGGGTCTGCAATCCGCTTAGTTACCAACCTCTCTGGTCTTCTGGTGGCTTAGCCTGTTCCTGCCAGCCTCCTCGGTGACCCATTCATAACACACAGGGATATGGTAACCATGATGAGGAGGCAAGGAAAGCAGCAACATCCAAATACCATCAAAGTATAAGACAGGTTCTTAAGAGCCAGCTCAATGGGAAGAATAAAATCTGTGCCATCAATACATATGCCCTGCCAGTTATCAGATACCATGCTGGCATAGTGTGCTGGCCAAAAGAAGAGATGGAAGCTGCAGATGTGAAGACACGAAAGCTCCTCTCAATGCATGGAGGTCTCCACCCTAAGTCTAGCACCCAAAGATTGTATACCAACAGAAAGGAGGGTGGTTGATGCTTGATAAGGATCCAAGCCACCATTATGGATGAATCAAGAAGTATCCAGGAATACGTCAGAAAAATGGCACCAAAAGATGAGATGCTAAGATAGAACCTAAGGCAGCAGCAACAACAGATCTGAAATGAAGAACAGGAACATGAAGTGTAGGAGGAGGGGCCGGGCCGGACCCAAGGGGACCGTCATCTAGGTTCCTAGGGGGTCTGTTTCCGGGGAACAGGGTTAGGGGACTGACCGCTGAGACTTCCAGGACAGTTGGGGGAGGAGCCTATATAAAAGGGGCGGGGAACGCCAGTCAGAGTGAGTCAGCAAAATTGGAGAGAAGGAGTAGGAGACCGTGGGGAAGCCCGGGAGCCAGAGCCTCCAGCAGTAACCAGAGAGGAGGACAGCGACAGAAGGGAGACTCGGTGGACCGCAGGGAGATGGCGCCAAGCCAACCAATAGAAGACCGCCGCTTCTCCGCCACCCACGGCTTTTGCCTCCTCGCTCCAGCCCGTGGCTGTGGCCTGCCTGCAGCCACCGAGGCCGTTGCCTCCTCACTCCAGCCCGCAGTTGTGGCCTGCCCGGCAGCCACCCGCGGCCATTGCTGCCTCGCTCCAGTTCGCGGCTGTGGCCTGCCCGCAGCCACCCGCGGCCATTGCAGCTCCACTCCCGTCAACGGCTGCGGATTGTCCACTGCCGCCAGCGCCCCACTCCAGTCCACGGTAGGGGCCGGCCCGTCGCCCTCCGCGGGTCCCCTAGTGCAGCCGCTGGCTGCGCCGGTGGCCTACCAACCGCCACTCAGCACCGCCGCTGCCTTCCCCTCTCTGGGGGCTGTGGCCTCCACTCTACCACTCCCAGGCGGTATCCCGCTGCCTCCGCTGGGGGGACATTCTGCCAAAGAACTCTTCTAGGGCCTGTTGTGCCCCCCTGATTTGTCTGGGTGTTGGAATGCCAGATCCTCAGCGGCTGGGCCCAACGCTGCATTGCCGGAGCACCACCGCACGACACGCCGAGGGACGTCAGGAAGGCTAAGTGACACATAATAACTAAGGACCCGTAGTCGGCCATACCGCGTCCCTATAGTGACCGGCCTTTGCCAGAGTAGTCGTGTTCTCATAATCAGTGTTTTCTTGTATTTGGTCCCTGCGAGGACAATTGCTGTTATTTTGTTTGGTTGCTTAGGATAGCCCTACTGTCATCTATCTATAAAAGTTACTACCTAAAGTTTAATCCGTCTCGCGTCTTGTCACTGCATCCCGCGTACCTGCCATCACCACAGAAGCGCCATGGCAAGACAAGTCACCTCATGGGATGTACCATCGACAGATAATGGAGGTGGCTGACAAGGAGAAATCCAACCAATGACTGGAGAAGGCTGGACTCCAAGACAGGACAGAGGCACTAATCATACACCCTTGAAGGCACCAACTGTAGTGTCTCATTCAATTTTTGTGAACAAAGTATAGTTGTGATACTCCTACACTCATAAAAGCTCTGCATGCAGTGCAATGACTGCCAGTAATTACAAGTAGGGTCAGCCATACACCCTTGAAGGCACCAACTGAAGTGCCTCATAAAAAAAATTGAAAAAAGTGTAGTTGTGGTACACTCATAAAGGCTTTGCGCAAAGTGCAAAGCCAGGAAGAAAATGATTAAAAACACTTTATGTGCTGCTGTCATCTGCTGGTGTGGAAAAGTCGGGTCTAATCCAAGCTTTGTAAATTTTTATTAGCTTGAACCTGTCAACACTTTCTGACAGGCAAAAGTGCCTGTCTGTTATGACCCCCTGGAGCCACTAAAACCTGATAAACCAAGATGCTAGTGGCAGGGTGTGGCACCCCTGAGGCTTCAGTCACCACAGAGGTACTGCACCTTCTCCTAAGTTGTAGTGCCCCACCATCCAGGTAAGGTGGGAACTCCTGACCACGCTCCACACCTGCATTCCACACACAGGATAGTTCAGTGGGGCCACCTAACAGCTTCAGGCTGGGGGTTAGCAGAGCACCCCTCGTGGAACCCTGCTTCGTAACACGAGATGTGCTGGGAGGCGGGTAGAGAGAGATGATACAAAAGAGTGGGAAGAGTGAAAGTTAGTTAGTTGGTTAGAGGAGAGGGAAGAGAGAAGATGGGTGTCTGAGGGATGTGCTACAGCAGGTCCCAGTGATCTGGGCTGCTGGCACAAGAAAGACCAGAGAAAGAGACTGATAAGATTGATAACCTAACCTTCCATAAGAGAGATAGAACAGATCGGAACGAAGGAGAATAGAAGGACGGTGGGAAGCAGGCTGAGAAAGAGAGAGAACCCTTCCAGTCCAGAGAGCGCAAAGGCCGGGGCCTGGTCCCCGAGGTTGATTGGATCATTAAGTCCGGCAACAGACACTGGAGGAGTAGTGAGCCGCTAACGTCTTGCTCCCATCATAGACTTGGGACACCACAGCAACTGAATAGAGAGCCAGGACGCAGAGTGGAGTCCCCGAAGCAGGCTACAGCTGTCTGTCATACAAGTAAAGACTAGGAACACCTAGAGAGAGGCATTCCAGGGTAACTAAGTACTGGAGTGCTTCGAACCTAAAGGCGCATTGGAGGAGTCGTTCAGTAAGGTACATGTTGGCGGAGTGTGAAAGGGAGAATCCTATCCTGCCTGGAGGTTGGCTGGAGCCCTGACCTGGAGAACATGGTACAGAGGCAGGCAGTTGTGTGAACTGCAAACAGTGAGTAAAGCTTTGGAACTGCACACTCTGGTGTCCTCCAGTTATTCCCGCACCACTACACCTGGGTACCAGCCTCCATACCATTCTGCACCTCTCCTCATCCATTGCACCTACACTGCCCTGGGACTACAGCTCCACCTGTGCAGAGCTACACCATCTTTGCTGCACCACACCATCAGTCCCAGAGGATCTGTATGCAGCGTTGGCTTACCATCTTACTTGCCAAACACCACGGGTGGCGTCACAAACTATTCATGTAAACTTTAACACCATTAACATCACCGCCATTGATATTGGGCGCCCAGGGCCACGGACCGGGTCACCGCTGCTGTGACACATTCCCGCCTTGACACCGGCCCGGTACCGAGTACCCCGCTGCCCTGGGTGTGCGAGGGCGACCCAAGGGCAGCACAACACCTCCAAGGCATAGAGGGACATGCCAGGTCCCCAGCTTTGAGACCCAATAGCTGAAGTTCGCAGAGGAATTAGGGAGTATGCTTTTTTTTCAGGCAGCTAATGCTAGAACATCTTTAAAAACATTTTCCCTTCTTGTGAAAAATACCCAGTCACCAGGCCCTGGACAATGGACTGGTGTCATGAAATTAGCCCTAGCCTTTCACAGTGTACCCCTGCCTCTGCTGTGTTTCTCCTTTGTCTCTCCTCCTTGGTTGTGATCGCTTGGCCCCTGTAGCTAGTGTTGTCTGATGGAAATTTTTTCAGCATATTTTCCATAATGGCCTTTTTGTATAGCACCATTTTGCAAGACCTCTCCACCTCAGGAAGTAAAGATTAGAGATAGGTGAACCCGAACAGGAAGTCCGTGTTACTGTTTGGGTTCGGCTGCCAGAACATTGGGCATTTGTGCATGACAGACGCGACAGACGCAGCAAACACTGCTTCTGATCGGCGGTGAAATCATCCCCGCCGGTCAGAGAGCCACAGGTTCCACGCTATCAAAAGAGAATGTAAGCACTCAACTGTGATCTGAGGTATAAAGTTTACATCAGGTCACTGGTGTCAGCTGCTCCCATCATCCGATGCCTGCTGCCACTAATAACAGCGAGAGCAGGAGCGGCTGATGGGAGTATTCATTAGTCTGCTCCTGTGCTGTAAATTTAAAAAAACTCAGTGTGGGTTCTCCTGTATTTTCTATAACCAGCCAGGCAAAACTCACAGCTGGGGCTGCATCCCTCAGCTGTCAGCTTCAGCAAGGCTGGTTATCAAGAACAGAGGAATCCCCATGCTGTTTTTAAAATTATTTAAATAAATAATTTTAAAAAACCGCGTGAGGTCCCCCCTATATTTGGCAGCCAGCTTTGCTAAAGCAGACAGCTGGGGGCTGTATTCTCAGGCTGGTAAGGGGCCATGGATATTGCCCCCCCAGCCTAAAAATAGCAGCCCGCAGCTGCCCAGAAAAGGCATATCTATTAGATGCACCAATTCTGGCCCTTTTCCCAGCTCTTCCCACTTGCCCTGTAGTGGTAGCAAATGGGGTTAATATTTGTGGGGTTGATGTCACCTTTGTATTGTCAGGTAACATCAAGACCATGGCTTAGTAATGGAGAGGCGTCTATAAGGGTACCGTTACACCTAGCGATGCACCAGTGATCCCGACTAGCGATATGACGCGGTCAGGATCGCTGGTGCATCACTAGGTGGTCACTAGTGAGCTGCCACACAGGCAGATCTCACCAGCGACATCGCAGGGGTCGGGGATCGCTACTTACCTGTCAGATGCGGCGATCCTGCGTCCTCCCGCCCGGCTCCATGCGTCGCTCGTCGTCACAGCAGGAAGTGCCGCAGGAAGTGGCCGACGAGGAATGGTCCAGCAGCTTCTCGCGCGATCAGCGATAACCAGCGGGGGAGCCGGTCGGAGGTAAGTATCACATGCAGCGATATCGCTAGCAATATCGCTGCAACGTCACAAAATCGGTGACTTTACAGCGATATTGCTAGCGATATCGCAGTGTGTAACGGGGGCTTAAGAAACCTATACTTTACTAATCCTTTAGTTATATGGTAAATAAACACACAGCCAGAATAAAGTCCTTTATTAGAAATGAAACAAAACACACTTTTACTTTTTTTTTTTTTTTTTAAATAACAAACACTGTTATACTCACCTAATTCCACCGAAGACCTCATCTTCTGTAATAAAGCAAAAATAAAAAACAAAAATATCCCTCACCTGTTCATCATTCTGTCCCACGCCGTAATCCATGTGTGGGGGAAAAACAGTTTTCAACCTGGATGGTGCCAAGATGCAACAGTGTAGGCTGAGAACCACTGGTGACTGAGCTGCTGCGAGTGCTGTTATTAGCAGCAGCAGGCGTTGGCTAATGGGAGCTGTAGTCCCATACACTGACACCAGTGACTGGACGTAAACTTTGTACCTCTGATCACAGCTGAACGCTCACACTGTCTGATCACCATCTGCTCCATCAGCAGTCATTTTATATCTTACAAGACTATGTAATAAAAGAGGACGCTGTGAATAACAGAAATAACAAGAATACACTATGTTAAAGACAGCACTGTACATAACAGAGCAGAGGAAGCTATATCATAAGGGATGGCACCATATATAACTAGGGAGGATGGTACGTAATAAGAGACTGTAATATACATAATAAAAGAGGAAATTATGTAACAAAGGACGTTGTTATACATAATAGGTGATATAAGTGATTACACTATATACTAAGGGACTGTGCTATATATACCGCAATAAGGCTACATCCTTGTATCCGTGTGCAGTGTTGGTGTGCTGCCCAATTTTACAGACACATTAAGCATGTCATATTCTCATCCTCAAAATCAGATCAGAGCAGAACATTCTCTGAACCTCACGGATCTCATTCTCAGATCCGTGATTTTCATGTACCATCCGATAAAAAAAAAACCTGGAAGAACACGGACATTTCACACAAATATGAAAATGTAGAATAAGGGATTTTACAAAAAACATTATCACGCCACGTCACACAGTGCAGATACAGAATAATATCTACATCCAGGCACTTACTGCTGACGTCTTGTCTGATTAGACCCACTTTTTCCTGTTTCTTCTCTATCTGGTCAGACCTTCATGTTGACATCTCCCAGCCACGACTCGTCTTCTTACGATGATCGTCGCAGCCCTGAAAATAACAAGGTCACATACAGTCTATACATACACGTGTCTCCCCCGAATACAGAAATGTACCCCACCATTAATATACTATGAGCCACGCACCATTAAAAATATATAGTGATAAGCAGCATTGTGTCCCCCATTAACTATAATCTCTGACTCCCAATAATATAAACTATTCAGTCTGTGACTCTTCCCAATTAACTGTAAGGCTATGTGCAAATGGAAAATATGCAAGGTTTTACAGTAGAGGAAAAGTGAATGTGATCCCTGAAATCTCATGCGCACGTTGCTTATGTTTGCCTTGCAGATTTGCAGCAGATTAAAATCTGCATAATGTCAGTTCTTGCAGTGTATTTCACCTGTTAAAATGGGGAAAAATACGTAACAAAAGCATGGCAAAAATGTGGAAAAAAAATAAATAAATGTATCATATGCAACTTTCTTCCTGCCAACACATTAGGATATGCAGCAGAATTTTCTCCTGCAAATCCTGAACGTGTGCACAGAGCCATTGTCCCGTCCTGTGTCCCCATAATTCACTATAAGTACTTCATATCATCATAACGAATTTGGAGGTAGGAGAAGATGCTATCAGGTACTGAGCATCCTCTGCCTCCTCCCAACTCATTACAAGTCCCACCTTTCAACTCATTATAAAGGGTCCAATGCAATTTATCACCACCTCTCCCACTCCCCAATAAATAAGTCCTCAATAGCATCACAATGAATTGTGAGATGGGGAGGACACCAGCAGGGGCTTAGCACCCTCCTCCATTACCCAATTCATTTTACATCCATATCTAATGTCCTCTTTCCCCTGTTTGTAAGTCCATTATAAGTCCCCCTTCCTCTCATCCCAATCCCCCACATCCCTCATTGACTCCCCGCATCCCATCACTGCCCTTTTTTACAGTGCTGTAGTATTTTACCGTTGTGACATATAATCAATACCTGACTTCACCAGCTGGTTTGCTGGAAGCTTTATAGGGATGAATCTCTGGCTATATCTTTAGTGAATGTGATGAAATTAATTTGGTATATACCTTTGTACAAGAGATGAAAGATAATCCTCTGATGAGTAAAGGGATTTATGTTCCTTGTAAGTAACAAGGAAAAAAGCATTACCTCCAGACATCTTGTCTGAAGGTAATCATATCAATTACCCTATTACTGGAAGCAGACTACTGAACTACATTACGGTTTCATTTTGTTGTTTTGTCATTCTTTTTGATACTTATATAAAATTAAATGCTGAAGTTTTGTTGTATGGTGATTGTCCCCATTTTTCCCGTTATCTTGTACTAGATTATGGCCCGATGCTATTGCATCGGGAGGATGCGATAGCATCACACCTCTTGCCATGTTAACCCTCAACACACACACTCCTCAACACACACTCCTCTCACCTTTCACCATCTCCACTCACTCTTTCACTCCACATACGACCCCTTCTCTCACTCCTTCTCTCATACTCACGCCGTCATCGCCGCTGCTCCACGATCCCCGACATCTTCTTCCGCCGGCGCCATCCTGGATCCAGACGTTGTCCTCGCCGGCGACATGTTCTTGCGGCGACGCCATCTTGACTATCGTGGTATTTCGCCAATCCAAAATGGCGTCGCCGCAAGAACATGTCGCCGGCGTGGACGACATCGGGATCCAAAATGGCGTCGGCGTAATCTCGCGAGATTTCGCCGACGCCATCTTTTTGGATCCCGAGTCGTCCACACCAGCGACATGTTCTTGCGGCGACGCCATCTTGAATCTCGCGGGATTTCACGAAATCCAAGATGGCGTCGCCGCAAGAACATGTCGGCGGCCTGGAGAACGTCTGGATCCAGGATCGCGGCGGCGGAGGAAGATGTCGGGGCAGCGACGATGACGGTGTGAGTATGAGAAACGGAGTGAGAGAAAGGAACGTATGTGGAGTGAAAGAGTGAGTGGACGTGAGTGGAAGTGAAAGGTGAGAGGAGTGTGTGTTGAGGCAGTGTGGTGTGTTGAGGGTTAACATGTGCGTGTGTGTGGTGACGTCACCGGTTACAACTGGACGGAAGTTGTTACAACTGGAAGCTGCTTAGGGCATTTATTATTATCCTGTTTTCTAATTAAACTAGGGGCAATTAAAAGTGGAACCACTATTAGGGCCTTGTACTTGGATATATTTTACTAGTTATTTGTTTTCCTTAGAATTAACTATTTACTAGTGATGGGCATCTATAAGATACCCCCATTACTAACCCCATTGTTAGATTGTAAAAAAAACAGCCACAGTAAAATCTTATAATTGAAAGACACACAGACTCCTTTTATTTGAAATAAAATTAAAAAAGCACAGTTATACTCACCTTATGCTTAATCCACCGATACCCATGTCACCTGTAAAAAAAAATAAATAAAAATAAACCATCATATACTCACTTTTACACATAATCCATCCATGCCCATGTCCCCTGGAAAAAATCTTAAAAGCCTGGGAATTTTCTCACAGCAGTTCAGTGCTAGACCCTGCAGGAGCGATTACTCTCCTATCAGTGTATTCTGGCTAGTGGGGAGAGCAGTCACTAATGTAACTGCTCTCCAAATCATTCAGATCATTGTGGGTCAGTATGTATTATCTTCACTTTGGACAGATGAGGGACATGGTTATTTATTATTTTCTGTTTTTTTCCAGGGGACATGGGCATAGATGAACTATGTGTAAAGGTGAGTACAGTACATGTTTGTTTATTTTCAGTTCTTTTACAGGTGACATGGGCATCGGTGAATTAAGCTTATGGTGAGTATTACTGTGCATTTTTATTTTGATTTCAAATAAAGGAGTTTATATCTTTCTTTCAATAAAAGGATTTTATTCTGGATTTCACTTTTTTACAATCTAACTATTTTAGATTTATTTATAGCACAGGCGCCGGCAGATGAATACTCCCATCAGCAGTGCCTGCTCTTTCTGTTATCAGCAACAGCAGAACTGCCGGTCATATCTGCTGACTCACACTGTCATCTGACAGCATGGGAACCACAACTCTTTGGTCAGCGATAATGATCTTACTGCAGATCAGAGCCACCGGTGTTTCTCATTCTGTCATGCAGATGACATCGTTCAGACTGCTGAACCCGTACAGTAAAGGGGGTTTTACACATGGCGATATAGCACGTCCCTTAGATACCCAATGTGTACGTTAGTTACCAGCTTCCTGCATGAGCGCGCTGGTTACTAATGTGCACAGCGACGCCGGGCGCTGGGCGTCGCTGTGCCGATTGCTGGTGAAGCTGTCTGTTTGACAGCTCACCAGCGATTACATAGTGATTCACCAGCGATCCTGACACATTGATATCGTTGTCAGGATCGCTGGTGAGTCGCTATCTGTGACTCCAGCCTAAATGGTGGATCTACTTTTGTTTGTTGCAGATATTACAAGTCTAATTAGGCCTTAACGCTTTCTCGACATCCCTCGTACATGTATGGTTCAAGTCGGAAGCGGCAGGTGGTGGCTGTGTGTTACAGCCAGAACCTGTTCCTATCAATCGTGAGTACATGATTGTTAACCTGTTAAATTCTGCTGTCAGTCTCCAACAAGTGCATTTAATACCTGGTGTTGCATCATTCCATGACATGATTGCGGGTTGCCAATGGTTTGTTATGACAGTCGGGTGGTTGATAAAGACGTCTGTGCTTGTCATTATGAAGCTCCTTTGAAACCCTGCCTGTGGCCATGCTTCAAAGTAAACCATGATTTTCAGCATCGTATAGAGCGCGAGTGATCAGATGATTGCATCTTCAAATCCCCTAAGGGGACTATTAAGAACAGTGAAAAATGCTAAATCCAAATTGAAAGCAGATGTTGGGCCTATATCAATGAAATGTGGGAAAATATTTTGGAAGCCACTTCCAGTTTGTCACTGACTTAGTCTCAGCATCTCTCTCAATTATACCTAATTTATAGAGTATACAGAACCCCTAGTTTACTCCACAAAATGGGAATTGGGCCCATTTCACTGTGTCTGAGGTGTGGTAAGGATGAAGCACATTTAATGTGCATGCTATGAGAATGCACAATAATTGGAGTATTTAAGAAAAAGATGGTATCTATGATAGAAAGGGTCTATCATATAAAATTTTAGGTATACTAGAAGAGGAGATGGACCCTGACTACCAGATAGCGATAGGTATGTGTGACAACACATTTAATCTTAATTATGCCATACATATTTTCCAGTAGGTCAAGAGGTGTGGCCATTGTTCATATTAGCCTGAATGACTCTTGAATTGATGTTTGTTGCAGATTATTGTGTTGATATCTTTGGAGGAGAAGGACCAGGGTAATTGAACAATGTTTGCTTTCATGTTGATTATTAGAGATGGGCGAATTTGTTCGGCTCCCTCCTTATTCGGCAAGCTATAGTGCTTACCAAATAAGCTGCAGAGTAGTGTTGAGTGATACCATCCGATATCATGAAGTATCGGATCGGACCGATACCCAAAAAGTATCGGGTATCGCCGATTCCGATACCGGAAACCCATGCAAGTTAATGGGGCACAAATATCGGAATTAAAAAAACCCCTTTCTTTACTTGCACATCCCGTTCGGGAGGGGGGAAGAGTGTGGGCGGTGCGTGGGTGGACACTGTGCGTGTCTGTGTGTGTGGGCGGGGTCTGTATGGGCCTCTCGGGGGTCTGTGCGGGCCTGCCGGGGATCTGTGCGGGCCTGCCGGGGGTCTGTGCGGGCCTGCCGGGGGTCTGTGCGGGCTGCCGGGGGTCTGTGCGGGCCTGCCGGGGTTCTGTGTGGGCCTGCCGGGGGTCTGTGCGGGCTGCCGGGGGTCTGTGCGGGCCTGCCGGGGGTCTGTGCGGGCCTGCCGGGGGTCTGTGCGGGCTGCCGGGGGTCTGTGCGGGCCTGCCGGGGGTCTGTGCGGGCCTGCCGGGGGTCTGTGCGGGCTGCTGGGGGTCTGTGCGGGCCTGCCGGGGGTCTGTGCGGGCCTGCCGGGGGTCTGTACGGGCTGCCGGGGGTCTGTGCAGGCCTGCCGGGGGTCTGTGCGGGCTGCCGGGGGTCTGTGCGGGCCTGCCGGGGGTCTGTACGGGCCTGCCGGGGGTCTGTGCGGGCTGCCGGGGGTCTGTGTGGGCCTGCTGGGGGTCTGTGTGGGCCTGCTGGGGGTCTGTGCGGGCTGCCGGGGGTCTGTGCGGGCTGCCGGAGGTCTGTGCGGGCCTGCCGGTGGTTGTGTGTGTGTGCAGGCATCGTCTGATGGGACTACAAGTCCCATCGGGCTATGCCTGCTACAATGACAGTGATTGACACATTAGCCAATGATGGGACAGTAGTAGTCCCATCATCCGGCTAATGTGTTGAATGTAAAAAAAAAAATAAAAAAATAAACATACTACATATATACTACATTCATACAACATACATACTACATACTACATACATGCTTCATATATGCTACATTTATGCAACATACATACATACTAGGCCAGGAGAGGTACGTAAATGACTGGAAGAATGACATCAACAGCTCACAGAAACTGACCATGTACCGGAGTCTACAGAGAGACTACAGACTGGCCCCATACCTAGAGAAACTCCCGGACCCCAGAAATCGCAAGATCCTGAGCCGGTATAGACTCAATGCCCACAGTCTGGCCATTGAATCTGGCCGACACAGGCAGAGCTACAAGCCAAGGGAGGAAAGACTGTGCCAACACTGTGACCAGGAGGCCCTGGGGGAAGAGACCCACTTCCTGCTACACTGTCCCAAATACTCAGCAGTGAGGGACACCCACTTCAGGAGACTCTCACATCTCTTCCCAGATTTCATCACCATGAAGGAGGAAGATAAAACATATATCCTGCTGGGGGAAGAAGAGAGAGCAGTGGAGATAGCAGCGCAATATGTGAGCGAATGTCATAGACTGCGAGAAAGAGAACTATGATATGCCATGGACTTCTATGGCCCCCACCCTGGATCTGCCCCATGCCCCCCATTCACCTTCCCTATGCCATGGACTTCTATAGCTCCACCCTGGATCTGCCCCATCCCCCCATCCACCTTCCCTGTGCCATGGACTTCTATAGCCCCATCCTGGATCTGCCCCCATCCACCTTTCCTACAACCCTACCCAACATCCCTACAGTCCCTATACCTATTCCCTTTTGTACACTTGCTTTGGCAAAACTAATGCGTATTTAGTCCTGCCAATAAAGCTTCTTTGAATTTGAATACTACAAAAATACTTCATATATACTACATTCATACATCATGCATACTACATAATACATACATACTACATATATACTACATTCATACAACATACATACATGCATACTATATACCACATTCATACAACATACATACATACTACATACTACATACATACTACATATATACTACATTCATACAACATACATACTGCATAATACATACATACTACATACAGTATATACTGCATTCATACAACATACATACAAACATACTACATATATACTACATATATACTACATTCATACAACATACATACATACATACTACATATATACTACATTCATACAACATACTTACATACTACATATATACTACATTCATACAACATACATACATACTACATACTACATACATACTACATATATACTAGATTCATAAAACATACATACATACTACATACTACATATATACTACATTCATACAACATACATACATACTACATACATACTACATATATACTACATTCATACAACATACATACATACTACATATATACTACATTCATACAACATACATACATACTACATACATACTACATATATACTACATTCATACAACATACATAATATATACATACTACATATATACTACATTCATACAACATACTTACATACTACATATTACGTACATACTACATATATACTACATTCATACAACATACATACATACATCCTACATACATACTACATATATGCTACATTCATACATAATACATACATACTACATATATACTACATTCATACAACATACATACATACTACATACATACTACATTCATACAACATACATACTACACTCTACATACATACTACATGTATACTACATTCATACAACATACATACACACTACATAATACATACATACTACATATATACTACATTCATACAACATACATACATACTACATATATACTACATTCATACAACATACATACATACTACAAACATACTACATATATGCTACATTCATACAACATACATACATACTACATATATACTACATTCATAAAACATACATACATACTACATACATACTACATTCATACAACATACATACATACTACATACATACTACATACAGTATATACTACATTCATACAACATAATACATACATACTACATTCATACAACATACTACATACATACTACATATATACTACATTCATACAACATACATACATACTACATACTACATACATACTACATATATACTACATTCATACAACATACATACATACTTACATACTACATACATACTACCTATATACTACATTCATACAACATACATACATACTAGATACATACTACATATATACTACATTCATACAACATACATACATACATACTACATATATACTACATTCATACAACATGCATACATACATACTACATACATACAACATTCATACAACATACATACTGTACATACATACTACATACTACATATATACTACATTCATACAACATAATACATACATACTACATACATACTACATATATACTACATTCATAAAACATACATACATACTACATATATACTACATTCATACAACATACATACATACTACATATATACTACATTCATACAACATACATACATACATGCTACCTATATACTACATTCATACAACATACATACATACTACATATATACTACATTCATACAACATACATACATACTACATAATACATACATACTACATATATACTACATTCATACAACATACATACATACATACTACATATATACTACATTCATACAACATACATACTACATATATACTACATTCATACAACATACATAATACATACATACTACATATATACTACATTCATACAACATACATGTATGTATGTAGGAAGTATGTAGTATGTAGTATGCATGTATGTATGTTGTATGTATGTAGTAAGTATGTAGTATGTATGTATGTATGTTGTATGAATGTAGTATATATGTAGTATGTATGTAGTATGCATGCATGTTGTATGAATGTAGTATATATGTAGTATGTAGTATGTATGTATGTTGCATGAATGTAGTATATATGTAGTATGTATGTAGTAGGTATGTATGTAGTATGTATGTTTTTTTTTTTTTTTACATTCAACACATTAACCGGATGATGGGACTACTACTGTCCAATCATTGGCTAATGTGTCAATCACTGTCATTGTAGCAGGCATAGCCCGATGGGACTTGTAGTCCCATCGGACGATGCCTGCACACACACACAACCCCCGGCAGCCCGCACAGACCCCCGACAGGCCCGTACAGACCCCTGGCAGGCCCGTACAGGCCCCGGGCAGACCCGCACAGTCCCCCGGCAACCCGCACAGACCCCCGGCAGGCCCGCACAGACCCCCGGCAGGCCCGTACAGACCCCCGGCAGCTCGCACAGACCCCCGGCAGGCCCATACAGACCCCCGGCAGGCCCGCACAGACCCCCGGCATGCCCGCACAGACCGCACATCATGATGACATCATTTCATCAGCCAATCACGGCCATGCCATTAGTTAACATGGCTAACACAACTGGCTGATAGCATTATGGGAACTTCTGATTCCGGTATTCGATATTGTAAAAATATCGGTACTCGGTATCGGAATTCCGATACCGCGAATATCGGCTGATACCCGATATTTGCAGTATCGGAATGCTCAACACTACTGTAGAGGGAACCTGGCTGCCAGGATCGCTCCTGCTGATCAGCTGTCCGGCACCGCAGCTGTTTCACTGTCACAAAATATGCATGGAGAGCCCATTATTGATTATCTATTGTACCACTCCATGTAGCTTGCTGATCTGCAAACATTGAAGGATATACTAAGCAAACTGATTGAATACTTGAACAATGAGAGATGACCTCATCCCACCTTCTCCCTGACCTGTTAATGATGGCCTAAAGGACATATGTGGGTATAAAAAAGGGCCTCTATCCTTCTGCAGAGAGAATTTACAAAACAGCAGCCAGGCACCATGGCTCCAACCAGTTAAACATGGACAATGGATCAAATCTATCACTAAGACCATGGGGACATTTGGAGCACCCAAGTTGGGACAATCAGAGCCCCTTGCCACGTACCTCAATGGACTGTCAGCTTAAGCAGCTTGGCAGTACCTCCTCTCTGTGGGTGTATGCCAAAATTGGGGTGCCACTGTTGGGGGTAGTTGGCCCTGGAAGCTCTGAAGTCGCAGCTGCTTTAATCCCAGCAAGTCAAGTCATCAGTTGGGTGAGACGCTAATTTGCACCATCTTGTGTATTTGCTGGGACTGTAGTATGTGTTATTGTCTGTTTATGGTTCAATAAAGTATTGCCACATTGTATTACTCTCACCCTGAGTTGTCTGAGTAGTATTCTGCTCACAGGAAAGAAGTGCGTCCAGTGAGATGAGCCTTGGTCCATGCGGTCTTTCTGTAGACTAAGCATTAGTGATGAGCGAAAGGAGCATATAAGGAGAGTTTGTGATTTCAAAAAGCTCTCTTAAGAGCTCATGAGGGTGAAGATTAGTTCTTTGATAGATGGAGATAGCATAAGGAGAGATTTAATAAGAGGGAGAGTGAAAGGCAGGCACCTGGGTGTTATCACATCATCATTGCAAGTACATGCTGCAGATCTCTGCTAGTTTGCATTGTGTTGTATAGTTTAGGATTAGGAACAGACTGTGGGATTAGGGAGAGAAAGGCAGGGTTTCATCCACTACCATAATATACAAAGCAGCTCTTTTTAGAGCCAAATAATATTAGTTAGTACCAGCATATACTAAACAATTTTTTTGGAGCTACGTAATATTCCTGTGTACCAGCTTATAAAAAACTTTTTTTTACAGCTAAATAATATTCGCTAGTGCCAGCATATAGTAGCATCCTTTTCAAAAGCTAATTGCTAAATAATATTCTACACCTACTGCTTAAATAGCTAATATTTATCTAGCAGTTGTGCAACTGGTGCAAACCATGCAGAGATATGCAAACTTCACAATTTATCAGTTGCAATAGTTTTACTTAGTCTGATGTTGTTGTGTGTTAGCAAGGCAATATAAAAAAATGCTAATTTTCTATTGGTTAAATAAATAGTGTATCTTTATCTAGCAGTTTTTCAACTAGAGCAATCTGTGCAGAGTAAGCAAACATCACAATTTACCAGTGGCAATAATTTTCCTTAGTCTGCTGTTACCGTGTGTCAGCAAGGCAATATAAAAAAAATACTCATTTTCTGTTGGTTAAATAAATAGAGCATCTTTACTAGCAGTTATGCGACTGGCGCAAAGCCTGCTAAGATACGCAAACGTGACTATTTAACTGTAATTTTCGTGAGTCTGCTGTTGCCGTGTGTAATAAAGCTGATATCTGAAAAAAAAAACAGCCATACATTGCTAAATACAGGGAATTTGTACATAACACCTCTGTGAGAGTACTTGTGAAAAATAAAGCCAGGAAATTTTATTTTCATAATGCATTCTATATGAGAAAGGGTGACGTTAAGGGACATGGATGTGGTGGGGCCTGCCAATGCTGTGTGATTTTTTTTCCATATAACAATCTTTATCTATATACATTGTGGTACAGAAAAGGGTGTTTTACTGGATGGGAGATATGCTTCTCCCAGCAGATTAATGTTTGGCCGGGTTTTTCCCTAAAGACAGGACTTGCGATAATGTCAGGGTCACTTGATCAGCCCATGTGATGTCTATCTCACTGGCAGGAGGGGTTGGGCCCTATGTAATGGTGGTTGGTAATTGCCACAAGGTTTGTGTGTGTTTCTGGAAGCTACAGGAACTTGGCTACACTCAGCCGGAAACTTGTATACAGGATCCCCATGCTGCAGGACTATAGCAGTAAGACTCGGAAGAACCCCGGGAATGGCACCTGGCAGAAGCCGCAGGACCTGGCAGCCGCTTAGTTAAGCCCGTCCTGTGAAAGGGGTGAGTCTGGGACCAGTGGTTCTCCAAGCTGGAGTATGTGTATGGTTTTTTCCTTATGCTCTGTAACCCGCTGGTTACTAAGTGACATTAAACGACTGAAACTGGACTTTATGCCTGTGTGTTGTCTCGTTACTGCCGCCCTGCCACTACCTACCAGAGCGAATCCCTACAATTGGTGGATTGAATGCGGGCAGAAGCAGTGAGGCCAGGCTGCTGTTTTTTGTTTTTTTTTATTTGTACCCCAGCCTATGTCTTGGGTGAAACGAGTGGCAGAGACCCAGGCGGGGAACTTTCCAGAAATGGAGGCCACGGTAAAAACGCTCATAGAGGCCATGCGACAGCAGCAGCAGGCTATGCAGCAGCAGGCTACACAGCAGCAGCAGGCTATGCAGCAGCGACAGGAGGCCATGCGACAGCAGGCTATGCAGCAGCAGCAGGAAACCAATCAGCTGTTGATACAGCATATCACGACAGCGCAGACAAAAGGGGCTGACCGGGGAATCCATGAGGTCCGGAAAGCGGTTTGTACAGCCATTCTCAAGATGGAGACATTGGACGATGTGGAGGCGTACCTGGAGATGTTCGAAGGAGTCGCTGAGAGAAGCTACCCCGGGACCATTGGGTGGATGTCCTCACTCCGTTTCTGACCCCAGGACCTTTAAAGGCATATCAGGACCTACCCACAGAGCAAAGGGCGGACTACACAGTCGTCAAGTGTGAGATACTGGCATGTCTTGGGGTAAATGTGTTAGTGCGGGCCCAGCGGGTACACCAGTGGGAGTTTACCCCCTCCAAGCCGGCTCGGTCCCAGTATTACGACCTGTTGCACCTATTACAAAAGTGGTTGCAGCCTGATGTGTTGTCCCCCACGACCATGCTGGACCGCATAGTGACTGATAAATTTTTGAGGGCTTTGCCCCACTCCCTCCAGACATAGGTCGGACAGGCATCCCCTACTACTACTATTGCCATGCAGATGATAGACCTCATAGAAAGGTATGGGGCTACCAAAGAGCTACAGGGAGGGACCCCCCCGGAAGGTAACAGAAAGGTTCCCTAAGTCCCCACCCCTGGTTCGGCGAGTGGAGCCTAGGAGGGCCGCTCAGGACATATCTGGGGAAGTAAGGAGCCCCATAATCTGCTGGCAGTGCCAGGAACCAGGTCATAGGAGAGCTGACTGCCCCCACCTGACTGAGCCCATGGACACAAATTTTGGGTACTGCCAGTCCCACTATGCCGAACCGATGTGTGCAATGGGTACCCCGAAAGGTCCCAATATGGAACATTTTTGTCGGGTTGAAGTGGAGGGCACCCCGGCTGTGGCCCTATTGGACTCAGGGAGTCTTGTAACCCTGGTACAACCCAGCTGGATACACACCAGCGAGTATACGGGTCAGAAAATTGGGGTGTTGTGTATACATGGAGACTTAAAGGACTATCCCACCGCACTAGTGGTAATTAGCACGCCAGCGGGGAGGCGGTGCCACGAGGTGGGGGTTGTGACTAATTTACATTATGAAGTGATAATTGGGAGAGACTTTCCGTTGTTTTCTCTGCTGTAGCCGTCTGTTGTCCCACCCACTGAGCAGCTGCCGGCACCAGGGGCAACCAGGTTACATTCTCCAGAAGTGGGGCATGAACCTGGTGGCCCGGAGGAAGAAGTGCTGGCTGTAGGAATAACCTTCCCTTCGGTGAAGGAGGGGGAGAATTCTCCCAGGGAAGTATTGGCTGGAGAGGTGGAAGACTTGCCGCCGGGACCTGAGTTGTCAGACTTGAATGTATCAGGTGACAATTTTGGTACAGCGCAACTCCGAGATCTTACTTTAGCCCGGGCCAGAGAAAATGTACTGTTTGTCAATGGGGAACCCCAACAGCCTGGGGCAGATACGGTGTTGCCGCGCTTTGAGCTGAACCAGGATTTGTTGTACCGAGTGGAGAAAATACAGGGGGAAATGGTAGAACAATTGCTGGTACCTCAGACGTATCGGAGTCTGGTAATGGATTTAGCACATGCGCATGTACTCAGGGGGCATTTGGGCCAAAAGAAAACCCTCGACCGAATTCTGCAGCGATTTTACTGGCCAGGGGTCCATGAAGAAGGTAAAAGGTACTGTAGCTCCTGTCCAGTGTGTCAGGTAACCAGTCCCCAGCCTCACTTTCGGAGCGCTTTGGTGCCTTTGCCAATTATAGAAGTGCCCTTCGAGAGAGTGGCCATGGACCTGGTGGGGCCTCTCAATAAGTCGGCAAGGGGATGTGGCGCCCCTGAGGCTTCAGTCGCCACAGAGGTACTGCACCTTCTCCTAAGGTGTAGTGCCCCACCATCCAGGTAGGGTGGGAACTCCTGACCACACTCCACACCTGCATTCCACACACAGGATAGTTCAGTGGGGCCACCTAACAGCTTCATGCTGGGGGTTAGCAGAGCACCCCTCGTGGAACCCTGCTTCGCAACACGAGGTGTGCTGGGAGGCGGGTGGAGTAAGATGATACAAAAGAGTGGGAAGA
Source organism: Dendrobates tinctorius (assembly GCF_039654945.1). Taxonomy (NCBI): domain Eukaryota; kingdom Metazoa; phylum Chordata; class Amphibia; order Anura; family Dendrobatidae; genus Dendrobates; species Dendrobates tinctorius. The sequence continues at coordinate 6,960,115 of NW_027361789.1, read as the reverse complement.
GTGAAAGTTATTGGTTAGTTGGTTAGACGAGAGAGAAGAGAGAAGATGGGTGTCTGAGGGACGTGCTGCAGCAGGTCCCAGTGATCTGGGCTGCTGGCACGAGAAAGACCAGAGAAAGAGACTGATAAGATTGTTAACCTAACCTTCCATAAGAGAGAGAGAACAGATCGGAACGAAGGAGAATAGAAGGACGGTGGGAAGCAGGTTGAGAGAGAGAGAACCCTTCCAGTCCAGAGAGCGCAAAGGCCGGGGCCCGGTCCCCGAGGTTGATTGGATCTTTATGTCCGGCAACAGACACTGGAGGAGTAGTGAGCCGCTAACGTCTTGCTCCCATCATGGACTTGGGACACAACAACAACTGAATAGAGAGCCGGGATGCAGTGAGGAGTCCCCGAAGCAGGCTACAGCTGTCTGTCATACAAGTAAAGACTAGGAACACCTAGAGAGAGGCATTCCAGGGTAACTAAGTACTGGAGTGCTTTGCACCTAAAGGCGTATTGGAGGAGTCGTTCAGTAAGGTACATGTTGGCAGAGTGTGGAAGGGAGAATCCTATCCTGCCTGGAGGTTGGCTGGAGCCCTGACCTGGAGAACACAGTACGGAGACAGGCAGTTGTGTGAACTGCAAACAGTGAGTAAAGCTTTGGAACCGCATACTCTGGTGTCCTCCAGTTATTCCTGCACCGCTACATCTGGGTAACATCATCCATACCATTCTGCGCCTCTCCTCATCCATTGCACCTACACTGCCCTGGGACTACAGCTCCACCTGTGGGGAGCTATACCATCTCTGCTGCACCACACCATCAGTCCCAGCGGATCTGTATGCAGCGTTGGCTTACCATCTTACTTGCCAAACACCACGGGTGGCGTCACAAACTATTCATATAAGCTTTAACACCATTAACATCACTGCCATTGATATTGGGCGCCCAGGGCCACGGACCGGGTCACCGCTGCTGTGACACATTCCCGCCTTGACACCGGCCCAGTACCGAGTACCCCCCGCTGCCCTGGGTGTGCGAGGGCGACCCAGGGACACCAACACATTCTCGTAGTTCTAGATTATGCTACCCAATATCCTGAGGCCATTCTTCTGTGCCACACATCAGCTAAGCTTATAGCAAAGGAACTCATGGGTATGTTTTCATGGGTGGGAATTCCGCAAGAGATTTTAACAGACCAAGGAACCCCCTTTATGTCAAAAATTATGAAGGAACTCTGCCGGTTGTTAAATGTTAAACAGTTGCGCACATCGGTCTATCATCCCCAAACAGATGGTCTGGTAGAAAGGTTCAATAAGACGCTGAAGAGCATGTTAAAAAAGGCAGTTTCCAAAGATAGGAAGGACTGGGATCTCTTATTGCCATATTTGTTGTTTGCAGTACGGGAGGTGCCTCAGGCATTTACGGGGTTCTCGCCCTTTGAACTATTGTACAGCAGACATCCACGGAGCTTACTCGATATAGCCTAAGAGGCCTGGGAGAACCAATCTACCCCCCACAAAAGTGTGATAGAACATGTTGCAAAAATGCAAGAGAGAATGGAGACAGTCCTACCCCTGGTCCTGGAACATATGGAGGCAGCACAACGGTCACAGAGTCGGGTCTATAACCGGGAGGCTCGGGTAAGAACCTTTAGCCCTGGGAATCGGGTGTTGGTGCTGGTGCCTACCGTAGATAGCAAATTTCTCGCAAGGTGGCAGGGACCCTACGAGATCATGGAGAAGGTGGGGCCAGTAGACTACAAGGTACACCAGCCAAGGCGGAGAAAGCCAGAACAGGTTTACCATATTAATTTGCTTAAACCCTGGAAAGATAGAGAGCACCTTGGTGGGGATAGTCCTCTGCCAGCCTTTCAGATGGAAATGGCTCCGGTACCTCAGGGCGAGGAAGGAGAAGCCCAACCCGCGGTCAAAATTGCAGATACTTTGTCTCCTAGAAAGGTTCAGGAGGTCCGGGAGTTCATTAGCCGAAATACAGATGTTTTTTCGGAGCTCCCTGGACGCACCTCCCTAATCCAACATGACATTGTCACAGAGCCACAGGCCAAGGTCCGACTAAAGCCTTATCGGGTGCCTGTGACCTGGCGACAAGCCATCTCGGAAGAGGTGAAAGCTATGCTACAGTTAGGGGTCATAGAAGAGTCTCAAAGTGAGTGGGCCAGCCCAATAGTCCTAATACCCAAGCCTGATGGGTCTCTAAGATTCTGTAATGATTTTAGAAAACTCAATGACATTTCAAACTTTGACGCTTACCCCATGCCCCAGGTTGACGAGTTGATAGAGCGCTTCGGGCAAGCATGGTATTTTACAACTCAGGACCTCACAAAAGGTTATTGGCAGGTACCCCTAACAGAGGCGGGAGAGGAGTCATTGGGAGAGGAGTTCTCAAGCCCCAAGTAAACAAAGTAAAGGCAATCCAAAACTGGCCCCGTCCCCTCACAACAAAACAGGTAAAAGCCTTTTTAGTTTTGGTGGGATATTATAGGCGGTTCATTCCCAACTTTGCAACCCTGTCCGCGCCTTTAACAGATTGCTTAAAAGGGAAAAAAATCTGTGTTGTCGACTGGAATGATCAGTTAGAGGAGGCCTTTACAAAGTTAAAATGGGTACTGTGTGGTACACCAGTCCTGATCACTCCAAATTTCAAAAAAGAGTTTGTTGTGCAGACTGATGCCTCTGAGATATGGCTCGGTGCTGTGCTGTCTCAGGAAGTTAATGGGGAAGAGCATCCTGTTAGTTTCCTAAGCCGGAAGCTTACCCCAGCTGAAACCAGGTACAGTATTGTGGAGAGAGAGTGCCTGGCCATCAAGTGGGCACTGGAGTCATTGTGCTACTATTTGCTGGGGAGAACATTTCGGTTGGTGACAGATCATTCCCCTCTTACGTGGATGAGTCAAGCTAAGGAGAGGAATGCCCGAGTCACCAGGTGGTTCCTGTCCCTGCAAAATTTTAAGTTTTCAGTGGCACATCACGCAGGCAGACTACAGGGGAATGCAGATGCCCTGTCCAGAGTTCACTGTATGTCATGTGTCCACCCCCTTAGGGTTGAACATAGGGGGGAGGTATGTGGTACAGTAAAGGGTGTTTTACTGGATGGGAGATATGTTTCTCCCAGCAGATTAATGTTTGGCCGGATTTTTCTCTAAAGACAGGACCTGCGTTGATGTCAGGGTCACGTGATCAGCCCATGTGATGTCTATCTCACTGGTGGGAGGGGTTGGGCCCTATGTAATGGAGGTTGGTAATTGCCACAAGGTTTGTGTGTGTTTCTGGAAGCTACAGGAACTTGGCTACACTCAGCCTGAAACTTGTATACAGCATCTCCATGCTGCAGGACTATAGCAGCAAGACTCGGAAGAACCCCGGAAATGGCACCTGGCGGAAGCCGCAGGACCTGGCAGCCGCTTAGTTAAGCCCGTTCTGTGAAAGGGGTGAGTCTGGGACCAGTGGTTCTCCAAGCTGGAGTATGTGTATGGTTTTTTCCTTATGTTCTGTTAACCCGCTGGTTACTAAGTGACATTAAACGACTGAAACTGGACTTTATGCCTGTGTGTTGCCTCGTTACTGCCGCCCTGCCACTACCTACCAGAGCGAATCCCTAATATATATATATATATATATATATATACAGTATATATATATATATATATATATATCTCAAAATCTGTAGTAGCCCACTCTATACAAATCCACAGTTCTCGCCTGATTTGGATGAAATTTGGCAGGCCACCTCTCCACCCACAGGAGCAGAATACTGTGCATGTTACATCTCACAAGCGTCCCCCCGTCATGAGATTGGGGCCCCCGAAGTTAGGCCCTATACATATAATGTGGAAATGTAAAATCTGTAGTGGCCCACTTTATACAAATCCACAGTTCTTGCCTGATTTGGGTGAAATTTGGCATGCCCCTCTCCACCCACAGGAGCAGAATGCTGCACACGTTAAATCTTGCTAGCGTCCCCCAGTCATGAAATTGGGACCCCCAAAGTTAGGCCCTATACATATAATGGAGAAATGTGAAGTTGAAAGTAAAAATACTGAGGGGAAAACAACAGTTGTGACTTACAGGGATGGATTATAGCGACAGCTGCAAAAAGTCACTGCTAAAGGGGTCACACCACCACACACAACACACAAACATTTCACAAACACCATATAAGTATCACACAGACAGCACACATACACCAACCCACAAGCACAGCACCACACAAATGCCACAACACACCACACATTCACCCGACCACTCTAGACACACACAACACAAGCATCACCCTACAAATACCACAACACCACCCCATAAATACCACATGCACACCACAAACACACACACGCAAGGATCACACACATGCAAAAACACTCAGATGGATGCACCTTATGCACACGGACGAACAGAGCACATGCGTACTCACACACACCATGGACACTTGCACTGCGCATGCACAAACACATGGATCACATGCGTGTGGGAGCTTTCATCACTGAAGCTGCTGAGGTCAAGTGAAAGCTGAGCTCTGATTGGTTGCTATGGGCAACTAGACAAGTCTGCCTGTGAGGCAGTTTTCATTACTGAGATGTGAGCACCTTCAGTTCATAGTAATAGTGTGTGAGGGCTGTTCAGTATTTATTATTCATCCTATTACATATCTTATCAGTGTCACGTGAATACTAAAGAGTCATAATATTAAGGCTACTTTCACACTTGCTTTTTTTTGCGCTGCGCACCGTGCGCAGTGCAAACGCACATAAAAAACGCATCATGCGTTTTTGTGCTTTTTTTGTGGTTTTGTGCGCGTTTTTTTTTAAAAAAGCATGCGTTTTTTGGCGCAGACGTGCGCATTACCATGCGCGCGTCAGCGCACCCATAGACTTTAATGGGTGGTTGGGTGAAAAAAAACGCATTGCGTGCGCATACGTTTTTTGGGGCAAGTCAGACGCTCAAAAAATGCAAGAGTGCATTTTGTGCGCCCGAGCGCACACTACAAAAAAACGCATGCACATACAAACGCGTACAAACGCATGTGTATGTGCACCCATGAAAAGAATAGGAAAAAAAATGCATGCTTTTTTTGCGCAAAAAAACGCAAGTGTGAAACCAGCCTAAGGACTGTTTTTTAAAATGCCCCCCCAAAAAGCAACCATCTATTGGGCAAGTTCATTCAAAAGCTAAAAAAGCATAATTGTATCAAAGAGCTGAGACAAGTGAACAATGTGACTCACGGCTTGAAGAGAAATGGATGAGACAGGCTAAGGCTGAGTTCACACGTGGCTTTTTTTTCGCGTTTCCGCAGCTGTTTTAACCGCGCGATTTTGCCGCAAAAACGCGAAAAATAAGCATCCCATGCATTCCTATTGGATTCTGCAATGCTGTGCTAATGCTGCGGTTTTTACCGCGGCGGAATCGCTTTGCGGTAAAAACCGCAGCATGCTCATTAATTTGCGGAATCGCGGCGATCCCGCACCCATAGGAATGCATTGTTCCGCTTACTTCCCGCATGTGGCTGTGCACACCATGCGGAAAGTAAGCAGAACAATTGCGGATGGTACCCACGGTCTGGAGGAGAGGAGACTGTCCTCCGGGCTTTGGGTACCATATCCCTGTAAAAAATAGAATTTAAAAATAAAAAATATTGTTATTCTCACCCTCCGACGTCCCGCGCAGTCTTTCCGCTTCTCTTCACGCTCCCGTTCCCAGTAGTCCTTTGCGAAAATGCCCGCGATGGCGTCTGTTCTCGCGGGATCGCGAGAACGGACGTCATCGCGGGCATTTTCGCAAAGGATTACTGGGAACGGATGCGCGGGACGTCGGAGGGTGAGAATAACACCATTTTTTATTTTTTTTTACATTTTATCTTTTACTACTGATGCTGCATAGGCGGCCTCAGTAGTAAAAAGTTGGTCACACTCATCAAACACTATGTTTGACGAGTGTGACCAACCTGTCAATCAGTTCTCCAAGCGATGCTACAGATCGCTTGGAAAACGCTAGCATTTTGCAAGGTAAATACGCTTGCAAAATGCTAGTTTTTTCGCGGGAAAATCGCGGGAATTTAAAATGCGATTTTCCCGCGGACTGGAATTCCGGAATTCTCGCGGTAATTTCCGCGAGAGTTCCGGTACGTGTGCACTTAGCCTCAATGTAAGGCAGCTGAGATATCAGAGCAATGGAAATGTCATCTTCACAAGAATCGGATAAGGCAGACTGAAGCAAGGAATATGGAAACATCTGAACAAATGGATGAACATTGTGAAAATGACGGCATACGACATTTAGTTGTGGCCAAAAGTATTGACACCCCTGCAATTCTGTCAGATAGTACTCAGTTTCTTCCTGAAAATGATTGCAAACACAAATTCTTTGGTATTATTATCTTCATTTAATTTGTCTTAAATGAAAAAACACAAAAGAGAATGAAACAAAAAGCAAAATATTGATCATTTCACACAAAACTCCAAAAATGGGCCAGACAAAAGTATTGGCACCCTCAGCCTAATACTTGGTTGCACAACCTTTAGCCAAAATAACTGCGACCAACCGCTTCCGGTAACCATCAATGAGTTTCTTACAATGCTCTGCTGGAATTTTAGACCATTCTTCTTTGGTAAACTGCTCCAGGTCCCTGATATTAGAAGGGTGCCTTCTCCAAACTGCCATTTTTAGATCTCTCCACAGGTGTTCTATGGGATTCAGGTCTGGACTCATTGCTGGCCACCTTAGACGTCTCCAGTACTTTCTCTCAAACCATTTTCTAGTGCTCTTTGAAGTGTGTTTTGGGTCATTGTCCTGCTGGAAGATCCATGACCTCTGAGGGAGACCCAGCTTTCTCACACTGGGCCCTACATTATGCTGCAAAATTTGTTGGTAGTCTTATGACTTCATAATGCCATGCACACGGTCAAGCAGTCCAGTGCCAGAGGCAGCAAAGCAACCCCAAAACATCAGGGAACCTCCACCATGTTTGACTGTAGGGACCGTGTTCTTTTCTTTGAATGCCTCTTTTTTTCTCCTGTAAACTCTATGTTGATGCCTTTGCCCAAAAAGCTCTACTTTTGTCTCATCTGACCAGAGAACATTCTTCCAAAACGTTTTAGGCTTTTTCAGGTAAGTTTTGGCAAACTCCAGCCTGACTTTTTTATGTCTCGGGGTAAGAAGTGGGGTCTTCCTGGGTCTCCTACCATACAGTCCCTTTTTATTCAGACACCGATGGATAGTGCGGGTTGACACTGTTGTACCCTCGAACTGCAGGGCAGCTTCAACTTGTTTGGATGTTAGTCGAGGTTCTTTATCCAACATCCGCACAATCTTGTGTTGAAATCTCTTGTCAATTTTTCTTTTCCGTCCACATCTAGGGAGGTTAGCCACAGTGCCATGGGCTTTAAACTTCTTGATGACACTGCACACGGTAGACACAGGAACAATCAGGTCTTTGGAGATGGACTTGTAGCCTTGAGATTGCTCATACTTCCTCACAATTTGGTTTCTCAAGTCCTCAGACAGTTCTTTGGTCTTCTTTCTTTTCTCCATGCTCAATGTGGTACACACAAGGACACAGGACAGAGGTTGAGTCAACTTTAATCCATGTCAACTGGCTGCAAGTGTGATTTAGTTATTGCCAACACCTGTTAGGTGCCACAGGTAAGTTACAGGTGCTGCTAATTATACAAATTAGAGAAGCATCACATGATTTTTCGAACAGTGTTAATACTTTTGTCCACCCTCTTTTTTATGTTTGGTGTGGAATTATATCCAATTTGGCTTTAGGACAATTCTTTTTGTGTTTTTTCATTTAAGACAAATTAAATGAAGATAATTATACCAAAGAATTTGTGTTTGCAATCATTTTCAGCAAGAAACTGAGTATTATCTGACAGAATTGCAAGGGTGTCAATACTTTTGGCCACAACTGTATGTAACGTGTGCAAAGATGTAGGCAGGCTGATTTGAGTTTGGAAGCATTTCACTACAACCCAATTCAAGACTATAGGTCACATCAGAAAGTGATAATTGGCAAAATGGACATAATATGCAAACATTGTCAAGCAAAGAAGTTTAACTTGGAATCACCTGGTATGTGCTGCTCAAATGTCAGTTTGCCACCTTTAGATCTACCTCCTGAACCACTTCTTTCATACATGTCAGAAAGAACTCCCGAGTCCAAGCATTTTCTGCAAAATATTAGGAAATACAATTCATCTTTCCAGATGACATCCTTTGGTATGACAGCTGTACTCCAGGAAGAAGAATTTATGCCAACTTTTAAAGTCCAGGGCCAAATATATCACAAAATCGATTCAATGCTTCCTGTAGCAAATGAAAATCCAAAGTTTTTGCAAATGTATTTTTTGGGAGACGAACAAATACAAGATGATAGACGTTGTGAAGCTATACTTGAGACAAAAAAAGAGATTGTGTTGAACTTGCAAAGATTTTTCCATCAGCACAATCAGTTAGTAAACCTTTTCAAAGTAGGGATTTAATTCTCCCACTGTTAACGAAGTAGCTATTGTAATGGTTGGACAGGACATACAAAGCCAAGATATAATTCTTCAGCGACGAAGCGACAATCTTCAACATATTGGAGAAACACATAGATCATATGATGCTCTGCAAAATCCGATAGCCATCTTGGCCATTCCAAAATATTATCACTTTAATCTAACACAGACTGATCCCAAAACTGCTAGGCCAACCAATAAAAAAACCTAAACTTAGAGTGGATGAATACATTAATTTAAGAGATAATGTTGCTAATGACTTCAACGTGGCTGACATTGGGTGTATGTTTATTTTACTGGCTATATTTACTGGAAGTCTCATACATATGCATGAGTATGCTCCGGACGCCATGACACAAGTTCGGATATATGGTTGTCCTGATTTGTTTATTACGGTTACATGTAATCCAGCTTGGCCAGAGATAAGGGAAGCGCTTCTGAATGGTCAGGGTCCCTCTGTTGACATGATTTAACAGCAAGGGTTTTTAAACAAAAACTGATCAAACTCATGGACGTAATTACAAAGTGTTACATTTGTGACGTTGCAGCGATATTGCTAGCGATATCGCTGCATGTGATACTTACCTCCGACCGGCTCCCCAGCTGGTTATCGCTGATCGCGCAAGAAGCTCCTGGACCATTCTTCATCGGCCACTTCCTGCTGGGCTTCCTGTGGCGCCGACGAGTGACTCGTGGAGCCGGGTGGGAGGACGCAGGATCGCCGCGTCTGACAGGTAAGTAGTGATCCCTGACCACCGCTATGTCGCTGGTGAGATCTGCCTGCGTGGCAGCTCACTAGCGACCACCTAGCGATGCACCAGCGATCCTGACCGCGTCATAGTCGGGATCGTTGGTGCATCGCTAGGTGTAATGGTACCCTAAGGGCCTGTCACACTAAGCGATATCGCTAGCAATATCACTATAACGTCACTGGTTTTTGTGACGTTATAGCGATATTGCTAGCGATATCGCTATGTCTGATACTTACCTCCGACCGCTCCCTCGCTGGTTATTGCTGATCGCGCAAGAACGTCCTGGACTGTTTCTCGTCGTCAGCTTCCTGCTGTGATGACGAGCGAAGCGTGGAAGCGGGCGGGAGGACATCAGGATCGCCTCGACTGACAGGTAAGTAACGACCCCCGACCCCTGCTATATCGCTGGTGAGATCTGCCTGTGTGGCAGCTCACTAGCGACCACTTAGCGATGCACCAGCAATCCTGACCGCGTCATATCGTTGGTTGGGATCGCTGGTGCATCGCTAAGTGTGACAGTACCTTTACTCTCCACTGCTTTCAAAAATGTTTGATGCACACATTAACGTAGAATATTGTAACTCTGTTAAGTCAATTAAATACTTGCATATGTATGTTAAAAAGGGAAGTGATATGGCAGTTTTCCAGCTAGAGAATCCAAAATGTACATCTGATGAGATTATGCTGTATCAGATGGGAAGGTATATAAAGTAGTAATGAAGCCGTGTAGTGATTACTAAATTTCTCATCCATGAAAGACATCCGACTGTAGTTCATCTCAGTGTCCATCTTGAAAATGGACGAGTTTATTTTACTTGTATCAATGCAGAAGAAAGAGCTGCTCGACCACGCAAGACAACATCGACAGCTTTCTTTCTCCTATGTCAAGCAGATCCATTTGCAAGGACTTTATTGTATTCAGATGTTCCAAAATATTATACATGGAATAAATCGAGAATAGTGTTTTGCAAGAGGAAACAAGGTGCAAGGGTCCCAGGATGGGACGGACGTTCCAGTGATGCTCTTGGGTGTGTATTCAGTGCATCCAAACAACGCAGAGTGTTACTACCTCCGATTACTGCGTCACACTGTCCGTGGGCCAACTTCTTTCACAGATTTGAAAATAGTTGATGGAGAGCTGTGTCAAACTTACAGGGAAGCATGCGAAAAGCGTGGTCTGATCAAAGATGATCAACACTGGGACAAGACATTGCAGGAAGTATCTCTCGCTCACTTTCCACCTCAACTAAGAGACCTGTTCGCTATAATAATTACAACCTGCACACCTTCCAATCCCTGTATGCTTTGGGACAAATACAAAGAATATCTTAGTGAAGATATTCTTAGAGTGCAAAGGAGAGGTAATCCAGACTTAGACTTCAATTTCACTGCTGACATATTCAACAAAGCCCTCTTGATATTAGAAGAAAGGTGCATATCTATCAATAGTAAAACTCTAGAATTAGGTTTACAGCACCAAATTGACCAGACTTTGACATTGTAAACAGAAATATTCTGCAAGAAAAAAAGCTATGATTTGGAAAAATGTAAAGAATTTGTCATATTAAATAAGCCTCTTTTGGTTTATGACCAAAGATCAGCCTATATGGCAATTATGGCTCATATTTCCAGTGGAAATGGGGGACTATTTTTCCTAGATGCACCAGGAGGTACTGGTAAAACATTTTTAATTAATTTGCTTCTTGCAGAAATTCACTCAAACAATGACATAGCCTTGGCTGCTGCATCATTTGGGATTGCGGCCACTCTTTTAGATGAAGGGTGCACGGCTCATTCAGCACAAGGATTGCCCTTTAATCTAGCGCTGTCAGAAACTCCTGCCTGTACTATCACTAAAGGTACTGTCACACTAAGCGATATCGCTAGCAATATCGCTATAACTTGTGACGTTATAGCGATATTGCTAGCGATATCGCTGTGTCTGATACTTACCAACGACCGGCTCCCCCGCTGGTTATCGCTGATCACGCGAGAACCTCCAGGACTGTTTCTCGTCGTCAGCTTCCTGTGGAGAGACAAGTGACGAGCGTGGAGCCGGGTGGGAGGACGCAGGATCTCCTAGTGTGACAGGTAAGTAGCGACCCCCGACTCCTACGATGTCGCTGGTGAGATCTGCCTGTGTGGCAGCTCACTAGCGACCACCTGGCGATGTACCAGCGATCCTGATCGCGTCATATCGCTGGTCGGGATCGCTGGTACATCGCTAAGTGTGACAGTACCTTTAGGGCTCTAGGAAAGCTAAGGTGTAACAAACTTGCAAAGTAATTGTTTGGAATGAATGTACCATGGTGCACAAGAAAGTGGTCGAGGCCCTTGATCGCACCTTGAAAGATCTGCGGATAACTGATCATTTAATGGGGGAATTGTTGTAATTTTTGCAGGTGACTTCTGCCAGACATTACCTATTCTTAAGGGAGCAACATCAGAGGATGAGCTGAATGCCTGTCTAAAATCTTTTTAACTGTGGATACATGTTCAGAAGCAAACTCTTACTACTAATATGTGGGTTCATTTGATGGAAAATACAACTGTGTATAAATTTGCACACCAGCTACTATGCCTTGGAAATTAGATTCCCTACTGATTCCACTACTGGTCTCATTTCCTTTCCAGAAGATTTTTGTGGAATGACATCTTTGGTAATGAAACTTATTGACCAAGTTTTCCTTGATATTTGTAACAATTTTAACAACCATCATCCTAGCACCTAAAAATGATAGTGTCAGTTCCATAAATCTACTAATTCAGGGAAGGCTACCTGGTCTAGTGACTACATACATGTCCATTGATTCAGTCATGGAGAGTGAACAAGCCATAATGTATCCATTGGAGTTCCTGAATTCTTTGGAACCTTCTGGAATGCTACCACATAAGCTCACTTTAAAAATAGGAGCTACAATAATTTTGCTTCCGAACCTTGACCTACCAGAAATGTGTAACGGCACAAGATTGTGCATTAAGAGTCTCATGCCCAATGTTATTGAAGCCACAATTCTTATGGGAAACTCTAAGGGAGCAAATGTTTCCATTCCGCGTATTCTTTTGCTACCATACAACATGCCCTTCAATTTTAAGCATTTACAGTTCTCAATCCGACTTGCATTTGCTATGACTATAAACAAAGCACAATCACTTAAAGTTGCCGGCATTAATTTGGAGAGCCTGTGTTTTTCACATGGACAGTTGTACGTTGCTTGCTCTAGAGTGGGTAACCCCAAAAATCTTTTCATTTATGCACCTGAAAGTAAAACTAGAAACATTGCCAAAAAGCACTACAATAGTTAGTTGTTTAACTGTAAACCAATTTTACTCTTTTGTCTGTGAACTACTTATAGATTACACTGGAGGGAGGGGGGAAGGGTTGCACAATGTTGTTACTTGGGTATAAATGTTTTATATGTTTGTGTAAGGCATACATTTTCATTTTTGATCATTTTTTATAAAAAATAGTTCAAAAAATAGTTGTAATTTATACTACATAATATGTACTGAATATGTAAAATCAATAAAAATGTTGAAATTAAAAAAAAGCTGTTATTCACATCAATGTTACGACAAATTAGTAAAATGCCAAAATAATAAAAATTTAAAGTGGAAAAAATTTTTTACTGCAGCACTCCGAAAATGTCAATTTCAGTGTGACACTGAAAATTTTTCTTTAGCTACCATAATCAACAATTTAACATTTTCCGCGAGCGAAGCCACGGGTATTCTACTAGTTAAAAATAAAAATCGATATCTGGTAATGTTGATACTGGTCATTGGGGCTTCATTTGACTCATAATTCCTTTTGTTTCTGGAAACAACACATGTACATAGCCACAATGGTCGGATCAGGACCATATATTTTGTATGAAAGTGTGCTGAGATTTTCAGCACATATTTTTGTGCTGAAAATGCCCCCTCGGCTTATACACGTGTCATCGCGCAGAAACCAGTGGGGGAGGGGGAGCGGCGGCAGGAGCCGGTGGCTGGGACATCATACTCACCCTGCTGTGTCTTCTCTGAACGTCCCATGCATCCTCTGTTGTTCCAGGGCTGGCAGCTTCTTCCTGTGTTGAACAGTCACATGGTACTGCTCATTAAGGTCATGAATATGGACGCAACTCCACTACAATAGGCGTGGCATCCATATTCATGACCTTAATGAGCAATACCACATGACTACTCAACACAGGAAGAAGCTCCGCACCAGGACAATGGAGGATGCAGGGGACATTCAGCAATGACACAGGAGGGTGAGTATGACGGAGGAGGATGGGGGAAGCATGGAGGAGGATGAAGGAAGCACGGGGGAGCATGGAGCAGGAGGGGAGAAGCACTGAGGAGGACAGGGGAAGCATGCGGGAGCACAGAGGAGGACGGGGAGCACAGAGCAGGATAGGAGAAGCACAGGGGAGGATGGGGGAGCATGGAGCAGGATGGGGGAGCATCGAGGAGGATGGGGTTGCACTGAGGAGCCTGGAGAAGGATGGGGGAGGAGAGGGAGCTGATCCATACATAGAAGGATGGGATGGGGGAGCCAAGCCATGCATACTGGGAGGGGGGAAAGCCACACAGAGCAGGACAGGAATGAGAGGACAATATATACCTGGCTTATTCTCGAGTCAATAAGCTTTCTCAGTTTTCCATGGCAAAATTAGGGGCCTCAGCTTATACTCGGGTTGGCTTATACCCGAGTATATATGGTAATTGTGAATGGAGGGAGCAGGGCCAGCTGTAAAATCGCCTATTGTGATTGGTGGTTCCTTTGTTATCAGCTGTGAAGAGGTCTTACCTGTCATTGTAAACCTACCACTGATAATTTGGAGCCTTATGGGAAACTTTTCCTGGTCAGTGTGAAAATTACAAGATTACTAAATTAAGGTTTGTTTTTTTATTAAAGATCATAATATAATAAAAATTGTTTTTTTAATTAATATTTGGAAAAGAAAAACTTGATTAAAGAATAGGGTGGATTATTTTACAAGGATAGAATTCTTACTTATGTGTATAATAAAACATGAATATGGGGCACAACACATACGCAAGAGAGAAATGAGTTTTGGAGTAAAGCAGCTTTGCTAATATCACAAAACCACTTTAATTGCAGTCTGGTGGCTTTGCAGAACCCAACATATTAAAGTGAATATATCGGCTTATATTTTTTAGTGAAATAGAATTTTTACTGTAGCTCAAAGTCTAACAATGAGTATTTATCGATTGTTGTTACTGACACTAGGGTGACTATTAACTTCTATTTGTTAGTCTATAATTCATTACTAGTGGTGACAAGTAAGCTGCATGGTAAAATGAACACTGCTCAGTTACTTGAGATGTATTCCTTAGACAGCTAAATAAAGCAATATAAAGTGTCTGTGCTCCTGTCCTAAGAGACCCATATAGCCATATATACTGTGTAAGCTAAAATCTCAGCTCCCATTTCTCAAAACTCAATTTAATATATATCAGGGTGGAGCAGAGGTGTTGCGTTTGCACATATTTTCTCCAGCCTAGATTATTCTAGAGATAGGTACAACTCAGTCTGTCAACTCTATTTCTTTCTGTCTGAGAAATAGAGAAGGTGAAAGTAAATCAATTGTTTAACCCCTTCACTACCAAGGGTGGTTTGCACGTTAACTCCCGTGCCAATTTTTACAATTCTGACCACAGTCCCTTTATCAGGTAATAATTCTGAAACGCTTCGATGGATCTCGGTGATTCTGACATTGTTTTCTCGTGACATATTGTACTTCATGTTAGTGGTAAAATTTAATTAAAATAACGTGTTTATTTGTGAAAAAAAGAGAAATTTGGCAAAAATTTTGCAATTTTCCAACTTTGAATTTTTATGTTCTTAAATCACAGAGATACAGCACGCAAAAAACTTGATAAGTAACATTTCCCACATATTTACTTTACATCAGCACAATTTTGGAACCCAAATTTTTTTTTCTTAGGAAGTTATAAGGGTTAAAATTTGACCAGCGATTTCTCATTTTTGCAACACCATTTTATTTTTACGGACCACATCACATTTGAAGCCACATTGAGGGGTCTATATGATAGAAAATATTCAAAAGTGACACCATTCTAAAAACTGCACCCCTTAAGGTGCTCAAAACCACATTCAAGAAGTTTATTAAAACTTCAGGTGCTTCACAGGAATTTTTTGAATATTAAAAAAAAATTAACATTTAACTTTTTTTCACAAAAAAAATACTTCAGGTTCAATTTTTTTTTATTTTACCAAGGGGAACAGGAGAAATTGGACTGCAAAAGTTATTGTGCAATTTGTCTTGAGTACGCTGATACCTGATATTTGGGTGGGAGCCACTGTTTCGGTGCATGGCAGAGCTCAGAAGGGAAGGAGCGCCGTTTGACTTTTCAATGGAAGTCTTCAAACAGAGGCTGGACAGACATCTGACTGGGATGATTTAGCGAATCCTGCTTTGAGCAGGGGGTTGGACCAGATGGCCCAGGAGGTCCCTTCCAACTCTACGATTCTATGATTCTATGATTCTATGATTCTATGATTCAATGCAAAATTGGCTGGAATTCAGATTGGACGCCATGTCACGTTAGGAGAGCCCCTGATGTACCTAAACAGTGGAAACCCCCCACAAGTGACCCCATTTTGGAAACTAGACCCCCAAAGGAACTTATCAAGATGTGTGGTGAGCACTTTGATCCCCAAAGGGCTTCACAGGAGTTTATAACATACAGCCGTACAATTAAAAAATCATATTTTTTCCACAAAAATGATCTTTTCACCCTCAATTCTTATTTTTCCAAGGGTAACAGGACCCTAAAAGTTATTGTTCAATTTGTCCTGAGTACGCTGATACCCCATATGTGGGTGTAAATGACTATTTGGGCGCAAGGCAGAGCTCGGAAGTAAAGCAGCTCCATTTCACGTTTTTGGCTGGAAATGAGATCGGACACCATGTCGCATTTGGAAAGCCCCTGATGTACCAAAACAGTGGAAACCCCCACAAATGACACCATTTTGGAAACTAGACCCCCCAAGGAACTTATCTAGATGTGTGGTGAGCACTTTGAACCCCCCAGTGCTTCACAGAAGTTTATAATGCCCGGGCGTGAAAATAAAAAAATCGCATTTTTTCCACAAACATGATCATTTAGTCCCCAATTTTTTTATTTTCCCAAGGGTACCAGGAGAAATTGGACCCCAAAAGTTGTTGTCCAATTTGTCTTGAGTACACTGATACCTCATATGTGGGAGAAAACTACTGTATAGGCACACGTCGAGGCTCGGAAGGGAAGTAGTGATGTTTTGGAATGCAGACTTTGATGGAATGGTCTGCGGGTGTCATGTTGCCTTTGGAGAGCCCCTGATGTACCTAAACAGTGGAAACCCCCCACAAATGACACAATTTTGGAAACTAGACCCCCTAAGGAACCTATCTAGATGTGTGGTGAGCACTTTGAACCCCCAAGGGCTTCACAGAAGTTTATAATGCCCTGGCGTGAAAATAAAAAAATCGTATTTTTTCCACAAACATGATCATTTAGTCCCCAATTTATTATTTTCCTAAGGGCAACAGGAGAAATTGGACCCCAAAAGTTGTTTTTCAATTTGCCCTGAGTAGACTGATACCCCATATGTGGGGGTAAAACACTGTTTGGGCGCATGGCAGAGCTTGGAAGGGAAGGAGCACCTTTTGACTTTTTCAACGCAGAATTGGCTGGAATTGAGATCAGATGCCATGTTGCACCTGATGTGCCCAAACAGTGGAAACTCCCCAATTCTAACTCCAACCCTAATCCCAACACACCCCTAACCCTAATCTCAGCCCTAGCCCCAATGGGAAAATGGAAATAAATACATTTTTTAAATTTTATTATTTTTCCCTAACTAAGGGGGTGATAACGGGGGGTTTGATTTACTAATTATGGCGGTTTTTATATTTGGCAGCTGTCACACGCTAAAAGACGCTTTTTATTGTAAAAATAGTTTTTGCATCACCACATATTGAGAGCTATAATTTTTCCATATTTTGACCCACTGAGTCATGTGAGGTCTTATTTTTTGCGGGACGAGTTGACATCTTTATTGGTATAATTTTTGGGCACATGACATCTTTTGATCGCTTTTTATTCCAATTTTTGGGACGCAGAATGAACAAAAACCAGCGTTTCAAGAATTTCTTTTGGGGGGTGCATTTACACCGTTCCGCGTGCGGTAAAATTGATAAAGCTGTTTTTTTCTTCGGGTCAGTACGGTTACAGTGATACCTCATTTATGTCTTTTTTTATGTTTTAGCGCTTTTATGCAATGAAAACAATTTTATATAAAAAATAATTATTTTTGCATCGCTTTATTCTGCGAGCTATAACTTTTTTATTTTATCGCTGATGATGCTGTGTGGTGGCTCGTTTTTTGTGAGACAAGATGATGTTTTCAGTGGTACCATGGATATTTATATGCGTCTTTTTGATCGTGCGTTGTTGCACTTTTTGTTCGGTGGTATGATAATAAATCATTATTTTTTGCTTCGTTTTTTATTTTTATTTTTTAAGGGGTTTGCTAAAGGGGTTAACTAATGGGACAGTTTTATAAGGCGGGTTGTTACGGATGCGGTAATACCAAATATGTGTACTTTTATTGTTTTTTTTTATTTCCAAAAAATGAATTTATTAGGGAATATTTTTTTTTTAATTTATTTAGCGATTTTTAAAAAAAATTATTTTTACACTTTTTTTAAAACTTTATTAGATTGTCCCAGGGGGGGACCGCCTGACACATTGTGCCGGGTGTCAGCTGTGATAATTAGCTGACACCTGGCCGCGACCAGCGGCGCTCACCATGTGGGCGCCGCTGATCGCTATGACGTAATATTCCGTCCATGGGACTTAGGTCCCAGGTCACATAGATGGAATATTATGTCCATTGTAGGAAAGGGGTTAAACATGGTTTCATAGCTTGTTGACATATACAACTTTCATCCTGATGTCTTACCAATAATCACTGGGTCAGAATGCTTGAAAACACACACCTACACACATACACATTCAATATTGAAATTGCAAAAAGAAGGAAAATCCATGAAATTATGGAAATCACAGGATCGATAAACATATTAGTGATATACATATGATGAAACAATAGAAAAAACAGCTCAATTTAGTTAGTATCGAGCATGAGCTCGACTTCACGTTCCAAAGACATCCAAGATGTGCTCAATGGAAGACAAGTCCAAAGAAGATCTTCTGTAGATGTAGGCTTGCGCAAATCCTGTCTCGTTATGAAATTCCACACAGACTCACTGATGTTGAAATCAGAGATTTGTGGGGCCTATTTCAGCACTTTCAGGACTCTTCTTTACACCAAAGATAGTTCTTAATGACATTAGCTGTATGTTTGGGATCACTGGTCTGCAGCAGAATTAATTTGGAACCAATCAGATGCCTTTCAGATGGTATTGCATAGTGGATAAGAATCTGTCTGTGGGTCGCCCTCGCTTCACCCAGGGCTGTGGGGTACTCGGTACCGGGCCGGTGTCAGGGGGATGTGTCACAGCAGCGGTGACCCGGTCCGTGGCCCTGGGGCCCAATATCAATGGCGGTGATGTTTGTAATGTAGTTTATAAGGAAAGTTCGTGATGCCACCTGTGGTGTTTGGCAAGTAAGATGTTAGCCAACGCTGCGTGCAGATCCTCTGGGGCTGATTGTGTGTTGCAGCTTAGATGGTGTAGCTCCCCACAGGTGAAGCTGTAACCCCAGGGCAGTGTATAGGTGATTGGCACGGGGATGTAGCAGTGCCGACGGGGTAGGAAGCAGACACGACACAGCGGGGTGCAATTTCTGTACCTTTACTTGATAACTGCAGTCCAGGGTCCTGATTACAGATGGTATTGGAGCAGGCTAGCCTGGAAGCAACTCAGGGATTCTCTCTCACAGACGGGCTGTGCAGTCTCCTTCCTAGCGCTTGTGTAGTGTGAAGCACTCCAGTACTCAGTTACTCTGAAGTTCCTTCTGTCAGATGTTCCTAGAACTCCACTTGCACGGCAGACAGCTGTAGCCTATCTCTCTCTGGGAATCCTCTCTCTCTGAATCCCTAGCTCTCTATCCGTTCGCTGTTGTGCCTCAAGTCTTAGTTGGAAGAAGGGCATTTACAGCCTCCTACTCCTCTGGTATCTGTGGCAGGACCGTTAGTATCCGTACCACCGTGGAGACCAGACTCCAGCTCTTTGCGCTCTCTAGCTGAGGGAGCTTGCCTTCTGCAGCTCAACCTCCAGCTTCTCATTCCATGTCTGCACACTTCACCCTCCGCAGACTAACTCTCCTTCCTCCTGGCCCACAGAGAGCACTCCTCCCCTGAATCCTGGGTCAGAGCTCCCCCTGCCGGCCAGGAGTGGAACTGTGTTGCATGTATGGATTGACTGTGAGAGAGACCCATCATTGCATCCAAGCCTGGCATTACTCTCCCCTGGAGGAAGGCAAAGCCGGTGTGGCGACCATACTCCTGGGGGCGCCACATTCCCCCCTAGTGAAAGTCAGCACTCCTGGGCTGAACAAAGAAAACATGAATAACATATAAACATTTAGACACTAATAATTTGTACAAGATTGAAAAAGGGAAAAATGTACAAAAACAAAGTGTTTCCAAAAATGGTCCTATGATGATAAGTCCAGCATCAATGTCCATGGTCCATTACTGGGCAAATGGTAATTTATATATAAATAAAGTTTTTGACCACACACAAGTCCTGTGGTTCAGTGTCCATAAAAATTCAAAAGGAACTCTTACAGGTTAGGCTGGTTTCACATTAGCGCTTTTTAAGCACACGCACGGCCGGGGGTAGCTCCGCCCCCGAGCCGGCTCTCTGCCCGGCGTGCCCGCCCCTTGCTTGTAGCGCCGCCTCCTAGCGCACAGCGGCGCCTGCGATCGGCGCACCCTATCTTTAGCATAGGGTGCGCAGATCGTGCGCAGGCCGTGCACTAGTTGCGCTTTGACCTGCGCTGCGCACTTTTGACGGTGCGCCGTGCGCGCCAAAATCAAACTTTTCGGATTTTGGCGCGCACGGCGCACCGTCAAAAGTGCGCAGCGCAGGTCAAAGCGCAACTAGCGCACGGCCTGCGTACGATCTGCGCACCCTATGCTAAAGATAGGGTGCGTCGATCGCAGGCGCCGCTGTGCGCTAGGAGGCGGCGCTACAAGCAAGGGGCGGGCACGCCGGGCAGAGAGCCGGCTCGGGGGCGGAGCTACCCCCGGCCGTGCGTGCGCTTAAAAAGCGCTAATGTGAAACCAGCCTTACCTGTAGGCACAAAACTTGGAAAACAGTTACATATTTACATTTCAACAGTTTCAACATTTACATTTACTTCATATTCGGAACCTAACTGGTAGTATTCCCTGTGTGGTACGAGTAGATCTGCGTAACACTGGTGCTGTAGTGTGTGAGGTACTGGGTACACTACTAGGGATTCTACCTGGCACAGGGATATGTGATTGTCTAGTGACTCTTGGACTCACCAGGGGTACAACAGGTTCACCAAGGGCAGGGCGAGGGTTCTCTGGCTCCACTGCTGGTGTGGCTTCTGCTACCTGATTCTCCTGATCCTCTCGAGTCACGTCCTCCTGTGCTTCCACTTGGGGAAATAACACTGGTACCACTATCGCATCATTAATTCTAGTCCAATTTGCAGGGAATTCCCCAAGCACTGTGCTGACCTTCTCTTCGGCCTCTACGTGTTGGAGGTTATCTGATTCTTCTTTTCTCTCTTTTAACTGCTCAGGGCACAACTTCAAATGATCCCTGTATACCGCTGCTGAGGTCTCTCCTCCATCTTTACTAACAAGGCATACTTTAGCATTATCAAAGTTTTAGGGCAGAATGGTGTAAGGTTCAGCCTCCCATTAATCATCCAGCTTGTGCAACCTCCTCTTCCTTTTGAGGACTTGCTCTCCCAGCGAAAAGGGGACAGCAGGTGCATTCTGATTGTAAAGCTTCTCCTGCCTTTGCCTTGCCTGGGCCAGACTCTTCTCCACACACTCCTGTACTCTTCTGTACCGCTGCTGCCTCTCCTTATCCCAGTCAGCATCTGGCGACATGGCCTCCGGCGTGAGGACTCCCATGTCCAAATCCACAGGCAGCCTACCCGGTCTTGCTCTCATCAGGTATGGTGGAGTACAGTTGGTAGATTTTACTGGAATATGGTTGTAGAGGTCTACCAGATCTGGCAACTTCTCAGGCCACAGATTCCTCTCCTCCAAGGGCAATGTCTTCAGCAGGTCAATCACTACCTGGTTCATCTTCTCGCACATGCCATTGGTCTGTGGGTGATAAGGTGTTGTCCGGATCTTCTTACAACCATACAAGTTGCAGAACTCATGGAACACTTCTGCCTCGAAAGCTGGACCTTGATCTGTGAGTACTCTTTCAGGATACCCATGTGGCCTACCGAAGTGCTGTTGGAAGGCTCTGGCTGCTGTCCTGGCAGTTAGATCTTTAACAGGCACAACTACCAGGAATCTTGAGTAGTGGTCCACAATGGTAAGAGCATAGCTGTAGCCCGACCAGCTTGGAACCAGCTTCACATGGTCCAGGGCTACCAACTCGAGGGGCTGTTTGGTGATGATTGGTTGCAGGGGAGCTCTCTGGCTGTCTCGATCCTTTCTGCGCAGGTTACACCGTCCACACTCCCGGCACCACCTCTCAATGGCTTTCTTCATACCAGCCCAGTAAAACCTCTCTCGGAGCAATGCTTCCAACTTCTTCCATCCGAAGTGTCCAGCTCCTTTGTGGTATGCTTCCAGGACCATTGATGTCTCCCTCTTTGGGACTATTACCTGCCAGACCAATTCATGTGTGCGGGCATTGATACTCCTCCGATACAGCTTCCCTTCGTAGATAAACAGCCGGCCTCTCTCCTTCCACAGCTGCTGGGTTTCTTCAGGAGCATCCACCTCTGGGCGTGAGTCAGCTCGTATCAACAGCTCTTTCACCAGGCGGACTGCAGGGTCACTATCTTGCGTTTCTGCCCAGTCATGATGGGGCAAAGGATTCAGGGTGACCTCCTTCAAGCCAGACCGTCTGTCTCTCACTCCTTGAGCACGTTGGGCCGCCAGTGGCCTGTGGAAGGGAGGTAGCTCTATCTCTTCAAGAGCCTCAGGGTCTTCTCCTGCATCTGGTAGTTTCGGCATCCTGGACAGCGCATCAGCATTGGCATTCTTGTGCCCTGCCCGGTACTTGATGGTAAACTCATAGTTCGAGAGCAGAGCCATCCATCGCTGCTCCAGTGCACCTAGCTTTGCAGTGTCCAAGTGGGTCAACGGACTGTTGTCAGTGAAGATAGTAAACTTGGCAGAGGCTAGGTAATGCTTGAATCTTTCGGTGACAGCCAAGACTATGGCAAGGAACTCCAACTTGAAAGAACTGTAGTTATCAGGGTTCCTTTCGGTGCGACGCAACTTCCTGCTGGCGTAGGAGATCACTCTTTCTTTTCCGTTCTGTACCTGAGACAGTACCACTCCTAGTCCCACATTGCTGGCATCTGTGCACAGCACAAAGGGTTTCTCATAATCTGGGTAGGCCAAAACTTCATCACCCGTGAGAGCCATCTTCAATCTGGTGAAGGACCTCTCTAACTCTTCAGTCCATTCAAAGGTGGAATTTTTCTGCTTGTTCTTCTTGGACTGCCCCACCAGAAGGTTTTGCATAGGGGTGGCTAGTTCAGTAAAGCCCTTGGTGAATCTTTGGTAGTAGCCTACCAGTCCAAGGAATTGGCGTACTTCATGAAGGTTGCTGGGCTTCGGCCAGTCCCTGATAACTGTTACCTTGTTAGGGTCTGGTGCCACACCTTCTGCACTGACCACATGATCGAGGTACTGTACCTTGGGCTTCAAGAGGTGGTATTTGGAGGGCTTCACCTTCAGGCCAAGATTGGACAAAGCTTCAAACACTTCAGCCAGGTGTTCCAGATGCTCTTCATAGGTTTTGGAGAAAACGATGACATCATCCAGGTACAGCAGGACTGTTTCAAAGTTAATGTGTCCCAGGCAGCACTCCATCAGCCGTTGAAATGTTCCTGGAGCAGTGCAGAGCCCAAATGCCATATAATTGAACTCACAGAGTCCCATTGGAGTGGTAAATGCGGTTTTCTCCTTATCTGCCTCTGCCACGGGAACCTGCCAGTACCCACTGGTGAGATCCAAGGTGGAAAAGTAATTAGCAGTTTTAAGTGCAGCTAAGGATTCCACAATCCTAGGTAATGGGTAGGCATCTTTATGTGTAATGCTGTTAATCTTCCTGTAATCAACACACATTCATTCTCATGGTACCATCCTTTTTCTTTACAAAAACTATTGGAGCTGCCCAGGGCCTACAACTGTCTCTGATAACCCCAGCCTCCTTCATCTCCCTCAACATACTCTTAGCACACTGGTACTGTGTTGGGGGTATATGTCTGTACCTCTCCTTTATGGGTGGATGGTCCCCTGTGGGGATATGATGTTGGACCCCTTTTGCCTGCCCAAAATCTAGTGGGTGTTTGCTGAATACCCGCTCATACTCTTGTGTCACTCTGTAGACCCCATTTCTCTGGTATGAAGGTGTATAGTCAGTTCCCACCTGCAGTTGCTGACACCATTCCTCTGGCTGTTTCACAGAACCATTGTCCTCCCCCTGATCGGATGAGACCAAAGGCTCTGCTGCCTGCAAAGAGTTGTTATTAACGGTGAGCAGCTTAGCAACTGTGGCGTACCGAGGTATCGTGGCTTCCTCTTCCCCACAATTCAGAAGACGTACAGGTACTCTCCCATTCTTGACATCAACCACCCCTCTGGCTGTCAGGACAGTGGGCCTACTTTCGGAGTATACTAGTTCTACCAATGCCTGGTAATCTCTCCCTCTAAGACCTATAGCTGCCCGACACCATACCAACATTTCACATCAGGGGCGTATTGCAATGGGGAAGGCATCACTCACTCTGACGCTGCCAATCTCTCCGCCAGAGAGTTCCACCTGTTGTCTTTGCATCAGGGCTCAGATCTCCTTCTGCAGGACTCTTTGTTCTCCGGAACCAGCAGTCTCAGCCACCTGTTGCAACAAGACAATAACCTCGGACAGACAGTTTTCAATTACATTTGTGCCAAGAGTCATCATAGGGTTATATTCACGTCTATCAATATCAACAATTATCAAACCTTGAGACTTTAGTTCCACCCTCCCCACTTTAACAGTAATCTCCTTACATCCAATCTGCGGTAAGGTTTGACCATTACTAGCAACTACTGTCAGTTCATCAGTGAGACCACGGGTGAGTTCAGAATCAGCCCAATACCTCTTGTAAAGAATATAGGGCATGGTGGTCACCTGGGAGCCAATGTCCAGCAAAGCGTTCATGGGGATACCATCAATCACCACAGGAAGGATTGGTCTCCCTCCCAGATACTTGGCTCTCCAGTTCTTTGGGCCTGGGGATCCTACTCCTGGGGGTTGGCCCTCTGCCCCAGGGGTTGCTCGTTTAAAGGACAGTACCTTGCAAGATGACCTGCATTGTGACAGCGACGACAGATGGGACGCCCGTCCTGGTCATAGCGATCGTTGTTCCTTCCTTGAAGTGGCGGGGCTCTCCTCCTCCAGAGCCACGGGACATCCTCTAGACTGGAAGCAAGCTGGATCTTGTCCTTGGAGGACACCTGTAGGGACTGCACGGTTTTGGTGAGTGCAGCCATTCCTTTGGTCAACTCCTGGACCTGTAGACGTAGCGCCTCAGTTGGATCTTTGTCCAGAGTCTGTGCATCGGCCTCCACCGGGATGGAAGGAAAGGATGTTGCTCCCGATGATAGGTGATCGCTGGGCGTCTAGGGGGCGCTGGACGGCTGTCAGTGGATTCCTGCAGTACCCGGATAGCCCTGTCCTTAAATTCAGCAAGGTCCAGATCAGGATTTTGCAGGGTTATTATACGCAACTGTCCTCGGTGGGTACTGGACAGGAGTCCTTCAATGAACTGCTCTTTCAACAGTTTATCTTCTTCCTTTACGCTGTCAGGATCAACTTGCTTAACTGCTCGCAGCGCCTCCTGCAGGTTGAGAGCATAGTCCCTGACACTGTCCTGTGCCCTCTGCTTGCAGCCAAAGAACCTCATCTTGATTTCAGCGGCAGTGCGGGTGTCGAAAGTGCTCTTCAGCTTGGCCAGGACCTTTACAACAGTCTCTTTATCAGTGTCCTGCCAGGCTTTCACTTCTTTCAGCGCTGCACCCGTGAGCTGTCCAATCAGGATATTTACTTTCTGGCTTTCAGACAGGTAGTAAACTTTAAACAAGCTGCACAGTCTCTCTTTAAACTCACTCAGGGTATGTGACTCACCCGAGTACTGCAGTAGCCAGGCCGCTCCCGGTATGTAGGGCATAGACAGCGGCATGATTTGGACCACTACGGCAGGCGCTCCTCCTTGCTGTGCTGCGGGGTTGGTGGCGGCGTTCGCCGCTGCATCGCCTTGTGGCACGGACATCTTCTCCTCCCCTAGTGAACGTTAGCCAGGGCCGGGGGGTTGTGTGAGCTCACCGGCGGCCGCTTCTCAGGCCCAATGCTCCGGGCTGTAGGCCTCAGCTCCTCCTCCTCTTGCACGCTCTTCTCTCTTCCCGTGCGGCACTTCACTGCTTCGCACTCTGTGGCAAGCTCCGCCGACGAAGGCCTGCCTCTTTCTTCCCGCGCGCGCCAAGCAGCGCGGCAATGGCGGCAACTGGTGCCAAATTTCACACAGTCTTTAAGCACAGTCTATGAATACCGGGTTCCGTAATCCTGTTCGTGACGCCAAAATTGGGTCGCCCTCGCTTCACCCAGTGCTGTGGAGTACTCGGTACCGGGCCGGTGTCAGGGGGATGTGTCACAGCAGCGGTGACCCGGTCCGTGGCCCTGGGGCCCAATATCAATGGCGGTGATGTTTGTAATGTAGTTTATAAGGAAAGTTCATGACACCACCTGTGGTGTTTGGCAAGTAAGATGTTAGCCAATGCTGCGTGCAGATCCTCTGGGGCTGATGGTGTGTTGCAGCTTAGATGGTGTAGCTCCCCACAGGCGAAGCTGTAACCCCAGGGCAGTGTATAGGTGATTGGCATGGGGATGTAGCAGTGCCGACGGGGTAGGAAGCAGACACGACACAGCGGGGTGCAATTTCTGTACCTTTACTTGATAACTGCAGTCCAGGGTCCTGATTACAGATGGTATTGGAGCAGGCTAGCCTGGAAGCAACTCAGGGATTCTCTCTCACAGATGGGCTGTGCAGTCTCCTTCCTAGCGCTTGTGTAGTGTGAAGCACTTCAGTACTCAGTTACTCTGAAGTTCCTCCTGTCAGATGTTTCTAGAACTCCACTTGCACAGCAGACAGCTGTAGCCTCTCTCTCTCTGGGACTCCTCTCTCCCTGAATCCCCGGCTCGCTATCCGTTCGCTGTTGTGCCTCAAGTCTTAGTTGGGATACCTACTCCTTTGGTATCTGTGGCAGGACCGTTAGTATCCGTACCACCGTGGAGACCAGACTCCAGCTCTTTGCGCTCTCTAGCTGAGGGAGCTCACCTTCTGCAGCTCAACCTCCAGCTTCTCATTCCACGTCTGCACACTTCACCCTCCGCAGACTAACTCTCCTTCCTCCTGGCCCACAGAGAGCACTCCTCCCCTGAATCCTGGGTCAGAGCTCTCCCTGCCGGCCAGGAGTGGAACTGTGTTGCATGTATGGATTGACTGTGAGAGAGACCCATCTTTACCTCCAAGCCTGGCATTACCCTCCCCTGGAGGAAGGCAAAGCCAGTGTGACAACCATACTCCTGGGGGCGCTACATTTGTACCTCTCAGCATTCAGGACATAATTGATCCTGACAAAATCCCCAACTCCATTTCCTGAAATGTAGCCCCAACTTGCAAGAAACGTCCACCTTTCTTCACTGTTGTCTGCAGACACACATTATTGTACTGTACGGCAGCCCAGCCAAATATTTCAAATTTTGACTCAACAGATTCAAGAGTACCTGCAACTATTTTTTTTTGCACTCCAGTCCCCATTTTTTTTGGCACAGCTTGCATTTTTGGCCTTGTTTTACTGTCAAAGGAATAGTTTTTGACTGCAGTTCTTCCATGAAAACCACTTTTTGGCCATACTTCTTCAAACAGTATATGGTTGTAGTTGAGTCTGTAATATCATTTGCTGCTGCACCCGCATGGTTCCCCTGCTCTCTGCATTCTCACCACCCTGGCTATGGCAGCAACCTTGCACTCCTCTCCCTCCTTCTCCTTCCAGTAGCACGCCTGGTGCTCGTGCACTCCTTTGCTCTCAAAGAGGCAGCGTGCACCTGCAAAGATGCCCCCCTGTTAAGAGCTGGGAGGCAACTTGTAAAAAAAGACCCCCAAACAGATTAGTTCTTTCTCCCGCAGAAAACTTTATACAGAGAAGAGGTACGGTCCTATCAGTCTCAGTGTCCCTTTCAGCCTGAGCTCCAGCAGCATCCAGCGCCAAACAGAAATGTTCATCTACCTGCACAGTTCACACTGAACAGGCTGCAACTACCACATGTTACTTTGCAACTCCAACACACAGACTGCTCAGCTTTCTTAGATGACCCATGCAGTCTCTATTCAGAGAAACAAAGAATCCTGACTCTCATGTATTGAGTAGTAGCTGTTTTATTGTAATCAAAGCAAATCCATAGGCATTTCAGCCCATCCCGGGCTTTTATCAGTGATGGGCAGAAATGTCTATGCATTTCCTTTGATTGCTGTAAAACAGCTTATATTCAGTATGTGAGTGCCAGGATTCTTTGCCTTTCCATTTATACTTCTGTGACACCCCAGAGTCCGGTTTTCACAGTGATGTTACCTCCCTCTAATGGGTAAAGTTATGCTTGGAGGCAGAAAGGGACCCCCATGCCAGGCAGCATAGATTTAATCACAATTTCCTGCTGCAGGTCAGAAAAGGGAGATGCCATTTAAATTCTGGCAAGCAGAGGGGGTTGGTGAGTCAGCTAGAAATCAGCTGAGGGGGTTGTCATGGAAATGAAACAGCTGTGAGCAGTGAGGAGAAAATGATGACAATTAAACGTGAGGACGTGAGGTAAAAAAGACTTTTCTGGAAGATCCTGTTAGATGAAGACAGGCAGAGCTGATCTGTGAAGAGGGAAAGGACAAGAGCAGAGACTGAGAGACTCTAAGCTAAAATACTGCATATAGCAGACCCCTGAGTGAAGCGCTCATAAAGAGAAAAGGGACATCAAGGCTGTACACCCCGATAACCGAATCTGAAAGTACAGGGGATTGTAAATTCCTGTGCACATTGATCACCTGAGGGACTATGCCCTTAATCTTCAGGAGGCACTACGGGCTGTAAAGCAAGAACAGACGGAGGACTGATTCAGGAGATAAGGCAAAGGTGGATGTCCCGGCATCTTCACCTTCAGAAGTATCCTGGGGAATAGGGCGAGCTAGGGTGCCCCCTAGTGTTAGGGACAGGGAAGGAGCCCCTGGTCCCGGGTCACCCAACAGCTGAGTCGTGACATTAGCTCTGACCATAACCATTTTTCTGATCCATTATTGTTCTTATTACTGCTCTGACAGGGCAACTGCAGCAGCTCAGTCTGGAGGTGGAAGATTTACGCATGGGTGTTTTTCAGCACCCTATTACATCTTGTGTAGGAATCACGTCTCCCAGGCAAACCTTAGTGGAGCCCAAGATCGCTTTGCCTGACAGCCAGGTTCTCTGGGGGGGCATGACAAGTTTGTTATCATCAGAGAGGCCTGTAAACTGTACTTTAGATTATTATGTCCTGTTTTCTCAGATACAGAGGATCAACGTGTGGGGATAATAATCTCGCTCCTTCAAGGGGACCCCCAAACATGGGCATTTTCTTTCCCATCTGACTCCCAGTCACTTCAGACGGTGGAGGAATTTCTTCTGGCGGTGGGCCTTATTATTATTTATTATTATAGCGCATTTATTCCATGGCGCTTTACATGTGAATGAGTTTACATAATAGAAACAAGTACAGTAGTCTTAAACAGTACAAGTTATGACTGGTAGAGGTGGAGAGAGGATCCTGTCCGCAAGGGCTCACAATCTACAAGGGATGGGTGAGGATACAGTAGGTGAGGGTAGAGCTGGTCATGCAGTGGCTTGGTCGATCAGTGGTTACTGCAGGTTGTACGCTTGTCGGAAGAGGTAGGTCTTCAGGTTATTTTTGAAGGTTTCATGTTGTGATAGTGTTCCAGACTAGGGGGTATGCGTGGGAGAAATCTTGTATGCGATTGTGGCAAGAGGAGATAAGAGGGGAGTAGAGAATAAGATCTTGTGAGGATCGGAGGTTGCGTGCAGATAAGTACCAGAAGACAAGGTCACAGATGAAAGGAGGAAACAGGTTGTGGATGGCTTTGTAAATCATGGTTAGGGCTTTTAACTGGAGTCTTTGGGTAATGGGGCGGCAGTACAGGGATTGACAGAGGGGAGAGGCCGGGCAATAGCGGGGGGACAGGTGGATTAGTTGGGCAGCAGAGTTTATAATAGATTGGAGGGGTGTGAGAGTGTTAGAGGGGAGGCCACAGAGCAGGAGGTTACAGTAGTCAAGGCGGGAGATGATGAGGGCATGCACTAGGATTTTTGCAGATTCTTGATTGAGGAATGTACGGATATTTTTGAGTTGAAGTCGGCAGGAAGTGGAAAGGGCTTGTACATGTGGTTTGAAAGAGAGATCAGGGTCAAGGATAACTCTGAGGCAGCGAGCTTGTGGGACTGGGGGGAGTGGGCAGCCTTTTACTTTAATGGATAGGTCCATTGGGGGGGTCGAGTGAGATGGGGGGAAGAGGATGAGTTCTGTTTTGTCCATATTAAGTTTTCTAAATCTAGAGGAGAAGAAGGATGAAATAACGGACAGACATTGAGGGTTTCTGGTTAGTAGGGTGGTGATATCTGGTCCAGAGATGTAGATCTGTGTGTCATCCGCATAGAGGTGATACTGAAAGCCATGAGATTCTATGAGCTGTCCCAGGCTGATGGTGTAAATGGAGAAGAGCAGGGGCCCTAGGACTGAACCTTGCAGGACTCTGACAGATAAGGGGTGCGGTGAGGAGGTGGTGTGCAAGTGTGAGACGCTGAATGTCCGGTCTGTTAGGTATGACGCGATCCAAGATAGGGCCAAGTCTGTGATGCCAAGAGATGAGAGGGTCTGTAGTAATAGGGAATGGTCCACTGTGACAAAGGCAGAGGACAGGTCCAGGAGGATGAGGACAGAGTAGTGTCACTTGGCCTTGGCGGTTAATAGGTCATTGGTGACCTTAGTTAGGGCAGTTTCAGTAGAGTGGTGTGGCTGGAAGCCAGATTGTAAATGGTCAAAGAGGGAGCAAGTAGAGAAATGGGAGGACAGTTCAAGGTAGACGTGTTGTTCCAGTAGCTTGGAGGCATAGGGGAGAAGTGATATAGGGCGATAGCTAGATACAGAGGATGGGTCAAGAGAGGGCTTTTTGAGGATAGGAGTGATTGAGGCATGTTTAAAGCTTGAGGGGAAAACACCAGTTGCTAGTGATAGGTTGAAGAGATGGGTTAGGGTTGGGATGAAGACTGTGGTGAGGTTTGGGATGAAGTGGGATGGGATCGGGTCAAGTGCACAGGTGGTGAGATGTGATCTTGTGAGTAGAGTGGAGAGTCGTTCTACTGTAATAGTGGAGAAGTTGGCCTTATATACAGTATGACGACCCCACAATCGTGCCTCCTTGGCTGAGTCTACACTGCGCCAACTTCAGCAATGAGACCGGCTGGTGGAGGAGTATTACTCTGAGTTTCGGAAGTCAGCCACGGACACTAAATGGAATGACTCCACACTCTGTAGCCAGTTCTACCAGGGACCAGTAAGGGTGAATGATGCTTTAAACCTGCATGAGACTCTAGTCTCCCTTGAGGCAGCCATGTCTCTGGCAATACGGGTTGATTGCTGTCTTCACCAGAGACATAGGGAGAGACCCCTGTATGCGGGAGTTCCGGGGCCAAGGGAGATTGGGATTGATTCATCTGAGGAAACCATGCAGGTGGGTGCGGCAACTCACTCTGGAAAACAGTTGTTTGGTGAAAAAGGGAGTGTGTTTTTACTGTGGTAAAAAGGGCCATTTTGTGGGCACGTGTCCTTCCTGACCTCACAGTAAAACAGTTGCTGGAAAACTAAGTGGCCCAAGTTGCGCAGAGATTAGCAACCTTGGTGTACTCATCACCAAAGTAGGTAGGACACAATTTTTTCTGCCAGCTGAAATTCACCTGGGTGAAATTAAGGTAGATGTGTCTGCATTTCTGGACAGGGGGGCCGGGTTTAACTTTATCGATGATAAACTTGTCCAGATCTGAGGCCTCAATCCACATCCTCTGTCCAGAACCATATCCAAAATTGCCATTGACTTCACCCCTTTGAGACAGGGGTATTTTACTCAAGTTGACTGAGGTTTACATCTTCAGGTAGGGGCCATGCACTTTGAGGTAATAGACTGTTATATGCTAGAGGGTCTGCCATCACTTGTGGTTCTTGGACTTTCTTGCCTCGCTCTGCACAAACCCGTGGTAGATTGGCAGACTGAGGAAGTGGTAAAGTGGAGTGAGTATTATCAAGGACACTGCTTGGGTACTTGGCTTACTAGGGTGGATACCCAGTCTGTGCCGAAATGCCTGTCTGATTTTGGGGATGTGTTCTTGGAGCAGGGGTGCCATGAACTTCCTTCCCATTGTCCTTATGACTGCGCTGTTTATCTTGTTCCTGGTGCCAAGTTGCCTAATATTTCTGGTCCAGAAAGGCAAGACATGAAGGACTAAATTGCGGAAAGTTTGGCAAAGGGTCATATCAGATCATCCTCATCCCCTATTGCCACGGAATTCTTTTCTGTAAAGAAAAAGATGGGGGATTACAGCCTTGCCAAGATTTCCGCAAACTCAATATGATCACGGTTCGTGATCCATATCCATTCCCTCTCATCCAGGACCTCTTTATTCAGATTGTAGTAGAAAAATGGCTATCAAAACTGGACCTCAGAGGGACGTATAATCTCATTTACATTAAAGAGGGGATGAGTGGAAAATAGCATTCAATATGCCTGAGGGACACTATGAGAACTTGGTGATGCATTTAGGGTTGACGAACACGCCCGCTGTCTTTCAGCAGTTTGTAAATTACATCTTTAGTCACCTGGTAGGCAGATTTGTGGTAATATATCTGGATGATATATTAATTTATTCACCTGACCTTAAGTCACATCATGTCCATGTCAGGCAGGTCTTACATATACTTAGAGACAATAAATTATACAGTATGTCAAACCCGAGAAATGTATGTTCTCAGTTGAGGAGATACCTTTCCTAGGATACGTGTCGTCATCCACCGGTTTTTGCATGGATCTGGCAAAAAGCCAGGCGGTATTGGATTGGGATCACACTGAGGATTTGAAGGCGTTACAAAGGTTTTTAGGTTTTGCCAACTACTAGAATCATAGAATGGTAGAGTTGGAAGGGACCTCCTGGGTCATCTGGTCCAATGCCCTGCTCAAAGCAGTATTCACTAAATCATCCCAGACGGATGTCTGTCCAGCCTCTGTTTGAAGACTTTCATGGAAGGAGAACTCACCACCTCTCGTGGTAGCCTGGCCCACTCATTGATCACCGTAGCTGTCAAAAAGTTTTCTCTAATATCTAATCTGTGTCTCCTCCCAGAAGGCTGATTCAGGAGATAAGGCAACGGTGGAGGCCCCAGCATCTTCACCCTCAGAAGTATCCTGGGGAACAGGGCAAGCTAGGGTGCCCCATAGTGTTAGTGACAGGGAAGGATTCCCTGGTCCTGAGTCACCTGAGGATCAGCCGAGGATCAGCCAACAGTCTACTGTGTATGGGATCCTCCTGGAGTCCTGGCTTTCCCCTGGCAGATGGTGTCAGTGGAAAAAAATGGTCAAGAGTTTAAATTTTATCTTTCATATTTAGAAGATGAGTTGATGACAGGCCGGTGTGTTAGTGGCTTTCTCTAATCTCCCCCATATTCCCTTTTAAGATATACTAATACCAAACCATTTCTTACCATCACTGAATGAGGGAAACAAAAATTACTTGACCATCTCAACAACATGGCTGTCTGTTTCATTTGTCCAGATGATTTGTTCTTTAATTAAATTTCTGCAGTAGTTATTAGCACTTTTTTATTTTTCTGGTGTTGCAGTTTTATAGAAATCATACATTTAAATTAAGACTTTACTAACTGCAAATCTCTGTTTGTAGTGAAGTTTAATCACTAGGAAATTAAAAGATGCTTTGGAATCAATAAGAAATATGTGTACATATTGATAAATGTGTCACTAAAAATGTGAAGTAACTATAAAAAATAATCATTATATAATGGTGATTTTAAACACCTATTTGTGTCTGTTCTCTGCTCTACAATGTTATGCATCTAATATGCACATAAAAATGCAAGATTCGATTCTTCATGCAGAAAGCAAATTTAATCCCTGCACAGTCATTTTAAAAGCTATCAAGCATTCTGTCATGATGAGCCTCTTCTTCCAATTACACACATGGAGCGCCCGCCAGGGCAGTGGGGATGCTCAGTACCGGTGGTGACCCGGTCCGTGGCCCCGGATATCCAATAAAAGGGATGTATTTACAAGGGAATGAAAAAAAAAGAGTTTTTGTAATGAGTTTGTGACGCCACCCATGGTATCTGATCAATAGTGACCAGCGCTGCTGTGCAGATCCGCTGGGACTGATGGAGATGCAGCAGAGTTGGTAAACCTCTCCACAGGCAGAGCTGAGTCCCAGGGCACGTGAAAGATGTTGAAGAATAGATGGTGAGGTAGTGTGGAGCAAGAGATGTAGCAGTGCTCAGTTGGTGATGCAGGAAGAAGGCAGAAGGCACAGTTGAATGCAGTTCCAAAGCTTTACTCACAGTTCTGTCTGCAGTACAGATGCCTGCTTGGTGCTACATCCTCCAAGTGAAGGATCCAGCCAACTCCCAGGCACATAGAGAACACCTTTTCCAGGACTCACTGTCAGTAAGTGCCTTCCCTAGCCGTCTCCACAGTGCTGATGTCCACTTGCCATCCCTTCCAGCACCTCACAGTCAGTGTCCCAGGCCAGCTGCCGTGGATCCTGTTGGATAACGTGACGCAGATGTTTCCTTGATCCTATCTGGCTGCCTTTCTGGAGAAGATAACTGTGGTAGTTGGCTATGGCTCCTAAAGTTGCCACATCTAATGGCTTGCTAGTTAAGTCCTGTTGTTCACTCCACTAGACTAGGGGCCGAAACCGTTCTGTGACCTGGATTTTCCCCCATCTGACGTCCGTCAGCGTGGAACGAGCCCCACGAGGAGTACACTCTCCACCCGTGCCTCTGGGAAATCCCTTTCCCCTTCAGGGAGCCAGGTCAGGTGTCTCCATCTTACCTGAAATATGGGATACTACACCTCTGTGGCGACTGGACCCTCTGGTGGCGGCGAAGTGTGGTTTGGGTCCCTGGTACTGCTGACTGTGATGGAAAGGGATTTTATAAGCTAATTGGGTGGCTGAAGCCAGAGCATTTTATAATTCTCTCACTGTAGCAGGCCGGGTGGCTAGACCTCATTGAAGCAGCCGGCCGGCGACCAATTATCCCAGGTGTAGTTCCCTGACTGACCTGAGGGTAAGGGGGGGGCGCCGGAGAGCTGCGAGTTCCAAAGTGGAGCTGAAAAGTGGGATATACATAAATCCCCACAGTTAGTGGAATATTGTTAGCAGTGGTGGGACATCCAAAATAATCCCCCTGCGATAAATTGTTATGGCAAGACTAGCTTGCTGTTTTCATCACATGATGCCAGGGGTGGGATAACTAAGATAAGCCCCTCCTGTGCCTGTGATAGCCGTGTGTCGGCAGTGCATCGCATCCCCCCAACTGTGACATATCGGTGTCAGCGGGTGGGATCGTGACATATTAACGTGTGTGTGCAGCCAGCTCAGAAGGTTGTGGTGGAACCCGCTGAGGTGCGCATGGTGGATTACCGACAGGTTATAGCTCTGTAGCGCACTATAAAAGGGGGAGGTGTAAGGATAATGTAAGATATGATTTCCATAATCATCACCAATCAAGAAGAAGTAGTGTTAACTTGAAAAAAAGGTCTCTTTATAAATGATAGCAAGATAAATGACTATATAGAAAAAGGTAAATGCTGGGCAAATTTAGACTCACAGTTGACGGTTCACCCATACACGCAATTAAGGGGGCTTTACACATAGCAATATCGCTAGCAATATTGCTAAAGCGTCACCGATTTTGTGATGCAGCAGCGATATTGCTAGCAATATCGCTACATGTGATACTCCCCTCCGACTGGCTTCCCCACTGGTTATCGCTGATCGCGCGAGATCAGCCTGGTCCATTTCTCGTCGTCAGCCTCCTGCTGGCGCCAATGAGAGAGCCATGGACGCAGGTGGAAGACGGACACCCTCGCCGCGTCTGAAAGGTAAGTGCGACAGCCGACCGCTGCTGCATCGCTAGTGAGATCTGCCTGTTTGGCAGCTCACTAGCGACCATTTAGCGATGCACCAGCGATCCTGACCGGGTCATATCGTGGTGGGGATCGCTGGTGCATCGCTAAATGTAAAGTGGCCTTTAGGCAGATCTCTGTTGGATACTTATCAATTCAATTCACTGTTCTCAAGCTGTCCCTCTAGTAATCATCACTCAATATTCCTTACTTAGAGCTGAGATGTGCTTCATCTCTGAGGAGGTTTTTTCCTCCTGTGATTCCTTCCAGTCTGAAGGCTTCCAGCTCCCTTCCTTTATTATACAGGAATCAGAATATTTACATGAAACACACTATACATCCGGCATACTATGGCCACTTTGTGGAATACCACGTCTCCCCTCTTGAAGCATGTTATCCCAGACACATCCACATCTAAAAAACAAAGGGGAACAGTATACTGTAATGGGCTGGGTGGTGGAACCACTGTGCCAAAGCCCAAGTAAAACCTGGAGGGACGGGACTAGGAGCCTCACCCAATCCGTCCATGAACACGCAGCCGCTAACTACACCGCAGTCCGTGGAGAGACAAAGGAAGTGAGATCCAGGTGGTACTCCAGGACTGACCTTGGATAGATGGCAGTTGACCATTAGGAGTGGATAACTGGAATGGCCCAGGGAAATGCCCAACAGATGCACACAGGCGGAGAAGATGACAGGAACCACAGGTGCAGACAGGACAGTCTAACAGACAGATGAGCACTGACGAGTGCAGCCAGCGCCGCTGCCGTTGAGGTGAGCACAGGTGGGAGCAGCTGGCTTTGCTGCCATTGAGGTGAGCACTGGCGGATGCAGCAGACTCAAATACAAGTACAGGGACCTGAGAACTGACAAGCGTGTTAGAAACAAACTCACAACATTGCACATGCATCTCCATGTTGGAGGAGGTGGTTTAAATAGTAAATTGATCTCCAGCTATTGGAGAGGAACTGCAGACAGAGATACGGGCGCTAGAGTACCCCCTCCCTTACGCCTGCTCTTTTTCAAGCCTGTCAGAAATTTCTCCAGGAGGAAAGGGACAAGGATGTTCTCCCTGGGCTCCCAGGACCTCTCCTTTGGATCAAATCCCTTCCAATCCACCAGATAAAAGGTCCTTCCTCTTACCTTCTTGGTGGCCAAAATTTTCTCTACCTCAAAATTGTCATCAATGCTGATAGGAGTCGGAGTTGCACCAGGAACCTTGAAGAAAGAACTGAGGACAACAGGTTTGAGAAGAGACACATGGAAGGAATTGGGAAATCGTAAAGAGGCCGGGAGTTTGAGTTTGTAGGCTACTGGATTAATTCGTTTTAACACCTCAAAGGGACCAATGAAGCGAGGACCCAATTTATAGGATTGTGTCGTGTGTCTTTTCATCCATTCAGAGGATTTTACCAAAGACGCTTTGGTGTCCTCCCAGATATTGGAAAAGTTCCTGACGAGGGAATTGGCAGCTTGAATACCTGAGGTGACAGCCACAGGAAATGGCACTTTGGGGTGTTGCCTGTAGACCACAAAAAACAGAGATTTGACCAAAGACTCACTCACATGGTTATTGTAAGAGAATTCAGCCCATGGGAGGAGTTCGGCCCAGTCACTGTGATGAGCATTAACAAAATGCCGGAGAAAATTAGTCAGGATTTGATTGACTCTTTCCACTTGGCCATTGGACTGAGGATGGTAAGAAGATGAGAAATCCAAAGTAATATCCAGCAGCTTACCGGTGGCCATCCAGAAAGAAGAGGTAAACTGGACACCTCTGTTGGAGACTATGTGAAGCGGTAGACCGTGGAGACGAAAAATCTGAGGAATTAATTCTTTTGCCAGTACTGGTGCAGATGGAAGTCCGGATTGCGAGATGAAATGAGCCATTTTGGAAAAATGATCCACCACTACCCAGATGACTGTACACCCAGCCATCACTGGCAGATCCGTGATGAAATCCATGGAGATATGCTGCCAGTGGGCAGATGGAATAGGCAAGGGAAGCAACCAACTGATCGGAAACTGTTTGGGAGTCTTATTTTGGGCACACGAAGGACAAGCAGAGACGAAATTTGCAATGTCTTTGCGCAGAGTGGGCCACCAATAGTGTTGAGAGATAAGGAGAGTAGGCTTCATCTGTCCGGCATGGCCCGCCACCTTAGAAGAATGTCCCCAGAAACAAACCCGCATCCTGTCAGGTTCAGCCACGTAAGTCTTACCAGAGGGTAGATGAGAAAAGTCTAGCAGAGTGACTGTGATTATTTTGGAGGGCTTGATGATATGTTTAGGCTCCTCCTCCTGGTCAGAGGCCTGGAAGGACCTGGAGAGTGCGTCTGCCTTAATGTTATTAGCAGCCAGATGAAAGTGGATTATTAAGTTGAAGCGAGCGAAGATCAAAGACCATCTGGCTTCACGGGGGTTAAGCCGCTGAGCAGACTGCATATAAGCCAGATTCTTGTGGTCAGTGTAAATTACCACTGGGTGCAACGCTGCTTCCAGCAAATACCGCCACTCTTCCAGAGCCAGCTTGATCGCGAACAGTTGTCTATCGCCATTAGAGTAATTACATTCTGGTGCTGAGAAGAGTTTAGAGAAAAAGTTGCAGGTCATCATTTGACCGGATGAAGACTTCAGAGTGAGGACGACTCCAGCCCCTGTAGAAGATGCATCCACCTCCAGGAAGAACTGATTGTTATGGTTTGGGCAATGTAGCACCAGAGCCGAGGAGAATGTTTGCTTGAGAGATACAAAGGCTTCTTCTGCTTCAGGAGTCCATTCCTCAGGATTGGCTCCTTTGAGGGTCAGGGCAGAAATACGAGCAGTCCGGGACGAAAAATGCGAAATAAATTGGCGACAATAATTCGCAAACCAGAGAAACCGCTAGATAGCCTTAAGACCATCTGGACAGGGTCACTTCATGATGGCAGATAACTTCTCAAGATCCATCTTCAGACCGGTCTCAGGAACTATGCACCCCAGAAACGGAAGGGAGGACTGTTGGAAGATGCACTTTTCATATTTGGCATATAGACGGTTAGTTCTTAACCTTAGTACAAAAAGAACCTAGCGAATGTCCCTCATGTGTGTTGGCAGATCAGGAGAGAATACCAAGATGTCATCCAGGTATACTATCACACACATGTAGACCAGGTCACGGAAGATGTTCACCGGCTGGAGCATCACAGAGTCCAAACGGCATAACAAGATACTTGTAATGGCCATCGCGGGTGTTGAAAGCCGTCTATCACTCGTTTCCCTGGCGAATTCGAACTAGATTGTATGCCCCTCGTAGATCAAGCTTTGTGAAGACTCTGGAACCCTTCAGGTGATCAAACAGCTCAGAGATCAGGGGTGGGGGTACTTTTTTACCGTGATTTTCTTAGCTTCTTGCAGATGTCTTTGTGTTCTGTAACTCAATCTGTCTGTGGGTGGGGATTATGGAGATCTTCCACTTGAAAATTTAGTTGAAGGTCTGCAACCAGTTTTCCTGGATGGCCAAACTGCAAGTAATATGGAGTGTAACCGGTAGAGCAGTGAGTGGTATTGTTGCACAGGTAAGTTAACTGTTGGAGTAGCTCAGGCTATTCTTTTCTTTCTTGGGATGGAACATTGTTTAACATGTCAATCAAAGTTTTATTCATCCTTTCACACAGGCCATTGCTTTGGGGATGGTACACTGTCGTGC
The DNA here is from genome assembly GCF_039654945.1 of Dendrobates tinctorius. Taxonomy (NCBI): domain Eukaryota; kingdom Metazoa; phylum Chordata; class Amphibia; order Anura; family Dendrobatidae; genus Dendrobates; species Dendrobates tinctorius. Next base: position 6,920,694 of record NW_027361789.1, on the reverse strand, counting down.
AACGTTTCTTGCGGCCGTAGAGTGCACACAGTTCTTGGAATAACTCAGACTCAATTGCTTGACCTTGATCTGTGAGGATCTGCTCGAAATATGCATAAAACCTCACAAAATGTTTCCAAGATATCTTGGGAGTGGTCTGAGCAACCTGATCTCTGATGGCACGTCTATAATGAATTTAGTGTAGTGGTCGATGATGGTCAGAGCAAAAAGGTATCCAGTACAGCTTAGTTACAGTTTAAATAGTCAAGAGCAACAAGCTCCAGAGGACAATGAATTTTAATGGGATGCAGTGGGGCTCTTTGTTTCATACCAACTTGGCTAGAGAACATAGTACACATTCTACACCATATCTCAATGTCTTGGTGCATTCCTAGCTAATAAAAATGTTCTGACGTCATCTCAGTCTTTTGGCAGCCAAAGTGTCTGGATTGGTTGTGATATGCCTCCAGGATGAGGTTAGCATCTTGTCTGGGTACGACTGTTTGAAAGACTCTTGTGATTTTGTGGATTCACAGTGGGTCAAACTTAAACTTCTTTATGGAATTGCAAGCATTTTTTGTGTTGCCATAATTGTTAAAGTTTTGAGTCAGATTGTTTGTAGCCCATGGATAGATTTGGGGGTCTGTAAAATAATGCATATCCTGTAAAATACTCAGGACTAGTTACCAGATAAAAATATAGTGGTTTATTTGGATTCTTCCATCAAAGAAAGGTTATTACAGAAAAACAGGTGAATAAAAAAATAAGTGAAAGAGATATTGTCCATTGTTCATAGCAAAGCAGCATGTATTCTTCTTTCTCTCCGGGATCTCACATGGCAAATGGCGTCTGTCTCTCAGTTCGGCTTCTTCGTAGTAAAGTAACATACCAGCTGTTATGTCATGTCATGGCCCAGAACAGGCGACATCTTCGTGTCTGTCTTTCATGATGGTGAGGGAAGAAGAGCGACCTCTACAGTTAGCCATGAATTATATACGTCTCCTAAAGCACGTGGTCTCTACATATATGGAGCTGTCTTTCTACCATGAGCCAAGCTTAAAAATAGCCTATGTCGTGTAAGCTAAAGCAATGTACAGAACTGAGTCTTATAAGAAATTAACGGATTATTAATATTTAACAATTCCCCCTTTTGAGGGAGACAGACATTAATTGGAACCCTCAAAATATAACAAGATCTTCTTTCTTCTTTTCTTCTTCTTTGACAAAATAATTTAATATCAATAATAATAATAATAATAATATCAGATTACCGTTATAAGTACTCAATGACATAATTGATGTGAATTCATGTTATGGTAAGCCGTGAATAATATTCATATAAAATATGTATAATTATACTTCCCTAAGTCTAAATTGAAGCATCTCAGGTTCAGTCATCATCATCTGATGTCATCTGGTCCTCATTTTGATGTCTTCTGTCTTCTTCTTGGTTCTTTTAAAACCACAGTTTTTCTCAAGCATATAGATGTTGTAGAAATTGTGTTGTGTGTCAAATCAAAGTCCATAATTTCAAATGTTAATACGAAAACAAAGTCTATAGATCAAATGCAGCTTTAATATCTGTGCAGTGTCATCTTTAAAAACCTGGGCTTACATTGGCTCGCCTTGGATATTCTGGAATCCTCCATCGGCACTGGTCTTTGAACAGGTGTGACGTCTTTGGTCAGCAAAGCAAGGGTTAAAATGACTCTTCCTTGCTAAACATAGCACCATAACCAGTCCTTGTCCTAATGCACAGGACATATGTCAGGGTTAATTACCTTCATTGTTCACCAGCCTTCATCAAAGCTTTTCAGGTGATTGAAAACCTCTGGAACTTGATAAGAACGTGATAACACAGTTCATCTCAGCATCATAGGATCATCGTCCTCTGGTTGTCAGGTTAGACACTTTAATCCTGACCGTCAGTGGTGGATACTGCACTTGTGACTGTCAGTGGTGGATACTGCATTTGTAATTAACACAGTATATTACTCAGTAATCATAGCTTTGTTACCTTCTGGGACTTCTGGATCGCGACATTCTTCTTCTTGCAACGGATAAGAATCAATGAAGTTTAGAAATGTGAAAAGTCTTTATTAACATAATTTCAGTATCTTGCTTGAAGTCTTCATTCCCTATCCTATACCAAATCTGGTAATTTTCCTATCCTATAATATCACAGCGTACCTTAGCAATCAGTAATATCCATATAATTATTATCAGAATTTGTACCATATATGGATTTCAATATTTGAAATAATAAACCAATAATAAGTGATAATACATTATTATCCATATTTTTCTTGTGATAGAACATTTTTATGTCATAGGTGTAATTACCTTTTTCAACCCATAGGTGTCACTGTGTTTTATGTAACCAGTGTTTTCATCTTTATTAATAAGGAATATATTTATTATACTAATAATATGTAGGAATGTATAGCCATGAACCAAAATAAGAATATATGAGTGAGCGAATGAATGAATAAAAGAATTGTTGCATATAACTCAGAAGTGAAACATTTTCCTTAGTAAAAGAACCATATAATTGCTATATTTAATGAAGCAATATTCTCAGTAGATATTACTTTACTAAATATTGGTGAAAGAATTAAAAATAATGAAAAATAAGAATAAAAATAAAAATAAGAATAAGGCCTTTATGTTGATGCAGAGTAGTTATGTCTTCAGTAACATATACCCTTAATATTTCCATGATCTCGATTATTTCATAATTGTCATAAACTTGTGTTACCAAAATATTCAAATTATGCAACTTTGCATGTAATTCCTCTTAGTGTAAAGAAATGACTCTTTATAATACTTGTTATTATACCCAATACTTATACCATTGTACCTTATTAATATTTTTTCCTATTAAAATGTGTGAAGAAGAGGTATTAATCAAATGTGATGATGTAGTCAGGATCAAAAACATATTTTCCCCCTTAATACCAAAAAATATTGTTCTATGAAATAATTCATTTATCAAAACCAAAATTAAAAATAATTAATGTATAAATTATGTGAATTTATACTTGCTTATACCATTATTTGTCTGAAGATGTGTAACCATCAAAATTAATTTGAATATCATAAAATTATCCTTTGGAAAAATTAATTTGCATAAACCATTTTGATGTGCGATTGCACTTTGCACTTATCCACTATTAACTAAATCAAGAAATAATAATTACTATAGAAATATAGAAATATATGTTGTATAGATAATATTTCATTATATATCCTAATATTCTAATAATTTAACTGATCTGCATATTTCTCATATAGATAAAGGCTTTTGGGTTTTTTTTTTTTTTTCTCTTTTTTTTTTCTCTCTCATTCAGAATCCTGAGGCCTCACAAACATATCACATTACTCGCTCAGCAGCTGCTCATACACTCAGTCACTGTCACTCAGACTGTGTCACATATTTAAGTTTAAACCAAATACCTCACATACGAAGGTGTGATGAATACACGTATTTTAACCCAAATTATCCTAATTATCAATGCATTGTAAACTATTCCAATTTAGTCTCTTAATATTTCTTTGAATATTCCCCAAATACACATGACATAAATATATGTATAGCTATACTTGACATTTAGGTCTGGGAAAAAAATTCCATTGCTTTGCAAAAGCTGAGACCCCTTTAAAAATTCTTTCCCTAAGGAACAGGGACATAGTATACTGGTCTGGTATACTTATTAGAACAAGGTACAAATTCCACCTGCTGTGGTTGTCATTCGAACCATGCAGGAAAAGCACACACACACACATTTTAAAATGCAATCAGTTATTTCCTTTTAAGGGTTAGATATATAAAATCATGCAATTATTGCAACTTCCTGTGTAAATAAAGGCATAAATCCTTGTAAGAGAATTTTTCCCGATTAAGTCCTGCTTTGAAATGAAAATTCTAAGGAAACATAAAAGATATGGTTAATATCATATTCATAATTCTAAGTATTATTACTGATGTAGATTTTAATTTTCATTAAAAAATACAGTTCTACTATTTCTACTTCTACAAACACTCTATATATATACTGTATGAATATGTATATATCCACAAACCATAAAACTACAGGATTATACTCTATAAAATAATTACATATAACTCACTAATTGTATAACACTGTTACACAAAATATATACACTCACTGGCCACTTTATTAGGTACACCATGCTAGTAAGGGGTTGGACCCCCTTTTGCCTTCAGAACTGCCTCAATTCTTCGTGGCAGAGATTCAACAAGGTGCTGGAAGCATTCCTCAGAGATTTTGGACCATATTGACATGATGGCATCACACAGTTGGCGCAGATTTGTCGGCTGCACATCCCTGATGCGAATCTCCCGTTCCACCACATCCCAAAGATGCTCTATTGGATTGAGATCTGGTGACTGAGGAGGCCATTTGAGTACAGTAAACTCATTGTCATGTTCAAGAAACCAATCTGAGATGATTCGAGCTTTATGACATGGCGCATTATCCTGCTGAAAGTAGCCATCAGATGTTGGGTACATTGTGGTCATAAAGGGATGGACATGGTCAGCAACAATACTCAGGTAGGCTGTGGCGTTGCAACGATGCTCAATTGGTACCAAGGGGCCCAAAGAGTGCCCAGAAAAAATTCCCCACACCATGACACCACCACCACCAGCCTGAACCGTTGATACAAGGCAGGATGGATCCATGCTTTCATGTTGTTTACGCCAAATTCTGACCCTACCATCCGAATGTCGCAGCAGAAATCGAGACTCATCAGACCAGGCAACGTTTTTCCAATCTTCTACTGTCCAATTTCGATGAGCTTGTGCAAATTGTAGCCTCAGTTTCCTGTTCTTAGCTGAGAGGAGTGGTACCCAGTGTGGTCTTCTGCTGCTGTAGCCCATCTGCCTCAAAGTTCGACGCACTGTGCGTTCAGAGATGCTCTTCTGCCTACCTTGGTTGTAACGGGTGGCAATTTGAGTCACTGTTGCCTTTCTATCAGCTCGAACCAGCCTGCCCATTCTCCTCTGACCTCTGGCATCAACATGGCATTTCCGGCCACAGAACTGCCGCTCACTGGATTTTTTTTCTTTTTCGGACCATTCTCTGTAAACCCTAGAGATGGTTGTGCGTGAAAATCCCAGTAGATCAGCAGTTTCTGAAATTCTCAGACCAGCCCTTCTGGCACCAACAATCATGCCACGTTCAAAGGCACTCAAATCACCTTTCTTCCCCATACTGATGCTCGGTTTGAACTGCAGGAGATTGTCTTGACCATGTCTACATGCCTAAATGCACTGAGTTGCCGCCATGTGATTGGCTGATTAGAAATTAAGTCTTAACACACAGTTGGACAGGTGTACCTAATAAAGTGGCCAGTGAGTGTATATAATTACTTTTTCTAGCCAATTCCTAAACCCATACCTATTTCTCTGCAAAAAATATCCTGAAAGGTTCTTGCCATTTTAAAGCTGATAGATTCTTGGAGCAGAGTATTCAGTTTACAGGCCATGATGTCACTCACCACCTGTTTCTGTCTGTCACATTCGGCCATCTTGGTTACAGAAAGAAGATCAAAACTCATCATTTTTCTTAATTCAATTTGTGTCTTTTCGGTGTTCTTTTGCATCATTCCATATGGCTTATAACAAACATGTGATTTTCTTTTTCTTTCTTCGTAGATTTGATTTTGGAGAAAACTCATTTTAGAAGGCTTTGCTAATACCGGCTTCTGATAAGATTTTACTCTGCCTGTCTTTACAAAATTAGCACAATTTACTTTCCTCTCACGATTCTCGTGTTTTCTGGCAAAATCAAGGGATTGCGCACATTCAAATAAAGAATCTTTTTGTGACGCAATAACACGAGATGCAGGATTTAGAAACCAAAATTTGCTTACAAAACTCCTTATGAGGGACGGTGTTTTGACATTCTCGCTCAGCATTCTATACAAACGTTCATATATGGACATGAACGTAAAAATACATTCCTTCCGACCAATCCTTAATTTTTGAAGAATATCAATATCTGGATGATTTTCATTTGATGAACAAAAAATGAGAATTTTTAATCTGTCTTTATCATTTAAGTTCTCATGTGTTTCACCAGATAACTTTAAAGATAACCTCCTGGAAAAGGTTACAGGGATCCACATTTTGAACAACTGATTCTTCTCCTCGTTAGATAAATCAAATTTATCAACACAACTTTCAAAAACCTCAGAGTTTCTACAAACATGCATTTTGTTGTCATATGCAGGAATTATTTCGCATATTTTTATCAAATTCTTCCTTACGTTACTTCGGATTTGGGCCTGTGAGTCATCTATTTTTAGTGGTACGTCTTTCCCTTGTACGTCCTCTACGTCAGTTCTGAAGTCTCCTCCTACTTCTCCATCTTGTTCCACGTCTGCAAGGTCACCTTCAATGGCTGCTGCTACTTGTAACTGTTTCTCCACATTACAGTAAATCTCGGGAATATCACTATCCTCTACACAATCATTTTTAGATTTCTCTGACACAGATCTATGAAATATATCTACCATCTGTAGAATATTTTTTAATCTCTCTCTTTATTGAAAAACTTAGAATCTAACCTCTGATTCTCGAGTTCACACTCGGCATATAAACTCAACCATAAAACTTCTGAATTAGAATTGTCTACAGACTTAAATTTCAATCTACTCTGCTTAGCATAAGAATTAATTACATCCATTTCTCTTACCTTGAAATTTCTCAGCTTGTTTCTTTGATAGACAACGCTGGGCTCTTGTCTTGGTTTCAGCACGTCTGGCACTTTGGCACTTGTAGTACTTCTCAATCTATCTGGCAATTCTTACTTCTAGGTTCTGTGTGATTCTTGTAAGTAGTGGAATTCCCGATAACTTGCACATATGATTTGACGTTAGCAAAGTCCAATCCCCCTTGTGGGCAAGTTGAGGGAAATCCGCAAAAAAGTACAAAAATTCAGATCTGGCTGGCTCTCCAATGTAAAATAATGCATATCCTGTAAAATACTCAGAACTAGTTACCAGATAAAAATATAGTGGTTTATTTGGATTCTTCCATCAAAGAAAGGTTATTACAGAAAAACAGGTGAATAAAAAAATAAGTGAAAGAGATATTGTCCATTGTTCATAGCAAAGCAGCATGTATTCTTCTTTCTCTCTGGGATCTCACATGGCAAATGGCGTCTGTCTCTCAGTTCGGCTTCTTCGTAGTAAAGTAACATACCAGCTGTTATGTCATGTCATGGCCCAGAACAGGCGACATCTTCGTGTCTGTCTTTCATGATGGTGAGGGAAGAAGAGCGACCTCTACAGTTAGCCATGAATTATATACGTCTCCTAAAGCACGTGGTCTCTACATATATGGAGCTGTCTTTCTACCATGAGCCAAGCTTAAAAATAGCCTATGTCGTGTAAGCTAAAGCAATGTACAGAACTGAGTCTTATAAGAAATTAACGGATTATTAATATTTAACAGGGTCTAGATTATTGTAACTTAGGCCATGTTTAAATAGCGTTAATGCAGTCCGTTCAACGCATAGCGTTGACGGACTGCATAACGCTACTCACATAACGTGATCGCGTTATGTGAGCCCCCTAGCACAGATGCTTCATCTGCGCTAGCAGTGACGGACCCTTGGGCGCTGCAGCCCACGTCCGAGGGTCCGTCACAGAATGATGGCACATCGCTAGCGCATGCCGATTTATGGCATGCGCTAGTGATGCGCTCCTAATGGAAGTGAATGGCAGCGTTAATGGATTGCGTTAGACCGCGTTATGCTGCGGTGTAACGCAAGCTGTTGAACGGACTGCATTAATGCAGTGTGACCCCAGCCTTACATAGGATTCTGAAAGTTCTGCTCTCCTTTTGGAATTCAGACCAATAATGGTTCATTGTTGACCTGGGGCTAGGTTCTGAACCATCAGATCTGTGGACTCTCTGCATACTCTGCTTGGAGACATAGGAGTAAAAGGCAGGCATTTCTACTTCACAATCATCCTTGTTGTAATGGGGTGTTTCTGTTGTGGGCAACCTGGATAGGGCGTCAGCATTTGCGTTGAATCAGCCTGCTCATACTTCAAGATAAATTGGTAATTGGTCAGGCAGTAAATGTATCTCTTCTCAAGAGCTCCAAGTTTAGCAGTGTGTAACCGGGAAAATGGATTGTTGTCGGTGAAGGCAATGAAGGGGGTTGCAGCCAAGCGATGCTTAAATTTGTCAGTGATAGCTCACACTAAACTAATGCAAGTAATTCAAACGTAGACGAATTGTAATTCTGATCATTTTTCTCAGTTGACTGAAGGGATCTGTTGACATAAGTGATGACTCTTCATTTTTCATCTGGATCCTGGGCTAGCACTGCATCTAGTCCCTTGTGGCTGGCATCTGAATACAAGTGGAAGGTGATATTGTAGTCTGGATAGGCAAGGACCTGGCCTTCGGTTCATTTAATCTTAAGTGCGTGGAAGGACTGTTCTAGTTCTGGAGTCCACTGAATTGAGGGGCTTTTGTATATCTTCTTGCACAGTTGTCCTTTTAGGAGATCTTGTATGGAGGCAGAAATCTGGGTAAAGTTTTTGATGAATATGCTATAGTAGCTAGCAAATCCGAAGAATCTGCTCACTTCTTTATTGGTAGTTGGGGTAGTCTTTTACTATGACAATCTTCTCAGGATTCGGAATAACTCCTTCTGCATCAACTATACACACTAGGTACTGGACCTTAGGTTTTAGTAGATGGCATTTGAATGGTTTGACTTTCAGGCCATGCTTGGCTAGGACTTAAAAGACCTAGGCAAGATGTTAGAGATGTTCTTTGTAAGTTTTGTAGTAGATGATTTTGTCATTTAAGTACAATAGCATAGATTCAAAATGCTTGTGACCCAGCAGCATTCTATGAGTCTCTGGAAGGTTCGTAGAGCAGTACACAGGCTGAAGGGCATGCAGTTAAATTCAAACAAACCCATGGAGATAGTGATTGCAGTCTTCTCTTGGTCCTCTTTAGCCATGCCATTGGTACTTGCTTTGATTCAGTGGAGGTGATTTTTCTAGCTGGTCTGCTTTCCTGTAATGCTTATATTGTAGCTGAATTATGGCAATTTTCAAGCCAGTGTCAAGTAGTGCTGGTGAGATCTAGGGTAGAGAAATAGGCTGCTGATTTCATGGCAGTCGCCGATTCTTCTATTCTGTGCGACTGTTATTAATCACATCAACATCCTTCATTTCTTGTATCCTCTTCTTTACTGGCTGGTACATAGATTGAGGTATAGATCAGTACTTCTCTTTGATTGGAACCAGTGGAAATGGGCTGTTCCACTACACTGACTCTCCCAAATTCAAAAGGCAAACATTCTGAAAACATGTTGTTTGGCAACACTACGTGCTCAATCTTTTTGTGTGAGAGAGTTCTATTCACTCCCAGTGTTGAGTTCCTGCCACCACTCCTTCTTAGTTTCTTGACTTGGTGAAGCTTCCACTTGGGTAAAGGATTTGGACACTTGCAAGATATCTTGGTAATTAAGCCTACTCAATTTGGCAGCAGTAGTATATTCACGCAGTGTCACAGCTTGATCCCCGCAATTTAAGGGTACGGTTACACATAGCGATGCACCAGCGATCCCGACAACGATATGGATCGCTGATGCATCGCTAAGTGGTCGCTAGTGAGCTGCCACACAGGCAGATCTCACCAGCGACATAGCAGCGGTCGGGGGTCGCTACTTACCTGTCAGACGCGGCGATCCTGACGTCCTCCTGCCCGCGTCCACGCGTCGCTCGTTGGCGCCACAGGAAGCCCAGCAGGAAGCGCCCGACAAGAAATGGTCCAGGACGTTCTCGCGCGATCAGCGATAACCAGCGGGGGAGCCGGTCAGAGGTAAGTATCACATGTAGCGATATCGCCAGCAATATCGCTGCTACGTCACAAACCCAGTGATGTTACAGCGATATTGCTAGTGATATCGCTATGTGTAACGGGCCCTTTAGAGACACATTGATACTCTATCGTGGATTACAGTAGCCAGACTTCTTGCATCTATGATGACTGTATTTACGAAAATAAGTCCTTGGTCAGATTTAAAAGTAGCTGCCTTTTGGCCCACTTGAAGAACAGGTTGTCCATTGCTAGCTATAATGTTGAGGTCAGCAGATGTGATTTTTGCTTGCTGGTCTGTTTTCCAGTAACTCTTATGTTGTGGTAGCTGGATGATGGTAATTTGCAAGCCAGTGTCAAGTACTATTGGAAAGGGGATACCATCTATTGTGATTCGATTTATGGTCCGTTAGCCAACATATTTCAGGCCCTTTCAGGATCATCTAGACCTATGCTATCCTCTCTGATCTTTGCCGCATGACATTTTAGTTTAAAGGCTTTAATTCTCTTTCTATGTGGCCACTACAGTAAATCGGCTGACCTAAGGAATTAGATCTGTTGGAAGGTCTGCTAACTGTCCTGTAGCAGTTGTTCCGGGTACTGTAAGGTAGAAAATTCCAGATAAAGCAAGGATGGTCCTCTGTAATTTTCATAATCAGCAGAGGGAAAACCAACAACAGGGGACTGATGTTAACATTCTGGGACAGAGAAAATATTCATGAAGGTTCCAAGACTATTAATAACATCTCACAGTTGTACACTTTCCGTGTTATTAACTTGGAGGATCCCCCCAAAAAAATTACATAGGATCCTCTTATATTTAATAACCAGCAAAGGCTAGGCAGACAGCTGCGGGCTGATATTAATAGCCTAGAAAGGGGTCATGGATATTGGCCCCTCCCAGACTAAAAACATCAGCTTTCAGCTGTCCCAGAAATGGTGCATCCTTAACATGCACCAAATCTGGCACTTAGCCTCGCTCTTCCCACTTGCCCCGGTGTGGTGGCAAGTGGAATGATAGTGGGACGTTAATGTCACCTTTGTATTGTCAGGTGACATCAAGTCTAGAGGTTAGTAATGGAGACGTGTCTATAAGATGCTCCCATTACTAACCCCATAGTCATATTGTATAAAAAAAAATACACCCAAAATAAAGTCCTTTGAGTCAAAGAATTACATAGTCTCCTTTAATGAATGTAAATTAAATTATACTCACATCATCGTCCAGTCCACAGAAGCCAATGTGTCCTGTAACAGAATTAAAATAATAAACAACAATATTCCTCATGTCAGGACTCAAACTCAGCAGCTCTTGTGCACCAGGTGGCAGCTCATCCCTCTGAGATATTCCGCTCGCTGGTCAGTTCTGTGCTAACCCAGATACTTGTACCTGTGTTGTTCCTGATTGCCTCCACCCTGAGTTCCCGATTGTCTACACCCTGAGGACCTGATTGTCTCCACCTTGATTGAACACCATATTTAAACCTGGCATTGTACTCCCTTCCTTGTGAGATTCTTGAGCTACCAGCCTCTAGTCAAGCTTCCTTTCACCTGCTTCTTAATTCTAAGATTATGCTGATGCTTCCATGTATCGACTCCTTGGCTATCCCTGACTACGCTTCGTGCTGCTCCTTTAAACTACATTGCTGCTCCTGTGTATCGACCCTTTGGCTATCCCTGACTACTCTATCTGCCGCTGCTGCCACTAGTGAGTGGTTGCAATACCACTCCAACCCAGATCAGTCTGTAACAGAATAATCTCACACACAAAATGCAGTCTGTTGCAGCCCAACTGAGACAACAAGTTGCTGAATGTCAGAATTTTGGGGACACATACTAAGAAAAATTTTCTAAGTTGCAAACTCAGGTGTTGGATCAACAAAAATAAATTATTGCATTACAGAGGCAACTTTTGGATTTGCGCAACTCTGGCCCAGAATCAAATACATGCATGCCAATGCCTGCAAAGTTTAGTGGGGATTGTTATCATTACTGTGCATTCCTTAATCAATGTCATATCTATTTTCAGATGCACCTTTTTCCATTTACCAGTGACAGGAAAAAGGTTCTGTTCATCATTAATTTCCTGACAGATGAGGCTCTTGCATGGGCCTCACCTTATGTGGAAAAGAATTCTGACCTCCTTAACAACTTAGTTTCCTTCATCACAGCTTATAGATCAAGTGTTTGGTGACCCAAATCACTGTGCTACAGCTGACACCAAATTGCATTACCTACATCAAGGGCAGCGCTCTGTAGCTGAATATACCTCCAAATTTCAATGCTGGGTGGCAGACACCACGTGGAATTTAGCTGCCAAGAGGAGACAATTTCACAGATAATTATCAGAGCTAATAAAGGATGAAGTTTCAAGGGTCGAGACCCCTGATAATTTAGAGGACTTAATTCAATTGTGCATCCAAATTGATCAGAGTCTCACTGAACAGAGAAAGGAAAGATTGCAAGTATTTGGAAACAACCCTAACTACTCCTTTATTCAAATCGCATTAAAAAACAACAGGAAATGGAAAGTGTGCTTGAACCTAAGCAAATTGATGTTATTTGAAAACCTCTCTCTGCAGTAGAGAGGGTAAGGCAATGTAAAGAAATATTATGCCTCTATTGTGGGGGCGCTGGATATTTTGTCATTAAGTGTTCTAATATAATGACTATAGCCTTCACAAATGCCAAAACTGCAAGCAATTTAGACCTCTCTGAATGGCCACATCCGGTTATGTAGACCATCTCATCTGCAATCCAGGATAAGGGCAAAGAGCAATCGACATCTTCTCATTTTGCTCATTTTGTGGTTCACATACAGGTCATGATTGGGAGCCAGAAAATACAATGCTCTGCCTTGTTAGATACTGGAGCAGGAAAGAATTTCATGGACTTACAATTCACACTTGATAATAACATTGCAAGTAGGACTAAATCCATGTCAATCGAAATGGAAACTGTGGATGGATTACCTTTATCGTCTGGACCTATTACTCACGAGACAATTGAACTTGAAATCTGTATTGAACCGAATCCTCATGAAGCGTTAGTTTTCATCTTATTTCATCTCCAAAATTTCCAGTTATTCTAGCAATTCCCTTGTTTTCAATCCATAACCTTTTCATCAAGTGGGCATCGAGGAACATTACCTTAGAATTATAATACACTACCAACTCTGTACCAGCAGTTCAGTGAGGTCTGTGATACGAAGAAAGCTGATTAACTGACTCCTCGCTCTTACGACTATCCCATTGAATTACTTCCTGGAGCATCCATTCCGTTTGGGCAAATGTATAATCTTTCTGAGTCAGGATTGAACATACTTTAAGAATATCTAAACAAAAATTTAGAGAAAGGCTTCATTCAACTTTCTTCTTCGCCAACTGGAGCACCCTTGTTTTTTGCAGAAAATAAGGACTCAACCCTGCAGCCATGCATTGATAATAGAGAAATAAATAAGATTACCATTAAAAATTGTTACCCACTCCCCTTAATACCTGAGTTGCTGGAGAGACTGCGTTCTGCCAAAATTTTTATCAAATACGATCTAAGAGGGGTTTATAATCTCATACGGCTCCACACAGGAGATGAGTGGAAAACTGCCTTTAGAACTAGATGCAGACATTATGAATTTCTGGTTTTGCCTTTTGGCCTTAGCAATGCAACTGCCACCTTGCAGAACTTTTAAATTATGTTTTTTGAGATTTCTTGGACTGATTTGTTGTTGTTTATCTCAATGATATTTTTATATTTCCAGATTCCTTGGTGCAGCATCGCAGACATGTCTATTTAGTCCTGGAACGTCTGCAGGAAAATTATTTCTATATAGAACTCAAAAAATGTGAATTTGAACAAACCAGAACTCAATTTCTGGGATATATCTTTTCTTCAGAAGGTCTGAGCATGCATCCCAGTAAAATCAGAGCTGTAATTGACTGGACTACTCCAAGAAATGTAAAAGACATTCAGTGCTTTATAGGATTTCTAAATTTCTACAAAAGATTCATTAAAAACGTTTCAAAAATCATTATACAAATTACTTCACTCACAAAGAAAACCAAAATATTTTTCTGCTCTCCAGAGACACAAGTGTTTTTTGACAAACTAAAGACACTTTTTACTTCTGCACCATTACTAGTCCATGCAAATCCTGAAATGCCGTTGGTTGTCGAAGTAGATGCTTCAGACTCTGCAGTGGGAGCCATGTTGTCACAGCGAGTTGGAGACAAAATGCTTCTTCATCCATGTGCTTTCCTTGCTCATACCATGTCATCTGCAGATCAGATCTACGACACTGGGCATGAAGAACTTTTAGCTATTAAAGTCACCTTTTCTGAATGGAGACATCTTTTGGAAGGGGCCAATCATCTTGTGACTGTTCTTACTGACCAAAAAAATTTAGAATTTATTAATACAGCTAAGAGATTGTCTGCAAGACAAGCACATTGGACCATATTTTTCTCCAGGTTTAATTTTATAATTTCTTTTCAGTCTGGTTCATGAAACAGCAAGGCTGATGATTTGTCCAGCATATTTTTTGAACCTGGACCTCAGGAGAGGTCTAACACTGACTGTACCATTCTACGTCACAAAAATTGTTTGGGAACACTGGACTCCAAACAATTTTTAACAAAAATTAAAGATGGATACAAAACTGACTTTTTTGTTAACCATCCCTCTAATGACATTGATCTTTCCTTTAAGGAGGGGTTTTGGATGCAGAGCCACCAAATATATGTCCCAGAATCTGCACAACTTGAAGTCTTTAAAACTTGTCCATGCTTCTAAATTTGTAGGACATCCTGGAGTAATAAAATGCAAGAGCTACTGTGTTTCCTATTGTTTAACATGTGCATGAAACAAAACGCCACAATCTTTTCCTCTAGAACTCCTTCAACCTCTTTCTGTTCCATCCAGGCCTTGGGGATCAATCTCAATGGATTTTATCGTATACCTACTGTGAGAATCATGTGGGAATAGTGGATGAGGGCAGGTATATCTCGCCCAGATTCCTTTCCTATGTGGCCTAGTCTGGTCAGTATCGCACCTGCTTACTAATGAATAATGGGAGGTGGATATAAAAGGATGCCAGGTGGTTGTGTGAGTGTCTCAGCCTGGGAACACAGAGAGCTTGTCTGTGTGAGAGACACGTGAGTGAAAGCAGTGCCCACTGCAACTGTGGTTTGGCTGGACGGGAGAAGCCCGCCAGTTGATAGTTAGGTTGTACTTTGTTTAGTTAGTGCCGGACAGGCAAGGATTTGTTTTATGTTTTATTTCTTTATGCATTGCTTTCACCATTAATAAACCTGACCCAGTGTCAGTTATACCCGAATCCCAGCTCGGCGTCTGAGTTTCATGCTGAACGCACGTGACCTTTGACCCCAGCAAAGGCGATCCCGGAGTGTTTTATCACATTGTGGTGGAGAACGCGGGCATCACGTTGCAAGCATGAGCATGGAGGACATGGTGAAAGCGCTGGTACAGTCCACCGCCGTCCAGCAAGAAGCTAATCGGGTGATGATGGCCCAGCTGAAGGAGTTGGTGGACATGACAGCTACCGATCGTTCGCTTCTCCAGCAGGTGGCGCAGCGCCTCGCAAGCCTACATGAGGTTAACCTGGAAGCCGAGTTGAGAGTGATTCACGTGAGTCGGTACTGGCAGAAGATGACGACTGAAGATGACGTTGAGGCATACCTGACCACGCTTGAACGGACGGCGGTGCGAGAAAAATGGCCGAAGGCACGATGGGCCGGCCTGATTGCCCCGTTTCTTTCCGGTGAGGCCCAAAAGGCTTATTATGACTTAGAGCCTGAGGCTGCGCAGGACTTTGACAAACTGAAAGCCGAGATCTTGGCCCGGCTGGGAGTGACGACCGCTGTCCGTGCACAGAGAGTGCATCAATGGACTTATCAGCCGGATAAACCACTGCGGTCACAGATGTTCGACCTGATCCACGTGACGAAGAAGTGGCTACAACCCGAGGTGCTGACAGCGCCAGAGATAATCCAGAGAGTCGTCATGGACAAGTACCTGAGAGCTCTACCGCCAGCCCTGAGGAAGTGGGTAAGCCATGGAAATCCTGTGACGGCAGATCAACTGGTGGATCTGGTTGAACGTTACTCCATGGCGGAAGGACTCCGAGGCGATGCTGCCCCACCTTGTTCTTCATCGTCTCCACGTGGAACCGGTAAGACTGTTCCAGGGAGTAGGGGAGATGGAAAAATCCCTAAGACAGTGGGGGAGGAAAACGGGACTGCCCGCACTGCGAGGCTGAGAGTAACGAACTATGGTCTAAGCAAGGGGCCCATTAGGTGTTTCCGCTGCCAAGAGATGGGACACATTGTTGCGAACTGTCTGCTCACTACTGAACCCATGCAGTGCGACGTCACAGACTCTAAAAACCGCATGTCTATGGTTGCACGGGTAGTGAGTGTGAATGCTGGTCAAAAGGAGGTGGAAAAACACTTGTGTGATTTAACTGTTGATGGAAAAAATGTGGTGGCATTGTTAGACTCGGGAAGTGTGGTGACTCTGGTGAAGGCCAGTCTGGTGTCAGCCCCGACTGGACCATCAGACAAATTTTCTGTAACGTGTGTGCATGGAGACACCTGTTCGTACCTCACCACGGTCATATGCATTACTACTTCCTATGGGTCTGTGCAACATAAAGTGGGACTCGTCCCGGCGTTATTGCATGATGTTTTCCTGGGCCGGGATTTTCCCCACTTCTGGCAATTGTGGGAGAATCAGTTGATACCCCAGGGTAATAATGTACATATTTCTTCTCCCCGGGCGCGGGTGGGTCCCGAACCCCTGGAAGAGGTCTCCCCGGAAGACTCAGGGGGAAGAGTCTGCTGGAAATGACCTACAGTTCCCGTTTTCAGTCATGGCGGGTGATACGGAGGAGACCGGGGAAGAGGAGGAGGCCAACAGCCGTCCACCTCCCCGTTTGCCGGATTTAGAAGTTCAGAAAGATGACTTCCAAAGCGAGCAAATAAAGGATCCTACCCTTTCTCATACTAGGACAAATGTAAAAGTGATAAATGGGGTACCCGTAGAACCTGGCTCTAGGCTGGCATATCCTTACATGGTTCTGGAGAATGATTTACTCTATCAGATAGAGAAAAAGGGGGAAGACACGGTGCAACTATTAGTCGTGCCAAAACCCTACCGGCGGCAGGTGCTGGACCTGGACCACGGACATGTGATGGGAGGTCACCTGGGTGTCCAGAAAACCACCGAAAGGATATTACACTGTTTTGTTTGGCCAGGCATGCATCACGATGTTCGTGTATATTGTGAGTCTTGTCCTGACTGCCAAGCCACTGCACCTAAGCCCCGGTCCTGTAGCCCTTTGGTACCCCTACCTATTATTGAAGTCCCGTTTGAGAGGATTGGGATGGATTTAGTTGGGCCCCTTCCACGGTCTGCACGTGGACACCAACATATCCTGGTCATCTTGGATTATGCTACTCGTTACCCGGAGGCCATCCCTTTGCGTAACACAGCCACCAAGACGATTGCCAAGGAACTGGTGCATGTGTTTAGTCGGGTCGGTATACCAAAGCAGATACTCACCGACCAGGGGACCCCCTTTATGTCCAGGGTAATGAAGGAGCTCTGCCAATTGTTACAAATCGAACCGTTACGCACATCCGTGTATCACCCTCAAACAGACGGGTTGGTCGAACGGTTCAATAAAACTCTGAAGCAGATGCTGAGAAAGGCAATAGACAAAGATGGGAAGAACTGGGACTATTTACTTCCGTATTTGCTTTTTGCCATCAGGGAAGTGCCCCAGTCTTCCACGGGGTTCTCGCCTTTCGAGTTATTGTACGCCCGACGTCCTCGCGGACTGTTAGACGTTGCAAAAGAAACCTGGGAGGGTCAGGTCACTCCGTTTAAAATGGTGATAGATCACGTCACACAAATGCAGGACCGTATTGCGGCTGTTATGCCTATCGTCAAAGAACACATGATGCAGGCTCAAGGAGCCCAAAAAAGAATCTATGATAGGGGCGCCAAGATCCGTACGTTTGCACCCGGAGATAGGGTGTTGATCCTGGTCCCCACGGTGGACAGTAAGTTCCTGGCAAAGTGGCAGGGCCCCTTTGAGATTAAGGAAAGAGTTGGTGAAGTAAACTACAAAGTATACCAGGCAGGTAAACGGAAACCAGAACGGATTTATCATGTAAATCTGCTAAAACCCTGGAAAGATCGGTCTGCCTTGTCAGCGAAGCTGGCGCGTCCCGTCTGCTCGCATACCGTACCGGAGGTACGGGTTGCAGAGACTCTCTCGGAGCGGCAAAAGACTGAGGTCAGGCAGTTTCCACTTCACAACCAAAAGTTTTTCTCAGAAAAACCCGGGCAGACTACGCTAATGAAACATGACATCGTAACGGAACCTGGTGTCACTGTTCACGTGAAACCCTACAGAATTCCGAAAGCGCTCCGTGAAGCCGTTTCCCGAGAAGTGAAGGCAATGTTAGAGTTAGGTGTCATTGAGGAATCGCACAGTGCTTGTTCCAGCCCGATTGTGTTAATTCCTAAACCGGACGGCACAATCCGGTTCTGTAATGACTTCAGGAAACTGAATGCGGTCTCAAAATTTGATGCCTATCCTATGCCCCGGGTCGATGAGTTAATAGATTGGTTAGGGAAAGCCCGGTATATTACGACCCTAGACCTAACAAAGGGGTATTGGCAGATCCCTTTGGTGGAGACTGCCAGAGAAAAGACGGCATTTGCTACGCCGGAAGGTCTATTTCAGTATGTGTATATGCCGTTTGGACTGCACGGAGCCCCGGCGACCTTCCAGAGACAGATGTATCGAGTCCTGAGGCCGCAGAGGCAGTACGCTTCGGCCTATTTGGATGACATTGTCATTTACAGCTTGGACTGGGAGACTGGTAGCGACCATGCTATTTTAGAATTTTGGATAACTAGAGGCGGAAGACCTGTGAAGACTCAGACGTCAAGGTTAGATTTCAGAAAGGCAGTTTTTAAGGGATTCAGAAAGAGAATTGGAGGGATCCAATGGCTGGATATCCTTAAAGACAAAAATGTCCAGGAAGGATGGGAAATCTTGAAAAATGAAATTCTCAAAGCACAGTTGTTAACAATTCCGAAAAGAGGGAAGAATAGGAAGCATTTAAGGAAACCAGGATGGATGAACACAGAACTTAAGCACATGCTAAAAAGGAAGAAAAAAATGTTTATAAAATGGAAAGAGGGAGGCATATCTAAAGAAGAATATAATGCTGTCTGCAGAACCTGCAGGGCACAAATCAGATTATCTAAAGCTGAAAATGAATTGAGGCTTGCAAGAGATGTCAAAAGCAATAATAAAGGATTTTGGGGATATGTCAAAAGTAAAAGAAAAGTCAAAGATGCTATAGGATTTTTACAGGATGAAAATGATGAAATGGTAAGACAGGATGTTGAGAAGGCTGAACTTTTAAATTCCTATTTTGCATCTGTTTTCTCTCAGAAAGGAAATGTAGCATCAACTGTTATTCACTGTCCTATTAAGGGAATAGAAGAATCCAGGATATCTATAAACAGAAAGATAGTGAGGAAACACTTAGCTAACCTAAATGAATTCAAGTCTCCAGGTCCAGATGAATTACACCCCAGAGTACTGAAGGAGATAGCAGAAGAAATTTTTGAACCCCTCTCCATAATCTTTGAAAATTCTTGGAGAACAGGAGAAGTGCCAGAAGACTGGAGAAGAGCAAATGTTGTTCCTATCTTCAAAAAGGGGAAGAAGGTGGACCCAGGCAACTATAGGCCGGTGAGTCTGACTTCTATACCAGGAAAGATCTTTGAACAAATTATTAAACAACATGTATGTCAATACCTGGATAAGAATGAAGTGATTAAACAGAGTCAGCATGGGTTTGTAACTAATAAGTCATGTCAGACTAATTTAATTTCCTTCTATGATGGTATTACTGATTGGGTGGATCAAGGAAATGCTGTAGATATAGTATATCTTGACTTCAGCAAAGCATTTGACAAAGTCTCTCACACAATCCTTATTGAAAAAATAGCTAAGTATGGAATGGACAAGGCAACTGTTAGGTGGATTCATAACTGGCTTAGTGATCGGACCCAAAGAGTGGTCGTAAATGGCTGCACATCCAGTTGGAAGAATGTCTCAAGTGGGGTACCACAGGGCTCTGTCCTGGGCCCTGTATTGTTCAACATCTTTATCAACGATTTAGATGAAGGAATTGAGGGTAAACTGATTAAATTTGCTGATGACACAAAGCTAGGAGGGATAGCTAATACTAGAGAAGAGAGAGAGAGGATTCAAAAAGATTTAAATAAACTGGAGAAGTGGGCAGCAACTAACAGAATGGTTTTTAACAGGGAGAAATGCAAAGTACTACATCTGGGCAATAAAAATGGAAAAAGCATATATAGAATGGGAGGAATAGGGCTAAGTGACAGCACATGTGAAAAAGACTTGGGTATACTAATAGATCACAGACTGAATATGAGTCAACAGTGTGATGCAGCAGCAAAAAAGGCAAATGCAATTCTAGGATGTATTAACAGAAGCATACAGTCTAGATCACGTGAAGTCATTATTTCCCTCTACTCCTCTTTGGTCAGACCTCATCTGGAATATTGTGTCCAGTTTTGGGCACCACATTTTAAAAAAGACATCAACAAACTGGAGCAAGTTCAGAAAAGAGCGACCAGAATGGTGACCGGTCTGCAAACCCTGTCTTATGAGGAAAGGTTGCAGGATTTGGGAATGTTTAGTTTGCAAAAGAGAAGACTGAGAGGAGACTTAATAGCTGTCTACAAATATCTAAAGGGCTGTCACATTGTAGAAGGATCAACTTTATTCTCATTTGCACAAGGAAAGACTAGAAGCAATGGGATGAAACTGAATGGGAGGAGACACAGATTAGATATTAGAAAAAACTTTTTGACAGTTAGAGTGATCAATGAGTGGAACAGGCTGCCACGAGAAGTGGTGAGTTCTCCTTCAATGGAAGTCTTCAAACAGAGGCTGGACAGACATCTGACTGGGATGATTTAGCGAATCCTGCTTTGAGCAGGGGGTTGGACCAGATGGCCCAGGAGGTCCCTTCCAACTCTACGATTCTATGATTCTATGATTCTATGATTCTATGACTCATCTCCAGAAAGTACAAGCTGTGATTGACGACCTGTGGGAGGCAGGTCTAACCGCGAACCCCAAGAAATGTCATATCGGGCTAGAAGAAGCCCGGTATTTGGGGTATGTAATTGGGAGGGGTGTTGTTAAACCCCAGGTTGATAAGATTCAGGCGGTTCAGGACTGGCCACAACCTGTCAACAAGAAGCAGGTGCAAGCCTTCCTGGGGATCGCCGGCCATTATCGCCGGTTCATACCCAATTTTGCAGCCATCGCTACCCCCCTGATGGATCTTACAAAAGGGAAAGACTCCGTCATGATTAAATGGAGTTTAGCGGCTGAAGAAGCCTTCCATAGCCAAAAACGGGCACTTTGCTCTCAGCCCGTACTGGTGACTCCGGACTTCCGCAGCGAGTTCGTGGTACAAACGGATGCCTCTGATACCGGTATCGGGGCCGTACTCTCACAAGTGAGGGACGGAGTGGAACACCCAGTCCTCTATCTCAGCAGGAAGCTGAATAAACACGAGCAAAGGTATGCAGTTATAGAAAAAGAGTGCCTCGCCATTAAGTGGGCTCTAGAGGCCCTCAAATATTACCTGGTGGGCCGAAAGTTCAGGCTGATCACTGACCATGCCCCTCTCAAGTGGATGCACTTGAACAAGGAACGGAATAGCCGGGTGACCCGGTGGTTCCTTGCCCTGTAGGCCTACACTTTTACGGTGGAGCACCGCCCAGGGGTACAGATGGGGAATGCAGATGCCTTGTCCCGAGTGCACTGTTTGGCGGGTGTCATTGCTCGACCGAAGTGGTCTGAACAGAGGGGGGGGATATGTAAGAATCATGTGGGAATAGTGGATGAGGGCAGGTATTTCTCGTCCAGATTCCTTTCCTATGTGGCCTAGTCTGGTCAGTATCGCACCTGCTTACTAATGAATAATGGGAGGTGGATATAAAAGGATGCCAGGTGGTTGTGTGAGTGTCTCAGCCTGGGAACACAGAGAGCCTGTCTGTGTGAGAGACACGTGAGTGAAAGCAGTGCCCACTGCAACTGTGGTTTGGCTGGACGGGAGAAGCCTGCCAGTTGATAGTTAGGTTGTACTTTGTTTAGTTAGTGCCGGACAGGCAAGGATTTGTTTTATGCTTTATTTCTTTATGCATTGCTTTCACCATTAATAAACCTGACCCAGTGTCAGTTATACCCGAATCCCAGCTCGTCGTCTGAGTTTCATGCTGAACGCACGTGACCTTTGACCCCAGCAAAGGCGATCCCGGAGTGTTTTATCACACTACCTTTATCTAAAGAACTGTTATCCTTGTTGTGGTTAATTGGATCACAAAGATGGCACATTTTATTCCAATTAAAGGGATGACTACCGCTGAACAAATGGCAGAATTAATAGTCAAGAGATATTTAGACTTCATGGAATTCCTGACAATGTAATTTATGATAGAGGTGTTCAGTAGGGATGAGAGAGTACTGTAGTATTCGGACTCGCTGTACTCGTTACGAGTACTTACTAATACTCAGGTACTCGTAAACAGTACTGAGTCCAATGTAAGTCTATGGGAAATGTGATTAATGGGCGGGGACTGTAATGGACTGGGCGGGGACTGTGCGAAGACTGTGCCAGGCTATGTGGGACTGTGCTGGGCGGGGACTGTGCAAGGCTGTGCGGGACTGTGCTGGCCTGTGCTGGCCTGTGCGAAGACTGTGCCGTGCTGTGTGGGACTGTGCAGGGCTTTGCAGGTACTATGCGGGACTGTGCTGGGCTGTGTGAGACTGTGGTGGGCCGTGCTGGGCTGTACGGGGACTGTGCCGTGCTGTGCGGGACTGCAGGGCTGTGCGAGGACTGTGCGGGGAATGTGCGGGCTGTTGCGAATATTGAGAGGCGAGTAGTGAAATACTCGCGAGGATTCGAGTACCGCGAGTACCGCATTACTCGCCGAGTACCGAATCCTCACGAGTTTGCTCGCTCATCCCTAGTGTTCAGTTTACATCAAGATTTTGAAAAAACTTCTGTATGGATTTAGGAGTTACTTTCAACTTATCTACTGCCTTCCACCCTCAATCCAATGGCCTGACTGAAAGAACTAACCAAACACTCGAACAGTACCTGCGCTGTTTTATTTCTTACCTACAGGATGACTGGGTGGACTATTTACCAACAGCAGAATTTGCCTATAATAAGTCCAAACACAGTTCTACATGCTAAAGTTCATTTTTTTCTATCTATGGCTTGCATCCAGTATTTATTCCTAATCTTCCATTTAATCCTTCAGTTCCTGCTGTTACAAACAGACTTACAAAGTTGCAGAAAGCTCAAAAAGAACTAACAGATGTTACAAAAGGCCCAAGAAGATTACAAAGAAATAGCAGGTAAACATCGCAAAGCCCCTCCTATCCTTCAGGTCGGTGACAAAGTTTGTCTTTCTACAAAAAATCTGAAAATAAATGTGCCATGATCTAAATTGGGTCAAAAATTCATAGAATTCAAATTTCTGCAAAAATTAGCTTACGGTAGTTGCTTTCCGCTTAACGCCTTTATGACCTCCGTCGTACTAGTACGGTGGAGGTCGCATCCCTCTTTTTGATGTGAGCTCTGGCGCTGAGCCCACATCTTTCCTGGGACATGTCAGCTGTTTTGAACAGCTGATATGTGCCCGCAATAGCCGTGGGTGGAATCGCGATCCACCAGCGGCTATTAACTGGTTAAATGCCGCTGTCAAACGCTGACAGTGGCATTTAACGTGCGCTTCCGGCCATTGGGCCGGAAATCCTCACACTAGTGATCCAAGTCACGTCATCGTGTGTCACCGGTTCATTAACCTGACATAGATCATATTTCATTACCATTAACATTAACATAGAGGTCTCCTGGAGACATCTCTGGTTGTCAGTGCCGGATTGCTATGAGCACTGCACAGAGGTCGGCGCTCACAGCAAGTGAGTAATTCTACTACATAGAGGCGATGTGATCATCACCTGTATGTAGCAGAGACAATTGGGCTATGGCAGCTTCTTGTCTCCCATGGAGACTATTGAAGCATGCCAAAAGTAAAAAAAAATGTTTTTTAAAAAATTATAAAAGTTCAAATCACCCCCCTTTCGCCCCATTCAAAATAAAACAATTACTAAAAATCAAACATGCACATATTTGGTATTGCTGCGTTCAGAATCGCCCGATCTATCAATAAAAAAAGGATTAACCTGATCGCTAAATGGTGTAGTGAGAAAAAAAGTCAAAACGCCAGAATTGTTTTCTTGGTTGCCGCGACACTGCATTAAAATGCAATAACGGGCGATCAAAAGATCGGATCTGCACCAAAATGGTATCAATAAAAACATCAGTTCAGCATGCAAAAAATAAGCCCTCACCCAACCCAAGATCATGAAAAATGGAGATGCTACGGGTCTCGGAAAAAGGAGCAATTTTAATTTTTTTTAACAAACTTTGGATTTTTTTTCACCACTTAAATAAAAAAAAACCTAGACACTTTTGGTGTCTATGAACTCATAATGACCTGGAGAATCATAATAGCATGTCTGTCATGTCCCATGATTTAGAATCATACAGACAGTACTGCATTTAATTTTATTGTTGTTTTTCATTGCTGTGTATAGATCTGTCCCTTTTAGAGGTTGCCTCCTCCCCCCTTGCATGTGACTCTCATTTCTGTAACCCCTCCCTTCTTCTCCATCTTTGAGTCTATCTCCATCTTGAAGACACATGTTTATACAGCTCTGTAAAAGGAAAGTCTCTTTTTACCTACTGTAACTGCGCATTAGACAAGGATTCAATCGAGAATAAACCTTCTACTGGACCCTTCAAATGTGCTCTTTTCCAGTTGAGTTTAAGCTATCTGCGGACATCACTAAACGTGAGTAATGGTAAACAGACGCCATGGGATGGCAGTCTGAGCACCCAACACTTACAGTTTGGCCATGAGGCAGAATAGTAAAAAGAGACTCCTGCAGTTACGTCAATCTCCAGCTTCTACAAGTCAGAACTGACATCAGAAGATCTGCTTACATCATATAGATAGCATCAGCTTCTATCAGCCTGTGTGCAGCACAGCCCCTCCCCCAGAATTCACCCTGCAGAGACTGTAGCAGCTCATATTACACAGATCTCATCTGCCTGTGAGTTACAATGACTGAAGGAAAGTCTGCAATATCTTTACAAGAATTCTCAGCCACTGACAGACCAAAGCGCTCTGCGAAAGCTATAGAGAACCTTGAAATCATTAAGCATGAACTTTCTTGTAATATATCCATCTTATGGCAAAGACTGCAGAGTCACATTAACAGCATCTCCCAATATGCCTTTCACGAGTTACCACCAGAGGGAGCCCTTGAACAATTGTACTCTGCATACCAGTCTTACAAAGACACTTGCAAAAAATACATCTCAACTCTACTGAAATTAAATACGCCAGAGTCAATAAAGGAATGCCAGGACTTCCAACAGCTCAATGCTGAATGAGATAGCACTGTGCGTGACATTGTGAACAAGACAGAAGCAAAAATCGCACAGATGTCAGAAGCTGCATCGCACAGATCCAGGTCCACTAAGAGCTCAAAGCACTCAGTCAAGTCAAGCTCATCAAGGTACTCAACCCTCAGTGAGCAGTTCATGCGAGCGCATTCTGAAGCAGAATCTACAAAAGTGCAAGCCATTTTCGCTCAAAAGAAAGCAGAGAGGGAAACTGAATCTGCACGCAAGAAAGCAGAGATGGAAATGGAATCTGCACGCAAGAAAGCAGAGATGGAAGCTGAATCTGCACGTGAGAAGGTGGAAATGGAAGCCCTGCAGAAGGAATATGAACATGCAGCAGCTGTGGCAAAGCTAAAGGTGTCATGATCCATGCTGGATCTGGACTGATGAAAAGCACAGGTAACATTTTTTTTCTTAAGCTGTGCTTAAGTTGGTTTTTGCCCCCGGTGGCCATTAGGATTATTGCACTGTGGTGTCGTTTGTTCTAAGTTTGCCCCCGGTGGTGGTGAGCATCATTGCACTCTAGTTTCTGTAGTTAAGTGCACATGATTATAATGCTGGCTCTGCTATAAAAGAGTCACAGGTGTTGCAATCAGTGTTGGTGGTAGTGTTCATTTCCACCATCCTTGGTGGAGGAAGGAGCTGGAGAGCGTTCCTTGCAGCACTGTCTTAGCCCTGGTGTGGAAGGAGTCATAGGGGATTTCCTTGTAGCTCTGACAGAGCTTGGTGGCAGCGATTCAGGAGGAGAGCTGCATTCTGGTGGTGGACTCTGTTGCCAGGAGCAAGTGCAACAGAGTAAAGCTAAGTTGTTTCCCCGTTTGTGTTTTTCCTTAGTGTGTATTAGTACAGTGGTGGGGCCAGTGCCTGTGCCACCCAGCTCTCTAGCAAGGGTTAGGTGTAGGGCGTGCTAGGGTGACAGGTTCCTGATCGGCGCCCAGTGCGGAATCGGCATAGGGAACGTTAGGAGCGTTAGGGACACTGACTCAGGGGAGTGCAGGAGGTCTCCACGTCCTCTGTCCCTATCGCAGGGCCTACCGTTGTAACTGTTTCCCTTCCCTTGTCTTGTTGTTTTAGTTACCGGCCTGCGAGCCGTGTCACACAGGACAGTATCATGTGCCGCGTCTTGTTGTTTTAGTTACCGGCCTGCTGGTCGCGTCACACAGGATGGGTCCACGTGACAAAAGGTCTTTGAGCAGGCTCTAGGTGGGAGCAAAGGAGGCAGCCTCAATTCATACAAACTCGACATGGAAAACCCACTTAAGCGCACAAGAAATTACATGCTGAGCCAAACCAATGAACCCCTGACCACCAACAACATTCCCATTAGTACCGACCTCTCTCTAGAGCATAAGGACGTTGATTTGCCTGCAGTTCCCAGCTTTCATGGTTAGTCCAATGTACCACAAACATTCAAACCCGAACCTCCTTCATGCGTCAATACACAGCCTGACCCTTCACCTCAGCAAACCCCTTACGCCAATGTCTACACGCAACCTAACATGCCGACAAGGCACTATGCTCCAGACAACTGTGTGGTTCCAGCCCCACATACAACAGAGATCATATGCCACAAACCGGTTGCTGGTCTAAACGCCTACGCCACTCCGTATCTTCCCATGTTCTTGAACCAAGAAGCTATGACCACGCTAACAGCATCACTCAGCCAGCAAATGTTTCTCCAAAGTCAGAAAGAACAGACATGTCCGATTCTGCGAGGTACATGATACGCCAAGAACTCACCAACATCGATCTCACAAGGTTCGACGACTAGCCTGAGAATTACAGAGGTTGGAAATGTTCCTTTAAAGCAGCAATTAGTGACCTTGGCATCACTGCTGCTGAAGAGCTGGATCTGCTAATCAGATGGCTCAGACCTCAATCCACAGAGTGGGTCAAGAGGCTCAGATCCGTCCACATAAGCAATCCAGCAGCTGTCTCATGGCTGTATGGGAAAGACTAGAACATAGCTTTGGCAGTCCTGAAGCCATAGAGAATGCACTATTTAAGAGTCTACAGGATTTCCCCAAAATATCCGGCAAGGACAGTTCAAAATTCCTACAGCTCAGTGACCTGCTACTAGAGCTCCAGTTAGCCAAGGCAGGCATGCACATACCTGGTCTCAACTGCCTGGATACCGCTCGGGGCGTTAACCCAATAGTTTCTAAACCCAATAGTTTCTAAGCTGCCATTCAATATACAAGAGAAGTGGACCACTATTGGGTCAAAATACAAAAGGGCCAATCAAGCCTCTTTTCCTCCATTTTCCTTATTCTGTGATTTTATCAAGGATATTGCAGAGCGTATTACCGACTCAAGCTTTTCCTATGTAGAACCCAGCGGACCTGGTCCAACCCCTCCTAAGTATGACTGCCCATGTACTAACCTGAAAAGCCAAGGAGGCCCAGTGTCAGCTAAAAAGACCGACATCCTTCCCACCCCTACATCTGCTCCAGACAAGAGCAACACAGGGGACAAGGTTGAAGATCCTAATTGTATGTGTCCCATTCATAAGAATCCACATCCCCTAAAGAAGTGCATTGGCTTCAGAAAGAAGCCGCTCCAGGAGTGCAAGGAACGTCTAAAGACATTTGGTGCATGTTACAGATGTTGTGCTTCTACTGAACACTTTGCTAAGGACGGTAAAATTCTTATTAAGTCTTTGGAGTGTGACAGTGAGGACCACGTGCAAGCACTCCATCCATCCCAACCTAGCTCTGCTCAGCTTACACCTTCTGTACCCACCACAAGCTATGGCGGGGAGGAAACAGAATAAGCAAGTCTTACCAAGGTATGATTTTCATGCACAGAAATTTGCGGAGAAGACATCTGGGACAAGTCATGCACAAAGATATGCCTGGTGAACGTGTATCCTAAGGGTCAGCCCGAAAAGAGCACAAGGGTGTACGTCATCCTGGACGATCAAAGCAACCGATCACTTGCAAGGTCAGAGCTCTTTGATTTGCTTGATTTAAAGTACACCTTGGGTACTTGCAGTGGTGTTACAGAGGTCTCTGGGAGAAGAGCCAATGGACTTATAGTATCTTCACTGGAGAACAATGTGGAGATACCTCTGCCCACACTTGTCGAGTGCAACCAGATATCATCCAATAGAGAGGAGATTCCAATGCCAGAGGCTACTCTTCACCACCCTCATCTAACGACGGTGGCCAACAAGATACCAGCTCTTGACAACAGTGCAGATATCCTGATCCTGCTCGGGAGAGACATTCTCTGACTGCACAAGGTACGTCAGCAGATCAATGGACCGCATGATGCTCCATTTGCTCAACGCTTTCATCTAAACTGTGTTATCATAGGCAACGTCTGTATAGACAAGATGAAGAGGCCTACAAAGATTTACTCATGTAAGACTCATGTCTTGCCAAATGGTCACAGTACATACTGTCAACCATGCCCACATCACTACTGGGTGAAAGAAATGCTGAGTGACTGTAAGCGGCAGCGAGAAACCCATGACAACATGAACATGTTCTGGTCCCGTGATGACAACCTCGGGTCAACGGTGTTTGATTCTACAAATGAAGATAACAAGTTGGCACTAGCAAGAGAGGACAAAGAATCCATTAAGGTCATGAACAAGGAATTCACCCAGGATAACTACAACAACTGGACAGCACCCTTACCCTTTCATTCTCCACGACAAGGTTGCCAAACAATCTGCAGCAAGCAACTGCAAGACTTGCATCTTTAAAAAAGAAACCAGAGATGGAAAAACATTTAATCGACTTCATGCAGAATATCTTTAATAGAGATCATGCGGAGCCTGTTCCACAACTAAAGGAAGGAGAAGAATGCTGGTATCTTCCATTCTTTGGTGTCTACCATCCTCGCAAACCCAATCAAATCAGAGTGGTGTTTAACTCCAGTGCTCATTATGAAGGTATCTCTCTCAATAACCTGCTCCTCACCGGACCCAACCTGAACAACAGTCTCATAGGAGTACTGGTTCGCTTCAGACAAGAACCCGTTGCAGTAATGGCCGACATCCAACAAATGTTTCACTGTTTCATCGTGAGGGAAAACAGTAGAAACTACCTCAGGTTCCTATGGCACAAGGACAATGACATCCGTAATGAAGTAATAGATTATTGGATGAAGGTACACGTCTTCGGCAACAGCCCCTCACCTGCTGTGGCAATCTATGGACTGAGACGAATAGCCCAACAAGGTGAGAGAGAGTATGGATCAGATGCTAGTCTATTTGTGGAAAGGAACTTCTACATTGATGACGGACTTAAGTCTTTGCCCAGGAGCAGTTGATCTGCTGTGCAGAACACAGGAAATGTTGTCTGCAGCAAACCTCAGACTGCACAAGATTAACTCCAACAATCAGGAGGTAATGAAAGCATTCCCATCTGAAGACCATGCAGCAAGCCTGAAGGACCTTGATCTGGGTTCTGATGTTCTTCCCATGCAACGTAGTCTTGGTCTGTTGTGGGACATTAAACAGGACACGTTCACATTCCAGGTATCGGCCTGCAATAAGCCTTTCACCAAATGAGGAGTCTTATCCGGGGTCAACAGCATTTACGATCCCCTTGGATTTATAGCACCCATCAGTATCCAAAGCAAGACACTGTTGAGACTGTTAACCACCGAGAACACAGATTGGGACACTCCGCTACCATCCCAGAAACAACAAGGGTGGGAAACATGGAAGAAATCTTTAAAGATCTTAGAACATCTTCACGTCCCACGTTGTTATTCTTTAACATCCCTTTCAACTGCCATCCGAAAAGAGGTCCACATATTTTCTGATGCATCAACAGAGGCTATAGCTGCAGTGACCTATCTGAAAGCCTCAGAATCCAGCAACAGGGTACATTGTGGGTTCATCCTGGGTAAAGCAAAACTAACTCCGAAACCCGCACATTCCATACCAAGGCTTGAACTTTGCACTGCCGTACTAGCAGTAGAAATTGCAGAAGTTATAAGGGATGAATTGGACATTGCTATTGACTCATTTATATTCTACACAGACAGTAGAGTGGTGCTTGGTTACATATACAATCAAACAAAACAATTCTACGTCTATGTCAGCAATAGGGTAGAATGAATCAGAGCATTTTCTACTCCTGAGCAGTGGCATCACATCCCCACTGATCTGAAACCGGCCGACAGAGGAACAAGACTTACATCTGCGTCTAAACTCAATGACATGTGGCTGTCACCTCCAAGTTTCCTGCATAAAGACCCTTGTTCAAAGGACATCAGCAACACTTATGAGCTGGTAGAACCAAAATCTGACAAGGAAATCATACCAACCATCTCTACTCACTACACTTCTGTGATACCAAAACCGAAGCTAAGGTCTCATCGGTTTGAATGCTTTTCAAGCTGGTCGTCCGTCGTGTGGGCCGTAGCTCATCTTCTTCACATCGCCCATTGTTTTAGCACCGATATCAACAGATGGCAAATCTTCCAGTTGATCGGATAAGTAAAGACCAGCCATTATCATATGTCAGGGTAGATGTTTTCGGCCCATGGTCGGTTGTTACGAGAAGGACCTGTGGTGGAGCTGCAAGCAGTAAACAATGGGCCATGCTGTTCACCTGTCTTAGCATCCGTGCAGTTCATATTGAGGTGATCGAAACTATGGACTCTTCTAGCTTCATCAATGCTCTCAGAAGATTCTTTTCCATCCGGGGACCAGCTAAACAACTCAGGTCTGACTGCGGCACTAATTTCATAGGAGCCTGCAAAGACCTTCAGCTTGATCATTTCTTGACCGACAATGGGTGTGCTTTGGTGTTCAACCCACCACATTCATCGCATATGGGAGGATCCTGGGAGCGCATGATTGGAATCGCACGAAGAATTCTTGATTCGATGCTGCTGGACCACAAGCTGCCACTCACCCATGAAGTCTTGGTCACCTTCCTCATGGAAGTGTCTGCAATAATAAATGTCAGACCGCTGGTGCCTGTATCATCGGACCCTGATGCCCCAATGATCTCTACACCAGCAAGTCTTCTTACACAGAAAATTGGAAACGCCACAATTCCTCCTGGAAATTTCAACCACAATGACATGTACAGATGTCAGTGGAAGAAGGTACAACATCTGTCTAATGTCTTTTGGCACCATTGGAAGACCGAATACCTGCATCTGCTCCAGAGCCATCACAAATGGCAGAAAGCAAAGCTTAACCTCCAAGAAGGAGACCTCGTCCTCATAAAAGACAAAGCAGCTCATCGCAATGACTGGCCAATGGGTTTTATCACCAAAGCTATGCCCAGTGAGGATGGAAAGACCCGAAAGGTGGAAGTCAAGGTAACTAAAGGTGATTCATCATGAGTTTTCCTTCGCCCAGTCACCCAACTTGTACTGCTTCTACCAAAGGAGGGCATCACATGAAAGATATTTCTATTGGACACAGCTCACAATGGAGAGCATACCGACATACACCCTTAGCTGTAAAGAACTTGAACTTTCATCTTTGGATTGTTTGGGTTGGTAGAAGTGTTTGCATGTTGCGGCTTCCCCAATCTGAAACTAGGTTCTCCTATGGACTTGGACTATCCATCTGTTGAGGACTTTACGTCATCAGCCAAGAATTGGACTTACAAATGTTACAGTTTTTTTTTGCATGTTGTGTTTTTTTTTGTCTTCCAGGTTTCTAGGACATCATTGATCATCATCGTAACAAGTCGTGTCAAGTTGAATCATCATGAAATCTAAAGATTTCAGACGGAGAGTGTCATGTCCCATGATTTAGAATTATACAGACAGTGCTGCATTTAATTATATTGTTGTTTTTCATTGCTGTGTATAGATCTGTCCCTTTTAGAGGTTGCCTCCTCCCCCTCGCATGTCACTCTCATTTCTGCAACTCGTTCCTTCTTCTCCATCTTTGAGTCCATCTCCATCTTGGAGACACACGTTTATACAGCTCTGTACAAGGAAAGTCTCTTTTTACCTACTGTAACTGTGCATTATGCAAGGATTCAGCCGAGAATAAACCTTCTACTGGACCCTTCAAATGTGCTCTTTTCCAGTTGAGTTGAAGCTATCTGCGGACATCACTAAATGTTAGTAATGGTAAACAGATGCCATGGGATGGCAGTTTGAGCGTCCAACACTTACAGTTTGGGAATGAGGCAGAATAATATCAGTTTTAGCATTTGGTGAACATAATAAAAAAAATACAAAAAAACGTGGAATTGCACATTTTTGCAATTTCACCGCACTTGGAATTTTTTTTTTCCCATTTTTGAGTACACAATATGGTAAAAAAAATTGGTGTTGTTGAAAAGTAAAACTTGTCCTGCAGAAAACAAGCCCTCACAGGGCCATATTGATGAAAAATAAAAAAAATCTATGGCTCTGGGAAAAAGGGGATCAAAAACAGAAACATAAAAACGAAAAAGGACAGGGTCATGAAGGGGTTAAAATTTCCTAACAACCATAAAATTCCCCCTGTTTTCCATGCTCAAACCATTCAGTGAGAACCCATTCTCAGGCAGAACTCAGCCACCCCCTCCGCCAGAAAAGCCCATTATGATGAAGAGTACATTGTGGATGAAATTCTAGACTCTAGAAGATTTAGAGGAAAACTACAATATTTGATGCAATGAAACGGTTATGGACCAGCAGATAATTCATGGGAGACAGAGGGCAACATTTATCCACCAGGCTTGCAAGAGCTTTTCATTAGCGATATCCAGAGAAGCAAGGCCCTGATATATCCAGAGACCACCTTGGAAGGAGGGGAGAACTGTCAGGACTTGAACCCAGCAGATCTTGTGCACCAGGCAGCAGCTCTTCCCTCTGAGCTATTCAGCTCACTGGTCAGTTCTGTGCTAATCCAGATACTTGTACCTGTGTTGTTCCTGAGTGTCTCCACCCTGAGTTCCTGATTGTCTCCACCCTGATTGAGCACTCTATTTAAACTTGGCATTGCACTCCCATCCTTGCGAGACTGTTGAGCTACTAGCCTCTAGTCAAGCTTCCTTTCACTACTGCCTTTATTCTAAGATTATACTGCTGCTTCCGTGTATTGACACCTTTGCCACACCTGACTATGCTACGTTCTGCTCCCTTAAATTACTTTGATGCTTCCATGTACTGACTCCTTGGCTATCCCTTTCTATGCTACGTGCTGCTTCTTTAAACTACATTGCTGCTCATGTGTACCAATGTAGTATGTTGGTGTTTTCTATTATAAACAATGTTGATACAGTAATTTAGTTTGGCCACCAGAGGTCACTTTTGAGTAACAGACAGCAAACTCTGGAAACAGGAACTGAGAGATTTTCCTGTGTTGATGAGGAGAAGGAGCCTGTTTGAGAGACTGAGAGGAATCCAGCGCCTGAAGTATTCTTGTTTGGACAGTGTGATTCAAAGAGAGCGGCTCCTGTGAGTAAA
Organism: Dendrobates tinctorius; assembly: GCF_039654945.1. NCBI lineage: Eukaryota > Metazoa > Chordata > Amphibia > Anura > Dendrobatidae > Dendrobates > Dendrobates tinctorius. The sequence goes on along the minus strand of NW_027361789.1, from coordinate 6,886,818 downwards.
CTGAGAAGTGTGACCGGTCACCGACTGTGTAATTAGTTAGGGATAGCTAGATAGAAGTCGCAGCATGTTCAAGGCACTCTTGTTACTAAGAACTGCATATAAACTGATAGAGACTGTGTGAATTCCTATGTATCACGAGTCTGGCTGTGAAATATTACTGGAACTGATTGGGAACTTCATCTGCAACTGTATGAGAAGATTTGGTGACCTGGAAATCTGTTTTAATCCTGTTCAGTTGTTTACTGTTGAGTTTATTCTGTGAAGGCGTATGCTCTGAGCGCTCACTAATAAGACAGTGCATTGCGTACATACTGTGCTGGTTTAAGTGATTTATCACATAGATATATTAAGGGGAAAACAGGGTACTCATGACTTATTGTAATTAAGGTAGGAGGAGGGTGTAAGATTGTATACCTGAGAGAACCAGTCCGTGAAGCTGGCACTTGAGATCTCTCTGGCTGCATATTTGTGTGGTTTGTGGCTGTTGTGGTCCATATTTTGTTGGAAGATAGAATCCTGTTATTCTTTGCACCAGGTATAAAGAAAAGTTGGTTTAATTTCATATTGTGTTCTGAGTAGTTCATAACAGAGCCCTATTCCAATCTCGAACTATGATCGGCGTACCGACCGTTACACCAACTCCTTGGCAATCCCTGACTACGCTACATGCTGCTCCTTTAAACTACGTTGCTGCTCCTGTGTACCGACTCCTTGGCTATCTCTGACTATGCTACGTGCTGATCCTTTAAACTACATTACTGCTCCTGTGTAGAGACCCCTTGGCTATCCCGAACTATGCTACCTGCCGCTGCTGCACCTAGTGGTTGCAATACCACTACTCCAATCAAGGTCAGTCTATAACACCACACTTGTCCGCCGAGAAGAAAATAATCCATTCGAATCGCTATTGGTCTAGCTCTGCTGCATCTAGATGGCAGCCTGCATAGTTGCATGATGTGGCTATACAGCCTGACATCCAGCAGAGACACTGAGCAGCATGTGCTACCACTTTTCAGTGTCTTGCAGCATACTCCTATGACATTAACTCCACGAATATGAACCCACTTGCCACTGCCACAGGGCAAGTGTGAAGATTCACTTTTTCTGGGGCACCTGTGTGCTGCTATTTCTAGGTTGGGAGGGCCAATATCCATTGCCCCTTAACAGCCTGAGAATACCAGCCCCCAGCTGTCTGCTTTAGCTTGGTTGGTCGTCAAAAATGGGGGGCACCCCACGCAGTTTTTTAAAAAATATTTATTTAAATAATTAAAAAATACGACATGGGGACCCCTCTATTCTTGATAACTAACCTTGGTAAAGCTGACAGTTGAGAGTTGCAGCCTGCAGCTGTCAGGTTTGCTTGTCTAGTTATCAAAAATACATGGGAACCCCACATCATTTTTTATATTTATTTATTTGGCTGGTGTAACACAATGACTTTTTACTGTCTGAAAAGTCACTTGCATGTCTTCTACGTGCCTGGCATGACACAATGACTAGGGACTGTGTCTGAAATGCCTATGCTTTTTCTTATGCTTGTGGAAGGATTTTTTTCTACATGTATTTTAACCCCTTTACTACCAAGGGTGGTTTGCACGTTAACTCCTGGGCCAATTTTTACAATTCTGGCAACTATCCCTTTATGAGGCAACTCAGGAACACTTCAACGGATCTAGGCGATTCTGACAATGTTTTCTTGTGACATATTGTACTTCATGTTAGTGGTAAAATTTCATTCATATAACTTGCGTTTATTTGTGAAAAAAATGTAAATTTGGCGAAAATTTTGAAAATTTCACAATTTTCGAACTTTGAATTTTTATGCTCTTAAATCACAGAGATATGGCACTCAAAAAACTTAATAAGTAACATTTACCACATGTTTACTTTACATCAGCACAATTTGGGAGCAAAATTTTTTTTTGTTAGGAAGTTATAAGGGTTAAAAGTTGACCAGTGATTTCTCAATTTTACAACACCATTTTATTTTTACGGACCATATCACATTTGAAGTCACTTTGAGGGGTCTATATGATAGAAAATACCCAAAAGTGACACCATTCTAAAAACTGCACCCCTCAAGGTGCTCAAAACCAGATTCAAGAAGTTTATGAACCCTTCAGGTGCTTCACAGGAATTTTTTGAATGTTTTAAAAAAAATGAACATTTAACTTTTTTTCACAAAAAAAATTAGTTCAGGTTCAATTTTTTTATTTTACCAAGGGTAACAGGAGAAATTGGACTGGAAAAGTTATTGTGCAATTTGTCCTGAGTATGCCAATACCTGATATGTGGGGGGGGAACCACTGTTTGGGCGCATGGCAGAGCTTGGAAGGGAAGGAGCGCTGTTTGACTTTTTCACTGCAAAATTGGCTGGAATTCAGATCGGATGCCAAGTCAAGTTTGGAGAGCCCCTGATGTACCTAAACAGTGGAAACCCCCCCACAAGTGACCCCATTTTGTAAACTAGACCCCCCAAGGAACTTATCTGGATATGTGGTGAGCACTTTGAACCCCCAAGGGCTTCACAGAAGTTTATAACGTACAGCCGTACAATTAAAAAAATCATATTTTTTCCACAAAAATGATCTTTTCACCCCCAATTATTATTTTCCCAAGAGTAATAGGACCCCAAAAGTTATTGTGCAATTTGTCCTGAGTACGCTGATAGCCCATATGTTGGGGTAAACCACTATTTGGGCGCATGGTAGAGCTCGGAAGGGAAGCAGCGCCATTTGACGTTTTTGGCTGGAATAGAGATCGGACGCCATGTCGCATTTGGAAAGCCCCTGATGTGCCAAAACAGTGGAAACCCCCCAATTCTAACTCCAACCCTAACCCCAACACACCCCTAGCCCTAACCCTAGCCCTAACCCTAACGGGAAAATGGAAATAAATACATTTTTTTTATTTTATTATTTTTCCCTAACTAAGGGGGTGATAGCAGGGGGTTTGATTTACTATTTATGGCGGGTTTTTAATTTTGGCAGCTGTCGCACGATAAAAGACGCTTTTTATTGTAAAAATAGTTTATGCATTACCACATCTTGAGAGCAATAATTTTTCCATATTTTGACCCACCGAGTCATGTGAGGTCTTATTTTTTGCAGGACGAGTTGACGTTTTTATTGGTACCATTTTCGGGCACGTGACATTTTTTGATCACTTTTTATTCCGATTTTTGCGACACAGAATGAACAAAAACCAGCGTTTCATGAATTTCTTTTGGGGGGTGCGTTTACACCGTTCCGCGTACAGTAAAATTGATAAAGCGGTTTTATTCTTCGGGTCAGTACGGTTACAGCGATACCTCATTTATGTCTTTTTTTATGTTTCGGCGCTTTTATGCAATGAAAACAATTTTATATAAAAAATAATTATTTTTGCATCGCTTTATTCTGCGAGCTATAACTTTTCTATTTTTTCACTGATGACGCTGTGTGGTGGCTCATTTTTTATGGGACAAGATGACATTTTCAGCGGTACCATAGTTATTTATATCTGTCTTTTTGATCACGCATTATTGCAGCTTTTGTTCGGCGGTATGATGATAAAGCTTTATTTTTTTGCTTTGTTTTTTATTTTTATTTTTTAAGAGGTTCAATAAAGGGGTTAACTAGTGGGACAGTTTTGTAGGGCGGGTAGTTACGGACTTGGCGATACCAAATATATGTACTTTTATTGTTTTTTTATTTTCAAAAAATGAATTTATTAGGGAATATTTTTTTTAAATTTATTTAGCGATTTTTTTTTAAAAATTATTTTTACACTTTTTTTAACTTTATTACAATGTCCCAGGGGGGACATAACTGTCATGTGGCAGATCACTGATCTGTCACATCACAGATCACTGTGACAGATCAGCAATCTGTCACAGGCAGTGCTGCAGGCTTCCTTATGCCGGCGCTTTGCAGGTATGAGGAAGCCGCCTCCCTGCAGGCCTCCGAAGGTCCCGGCCGCCATTTTGGATTCAGGGGCCTGCAGGGAAGGAGACCCCCGCAGCAGCGCTGCACACCGCGCTGCACACCGCGCTGCTGTGGGCATCTCAGGGAAGCACAGAGGGAGCCCCCTCCCGATGCTTCCCTAAACCTTCGATACACTGCGATTGTGTTTGATCGCAGTGTGCCAGGGGTTAACGTGTCGGGGGCGGTCTGTGACCGCCCCTGACACATAGTGCCAGGTGTCAGCTGTGATAATCAGCTGACACGAGGCCGCGATCAGCTGTGCTCCCCCCGTGAGCACAGCTGATCGCGCTAGACGTACTATTCCGTCCTTGGGACTTAGGTCACAGGTCACATGGATGGAATAGTACATCTAATGTAGGAAAGGGGTTAATATGTCACAATAAAAGTGTTTTTTAAAGGATCTTTTTGCTGGAATCTTATTTTCTTTGCTCCTACTCTTCTGTCTGTCAAACATTATAAAGGCATAGCAGTGGGCGCACTTTCAGTTTGGTGCAAATAAAAATTTGGTTAACGACAAGTAGAATTCATGCTAAAAGTGAAAGAAAGGAAGTTCCAGCATATAAAGTGTTGGTAGAATGCTAACAATGAGAGCCCGCCAACTTAAAATGAGTGGATTGAAGGTTATGCAAATCTGCGCTGCATAAAAATAGGGATTGAACCAGAACAATCAATATTAAGATTGCTCTGCCCACCGCAGGTAATTGAATGGGAAAGGGTACCCCACTCACAAGTGCCGACATCTAATCAGTGCCCAGGCACCGCAGCATCACCCCACTTCGGCTGCTGCCGCCGGCCTCCTGAAGCAGCGACCCTGCCTCCTTTAACCCTGTTCCGCCACTGCCCTCTGGTATGCACCCGTTAAAATGGATTATAAGACTCACCACCATTTTAGTAAAAATAACTTTTTTATCCTATTTTTCACTCCAAAATTTTGGGTGCGTCTTATAGTCAATCCTGTGCGTCTTATAATCCATAAAATACAGCGTATTGTAGAAGGCAGCTGAGTATCTGTTGCTAAAATCAAAAACTAATGTGGACATGTTTTATTGTATATTATTATGGCAGCATCATCATGAAAAACATCACTGTTTGATTCTAATGGCAGTGATCCAGACAAGCTTCTTGCTTAGCAAGGTTATTATTTTAGTTGGAAATTTTGTAAATTAACAAAAGGAGTAATGCTTACTTTATTAAGGTCGTGCTGCTCCCTTGTCCTGAGGGGTGTCTTTACGTCATCGTCACAGCAAGTGATTTATTTCAGGAGTCACATATCAAACCTTGTCAGAGCTTGAACTGGGCAGATAGACTTCTCGCCTTCATATAGTAATGGGATTGCTTCTAAATGTAAGATGCTTTAAATTAGGAATGTGCAATCCAACACAAATTCTCCAAACAGGACTGTATGTGGAGCGTACACTTATATCCTCTTGTGGATACAAAGCGATTGGCTTGTAGGCGCTAAACTTTTCCAATTAAGTTTATTTGACATCTGTAAATTTATATACAGTATGTCCACAATGACACAGCTTAACCCCTTCGCCCCCAGCTTATTTTCACCTTCCTGACAAGGCCAATTCTTTGAACTCAGACCAATATCAATTTATGAGATTATATCTCTAGAGTGCTTCAACAAATCCCAGTGATTCCGATAATGATTTTTCATGACATGTTGTACTTCATGATTGTGGAAAATTTAGGTCAATATGGTTTGCATTTATTAAATGAAAATGTTGAATCTTTTCAAACTTTGAAATTTTCTGCCCTTAACCCCCCAAGGGTGGTTTGCACGTTAATGACCGGGCCAATTTTTACAATTCTGACCACTGTCCCTTTATGAGGTAATAACTCTGGAACGCTTCCATGGATCCCGGTGATTCTGACATTGCTTTCTTGTGACATATTGTACTTTATGTTAGTGGTAAAATTTCTTTGATATAACTTATTTGCGAAAAAAAATGGAAATTTGGGGAAAATTTTGAAAATTTTGCAATTTTCCAACTTTGAATTTTTATGCCCTTAACCCCTTCCTGACATGAGACGTACTATCCCGTCCACGGTACCCGGGCCCGTATGACCGGGGACGGGATAGTACGTCTACCGCGATCAGCGGCGCCCACGTGGTGAGCGCCGCTGATCGCGGCCGGGTGTCAGCTGATTATCACAGCTGACACCCGGCACAATGTGTCAGGGGCGGTCACGGACCGCCCCCGACACATTAACCCCTTGCACACCGCGATCAAACGCGATCGCGGTGTACCGGGAGTTAAAGGGAAGCATCGGCAGGGAGGGGGCTCCCTCCGTGCTTCCCTGAGCCCCCCACGGCAGCGCAATGTGCAGCGCTGCTGCGGGGGGCTCCTATCCTCCAGGCCCCCGAATCCAAGATGGCGACGGGGGCCTTCGGGGGCCTGGGGAAGCTGGCTTCCTCAGTGCCTGCAAAGCGCAGGCATGAGGAAGCCTTGTGCACTGCCCGTGACAGACTGCTGATCTGTCACAGTGATCTGTGATGTGACAGATCAGCGATCTGTCACAGGACAGTGATGTCCCACCTGGGACTATGTAATAAAGTAAAAAAAAATTAAAAAAAAAGTGTAAAAATAAATTAAAAAAAATCGCCAAATAAATTAGTAAAAAAAAAAAAAAATATTCCCCAATAAATTCATTTTTTTAAAATAATAAAAACAAAAAACAATAAATGTACACATATTAGGTATCGCCGCGTCCGTAACGACCTGCCCTATAAAACTGTCCCATTAGTTAACCCCTTTAGCGAACCCCTTAAAAAATAAAAATAAAAAACGAAGCAAAAAATAATGATTTATTATCATACCGCCAAACAAAAAGTGCAATAACGCGAGATCAAAAAGACGCATATAAATATCCATGGTACCGCTGAAAACGTCATCTTGTCCCGCAAAAAACAAGCCACCACACAGCATCATCAGCAAAAAAATAAAAAAGTTATAACTCGCAGAATAAAGCGATGCAAAAATAATTATTTTTTATATAAAATAGTTTTCATTGCATAAAACCGACAAAAACATAAAAAAAACGACCTAAATGAGGTATCGCTGTAACCGTACTGACCCGAAGAATAAAAGCGCTTTATCAATTTTACCGCACGTGGAACGGTGTAAACGCACCCCCCCAAAAGAAATTCATGAAACGCTGGTTTTTGTTCATTCTGCGTCCCAAAAATCGGAATAAAAAGCGATCAAAAAATTTCACGTGCCCGAAAATGGTACCAATAAAAACGTCAACTCGTCCCGCAAAAAATAAGACCTCACATGACTCGGTGGGTCAAAATACGGAAAAATTATAGCTCTCAATATGTGGTGATGCAAAAACTATTTTTACAATAAAAAGCGTCTTTTAGCGTGCGACAGCCGCCAAACATAAAAACCGCCATAAATAGTAAATCAAACCCCCCGTTATCACCCCTTTAGTTAGGGAAAAATAATAAAATAAAAAAATGTATTTATTTCCATTTTTCCATTAGGGTTAGGGCTAGGGGTGTGTTGGGGTAGGGTTAGGTTAGGGTTAGGGTTAGGGTTAGGGCTAGGGTTAGGGTTAGGGCTAGGGTTAGGGTTAGGGCTAGGGTTAGGGCTAGGGCTAGGGTTAGGGCTAGGGTTAGGGCTAGGGTTAGGGCTAGGGTTAGGGGCGTGTTGGGGTTCGGGTTGGAGTTAGAATTGGGGGTTTCCACTGTTTGGGCACATCAGGGGCTCTCCAAATGCAACATGGCGTCTGATCTCAATTCCAGCCAATTCTGAGTTGAAAAAGTCAAATGGTGCTCCTTCCCTTCCAAGCTCTGCTATGCGCCCAAACAGTGTTTTACCCCCTCATGTAGGGTATCAGCCTACTCAGGACAAATTGCAAAACAATTTTTGGGGTCCAATTTCTCCTGTTACCCTTAGGAAAATAAAAAATTGGGGGCAAAAATATCATTTTTGTGGAAAAAAAATGATTTTTTTATTTTCACGTCCGAGTGTTATAAACTTCTGTGAAGCACTTGGGGGTTCAAAGTGCTCACCACACATCTAGATAAGTTCCGTGGGGGGTCTAGTGTCCAAAATGGGGTCACTTGTGGGGAGTTTCAATAGTTTAGGTACATCAGGGGCTCTCCAAACGCACATGACACCCGCAGACCATTCCATCAAAGTCTGCGTTCCAAAACGTCACTGCTTCCCTTCCGAGCCCCGACGTGTGTCCATACAGTAGTTTTCTCCCACATATGGGGTGTCAGCGTACTCAGGACAAATTGGACAACAACTTTTGGGGTCCAATTTCTCCTGGTACCCTTGGGAAAATAAAAAAAATGGTGACTAAAAGATCATGTTTGTGGAAAAAATACGAATTTTTTATTTTCACGCCCGGGCGTTGTAAACTTCTGTGAAGCACTGGGGGGGTCAAAGTGCTCACCACACATCTAGATAAGTTCCTTGGGGGGTCTAGTTTTCAAAATGGTGTCATTTGTGGGGGGTTTCCACTGTTTAGGTACATTAGGGGCTCTCCAAAGGCAACATGACACCCGCAGACCATTCCATCAAAGTCTGCATTCCAAAACGTCACTACTTCCCTTCCGAGCCCTGACGTGTGCCCATACAGTAGTTTTCTCCCACATATGGGGTAGCAGCGTACTCAGGACAAATTGGAAAACAACTTTTGGGGTCCAATTTCTCCTGGTACCCTTGGGAAAATAAAAAAATGGTGACTAAAAGATCATGTTTGTGGAAAAATACGAATTTTTTATTTTCACGCCCGGGCGTTGTAAACTTCTGTGAAGCACTGGGGGGGTCAAAGTGCTCACCACACATCTAGATAAGTTCCTTGGGGGGTCTAGTTTCAAAATGGTGTCATTTGTGGGGGGTTTCCACTGTTTAGGTACATTAGGGGCTCTCCAAAGGCAATATCACACCCGCAGACCATTCCATCAAAGTCTGCATTCCAAAACGTCACTACTTCCCTTCCGAGCCCCGACGTGTGCCCATACAGTAGTTTTCTCCCACATATGGGGTATCAGCATACTCAGGACAAATTGGACAACAACTTTTGGGGTCCAATTTCTCCTGGTACCCTTGGGAAAATAAAAAAATGGTGACTAAAAGATCATGTTTGTGGAAAAAATACGAATTTTTTATTTTCACGCCCGGGCGTTGTAAACTTCTGTGAAGCACTGGGGGGGTCAAAGTGCTCACCACACATCTAGATAAGTTCCTTAGGGGGTCTAGTTTCCAAAATGGTGTCATTTGTGGGGGGTTCCACTGTTTTGGTACATCAGGAGTTTTCCAAACGCGACATGGTGTCCGATCTCAATTCCAGCCAAAAATGTCAAATGGCGCTGCTTCCCTTCCGAGCTCTGCCATGCCCCCAAATAGTGGTTTACTCCCACATGTGGGGTATCAGCGTACTCAGGACAAATTGCACAATAACTTTTAGGGTCCTGTTACCCTTGGAAAAATAAGAATTGAGGGTGAAAAGATCATTTTTGTGGAAAAATTATGATTTTTTAATTGTATGGCTTTATGTTATAAACTTCTGTGAAGCCCATGGGGGTTCAAAGTTCTCACCACACATCTAGATAAGTTCCTTAGGGTGTCTAGTTTCCAAAATGGTGTCATTTGTGGGGGGTTTCCACTGTTTTGGTACATCAGGGGTTTTCCAAACGCGACATGGTGTCCGATCTCAATTCCAGCCAAAAACGTCAAATGGCGCTGCTTCCCTTCCGAGCTCTGCCATGCGCCCAAATAGTGGTTTACCCCCACATGTGGGGTATCAGCGTACTCAGGACAAATTGCACAATAACTTTTAGGGTCCTGTTACCCTTGGAAAAATAAGAATTGAGGGTGAAAAGATCATTTTTGTTGAAAAAATATGATTTTTTAATTGTATGGCTTTATGTTATAAACTTCTGTGAAGCCCATGGGGGTTCAAAGTTCTCACCACACATCTAGATAAGTTCCTTAGGGGGTCTAGTTTCCAAAATGGTGTCATTTGTGGGGGGTTTCCACTGTTTTGGTACATCAGGGGTTTTCCAAACGCGACATGGTGTCCGATCTCAATTCCAGCCAAAAACGTCAAATGGCGCTGCTTCCCTTCCGAGCTCTGCCATGCGCCCAAATAGTGGTTTACCCCCACATGTGGGGTATCAGCGTACTCAGGACAAATTGCACAATAACTTTTAGGGTCCTGTTACCCTTGGGAAAATAAAAATTGGGGTGAAAAGATCATTTTTGTGGAAAAAATATGATTTTTTAATTGTACCGCTGTACGTTATAAACTTCTGTAAAGCCCTTGTGGGTTCAAAGTTCTCACCACATATCTAGATAAGTTCCTTGGGGGGTCTAGTTTCCAAAATGGGGTCACTTGTAGGGGGTTTCCACTGTTTAGGTACATCAGGGACTCTCCAAACATGACATGGCGTCCAATCTGAATTCCAGCCAATTTTGCATTGAAAAAGTCAAACGGCGCTCCTTCCATTCTGAGCTCTGCCATGCGCCGAAACAGTCGTTCCCCCCACATATCAGGTATCTGCGTACTCAGGACAAATTGCACAATAACTTTTGCAGTTCAATTTCTCCTGTTACCCTTGGTAAAATAAAAAAAATTGAACCTGAAGTATTTTTTTTATGAAAAAAAGTTAGATGTTCATTTTTTTTTAAATATTCAAAAAAATTCCTGTGACGCACCTAAAGGGTTAATAAACTTCTTGAATGTGGTTTTGAGCACCTTAAGGGGTGCAGTTTTTAGAATGGTGTCACTTTTGGGTATTTTCTATCATATAGACCCCTCAAAGTGGCTTCAAATATGATGTGGTCCTAAAAATAAAATGGTGTTGTAAAAATGAGAAATCGCTGGTCAACTTTTAACCCTTATAACTTCCTAACAAAAAAAAATTTTGGTTCCAAAATTGTGCTGATGTAAAGTAAACATGTGGGAAATGTTAGTTATCAAGTTTTTTGTGTGCCTTATCTCTGTGATTTAAGGGCATAAAAATTCAAAGTTGGAAAATTGCGAAATTTTCAAAATTTTCGCCAAATTTCCGTTTTTCTCACAAATAAACGCAAGTTATTTGAATGAAATTTTACCACTAACATGAAGTACAATATGTCACGAGAAAACAATGTCAGAATCACCGGGATCCATGGAAGCGTTCGAGAGTTATGACCTCATAAAGGTACAGTGGTCAGAATTGTAAAAATTGGCCCGGTCATGAACGTGCAAACCACCCTTGGGGGTGAAGGGGTTAAATCACAGAGATATGGCACACAAAATACTAAATAAATAACATTTACCACATGTTTACTTTACATCAGCACAATTTTGGAACCAAGATTTTTTTCTTGTTAGGAAGTTATAAGGATTCAAAGTTAACCAGCGATTTCTCATTTTTACAACGCTATTTTTTTTTTAAACACATAACTTTGAGGGGTCTATATGATAGAAAATACTCAAAAGTGACACCATTCTAAAAACTGTACCCCTCAAGGTGCTCAAAACCACATTCAAGAAATTTATTAACCCTTCAAGTGCTTCACAAGAATTTTTTGAATGTTTTTAAAAAAATGAACATTTAACTTTTTTTCACAAAAAAATTACTTCAGGTCCATTTTTTTAGTTTACCAAGGGTAACAGGAGAAATTGGACCGCAAAAGTTATTATGCAATTTGTCCTGAGTATGCTGATACCCCATATGTGGGGGGGAACCACTGCTTCGGCACATGACATCCGAGTGCAATCCGCATGACATTTTTATCGGATGGCCCTCGTCCGTATTTCTCGCAAGTGAGTATGAGACCTAAGGCAAAACATTTTACGATCTGTTTTTAAGCAATGTTTTACCTTAAAGAAAGAATCAGCTGTGATCCTCTGCTGTACTATCGGTATACGCTGTCTTTCTTCCCCACTTGCCCAGGAGCTGTGTTATGATCAGACCATGTTCCTGTATGGTGAGAAACGACCATTACAAAGTACCGTATGTAGCAGGGGCACATTTATAAGATTGTCAATGCAAGAAAGCGGACGGCACCGCTGTTACCGTGCTAAGGTCCGTGGCTGGCAGCAGGCGGAGAGCTCACATCCAGGACTCCCGGGTGCTTGACCTCGTAGCAAGACGAATGTAGTTTCCAAGAGAAAAAGGTCGCACTCTGCGGGATAATGATGAATGTTTATTGACACTGAATTACATGTCACGTCGGAGATGTGAAGGAGTGTGTGTCAAATGGCTGACAACATTTATAAGATTATCTCAGCACGGGACAATTATTATCATTTAAAGATGTATTGATTAAAAGGTTGATGAAAAATTAACTTTGTTTGTGGGGAAACTCCTTAAAGAATCAGGCACCTTAGAGTCTAAAACGTCACCTCATCCAGTCTGGTGTGCTGGGCTAAAATGGATCACCCGATCCTGCATTAATATGACCTTTACTATTTTAGAACTTTGGATAACTAGAGGAGGAAGACCTGTGAAGACTCAGACGTCAAGGTTAGATTTCAGAAAGGCAGATTTTAAGGGATTCAGAAAGAGAATTGGAGGGATCCAATGACAATATCCTTAAGCACAAAAATGTCCATGAAGAATGGGAAATTTTGAAAAATGAGATTCTCAAAGCACAATCGTTAACAATTCCGAAAAGAGGGAAGAATAGGAAGCATTTAACGAAACCAGGATGGATGAACACAGAACTTAAGCACATGCTAAAAAGTAAGAAAAAAATGTTTATAAAATGGAAAGAGGGAGGCATATCTAAAGAAGAATATAATGCTGTCTGCAGAACCTGCAGGGCACAAATCAGAGTATTTAAAGCTGACAACGAATTGAGGCTTGCAAGAGATGTCAAAAGCAATAATAAAGGATTTTGGGGATATGTCAAAAGTAAAAGAAAAGTCAAAGATGCTATATGATTTTTACAGGATGAAAATGATGAAATGGTAAGACAGGATGTTGAGAAGGCTGAACTTTTAAATTCCTATTTTGCATCTGTTTTCTCTCAGAAAGGAAATGTAACATCAACTGTTCTTCACTGTCCTATTAAGGGAATAGAAGAATCCAGGATATCTATAAACAGAAAGATAGTGAGGAAACACTTAGCTAACCTAAATGAATTCAAGTCTCCTGGTCCAGATGAATTACACCCCAGAGTACTGAAGGAGATAGCAGAAGAAATTTTTGAACCCCTCTCCATAATCTTTGAAAATTCTTGGAGAACAGGATAAGTGCCAGAAGACTGGAGAAGAGCAAATGTTGTTCCTATCTTCAAAAAGGGGAAGAAGGTGGACCCAGGCAACTATAGGCCGGTGAGACTGACTTCTATACCAGGAAAGATCTTTGAACAAATTATTAAACAACATGTATGTCAGTACCTGGATAAGAATGAAGTGATTAAACAGAGTCAGCATGGGTTTGTAACTAATAAGACATGTCAGACTAACTTAATTTCCTTCTATGACGGAATCACTGATTGGGTGGATCAAGGAAATGCTGTAGATATAGTATATCTTGACTTCAGCAAAGCATTTGATAAAGTATCTCATACAATCCTTATTGAAAAAATAACTAAGTATGGAATGGACAAGGCAACTGTTAGGTGGATTCATAACTGGCTTAGTGATCGGACCCAAAGAGTGGTCATAAATGGCTGCACATCCAGTTGGAAGAATGTCTCAAGTGGGGTACCACAGGGCTCTGTCCTGGGCCCTGTATTGTTCAATATCTTTATCAACGATTTAGATGAAGGAATTGAGGGTAAACTGATTAAATTTGCTGATGACACAAAGCTAGGAGGGATAGCTAATACTAGAGAAGAGAGAGAAAGGATTCAAAAAGATATAAATAAACTGGAGCAGTGGGCAGCAACTAGCAATGGTTTTTAACAGGGAAAAATGCAAAGTACAACATCTGGGCAATAAAAATGAAAAAAGCATATACAGAATGGGAAGAATAGGGCTAAGCAACAGCACATGTGAAAAAGACTTGGGTATACTAATAGATCACAGACTGAATATGAGTCAACAGTGTGATGCAGCAGCAAAAAAGGCAAATGCAATTCTAGGATGTATTAACAGAAGCATACAGTCTAGATCACGTGAAGTCATTATTTCTCTCTACTCCTCTTTGGTCAGACCTCATCTGGAATATTGTGTCCAGTTTTGGGCACCACATTTTAAAAAAGACATCAACAAACTGGAGCAAGTTCAGAAAAGAGCGACCAGAATGGTGACCAGTCTGCAAACCCTGTCATGAGGAAAGGTTGCAGGATTTTGGAATGTTTAGTTTGCAAAAGAGAAGACTGAGAGGAGACTTAATAGCTGTCTACAAATATCTAAAGGGCTGTCACATTGTAGAAGGATCATCTTTATTCTCATTTGCACAAGGAAAGACCAGAAGCAATGGGATGAAACTGAATGGGAGGAGACACAGATTAGATATTAGAAAAAACTTTTTGACAGTTAGAGTGATCAATGAGTGGAACAGGCTGCCACGAGAAGTGGTGAGTTCTCCTTCAATGGAAGTCTTCAAACAGAGGCTGGACAGACATCTGACTGGGATGATTTAGCGAATCCTGCTTTGAGCATTGGGTTGGACCAGATGGCCCAAGAGGTCCCTTCCAACTCTACGATTCTGTACATTTGTCCTCTATTTCTCAGTACAATAGAGTACACATACACAGATCAGCAATAGTACCAAAACTGTTGTGTAGGTCACGCTTTTGCCACCTAAATGGCTCTGACCAATTCAGTGAACATTTTTTCTTATCTGGCATTTCACATTTAACCTGTTGGAAGAAGACATGGTTGAACTTGGTCTGCTATAAAATATACAGTATAAAATATATTACAGAATGCTGTAGATAAGCCCTGAAAGGCAGTGGCTGTATCTTATATCGGCCAAAACTGCTGACAGGTTCGCTTTAAATTTATTCAGCAATTTGTGTTACAGGAGCTGTTCTGCGGCATCAAACCTGACGGGCTGGCCTTCACAAAACATGTACACCAATGAGTATTGGGTGCCCGTCAGTCCACTTATTTCCCTCCTTTAAAGCACTTTTACTAGAAGCTAAGCACTGATACCATGACAAGTGTAAGGCTATGTGCACACGTTGACTATTTGATTGCAGAAATTTCTGCAACTTTTCTGCATCTCAAGGAATTTGTTGGCAGCAAAAATGCAATTGAAAATATGCGTGTTTATGATGCGGTTTTTGTGCGTTTTTATGCATTTTTGTACAGCATGAGTGCTTTTGGAGCTAAATAAAGATATTTGAAAAAAGGAAAAAGTTTTGTGATGTAATTTCCTTGTTCAACCCCTTCTTTTTTATGCCCATTTGCCCTGTCCCAGGCTAAAATTGTCAGCTCTCAGCTGCCCCAGTAATGGCACTTCAACTTAGAAGAACCAATTCTGGCACTTAGCCCAGGTTCTTCCCAATGCCCTGGTTCAGTCACATTGGGGTAATGAGATTAGGGGTTGGTGTCAGCAGCTGTCGCTGACACCAAGCCCTAGATTTAGAAATGAAGAGGTGTCAGCCAGACACCCTCATTACTAAGCTTGTAAGTAATAAGTTAAATAAACATACACACCAACAATAAAATGCTTTATTTGAAATAAAACAGACACATTCTTTAATCATATGAACCAATATACTCACCCCAGGTCTGATGGTAATCCAAGGGTTAAAGCGATGTCCTACATTCTCACCAGCCTATGTAGAAGCATTCACATAATGAACCTACAAAAACTGAACCAAACAGCAAGAGTATGTGCCCACAACCAGGAAATAGCAGTGCTTTGGATGCAGCGTATTTTCGCTGAGTCCAAATGGTTTTGCTCAATCACGCACTTAAATCTGCATGTGTTCCTTGAACCATGCGGATTTAGCGCATCCAATACATTCTCTTGTGGCACTTTCTGTGAAAGAAACTAGTGTCTTTGCAACAGAAATTGACATGCTGTGGCTTGTAAACCTGCATCACTGGTGAGTTTACACAGTGTCAAATAGAAGCACAGTGGGCATCAGATTTCTATAAATCCCATCCACTGTGCTTGCATCGTAAAACACCTCTATACCTGGTGGCGATGACATACGTGGGGTTATTCTAGTTCATAACAGTGGTCTGCCACTCTGCATTTATTTTTTTATAAAAAAAATTGTGTAGGTGAAATTTTCAGAACCAGCAGAGGGAAAGCCTATGGCTGTGGGCTGATGTTAATATTCTTGGAAGGAGTAAATAGCCAAAGGTTCCCAAGCTATTAATATCAGCTCATAGCCGTTTGCTTAGCCTTTACTGGCTAGTTTACAGGGGGACCCCAGAAAAAAATTGACAAAGGTTCCCCCTAGAAATTCTAACCAGCAAAGGCTTGGCAGACACCTGAGGGGTGACATTACTAACCTAGGAAAGGGCCATGGTTATTGGCCCCCTTCCAGACTAAGAACTTCAGCTCTCAGCCACCCGAGAAATGGCACATCAATAAGATGCACCGAATCTGGTGCTTAGCCTTGCTTTTCCCACTTGCCCTGTTGTGGTGACAAGTGGGATGATATTTGACAGTTGATATGAAGCCTTGGGGTTAGTAATGGAGAGGCTTCTATAAGACATTGCTCCAATACTAACCCCATAGTCAAACTGTAAATAAAAAAAATCCAGAATAAAGTCCTATATATGATATAAATGACCATACAGTTCTACACATTTATTTAAAAATAAAAAACAAATTATACTCACTTTAATACCTAATCATCCATGCCCTTGTCCCCTGTAAAAAACAAACAAAAAAAATCAACCATATACTCACCTGCCCGAAGTGAAAAGATTATCCATAATGCCCCACAACGATCCTGATGGCTTTGCGAATAGTCACATCAGCAGTCACTAATGTGTCTGCTCTCAAGGGGCTCACATCGACACAGGAAGTAATCACTCCTGTGTCAGTGTGCAGCACTGAGATGTGGTCAGGAAGTTCACCGGAGTTCATCAGCTGATGAACTCTGATGAACTAATTTATGGTGCTGTTGCAGGAGAACTTTCTCACACAGCGATGGTGCTGTGAGATCACCGGAACTCATCAGCTGATGATTTCTGGTGAACTTTCCCACCGCAATTCAGTGCTACACACTGCAGGAGCAATTACATGCTCCTGTCAGTGTGTCTGTAGATGCCAGGTAGAGCATTTGCATCAGCTCATGTGACTGCTCTACAAGTGATCCGAATCGTCATGACATGGGCATCGGGAATTAGGCATTAAGGTGAATATATGATGTTTTTTATTTTCAGTTTTTAAAGGAGACAAGGGCTTCAGGGATTAGGTTTAATGTAAGTAAATACTATGCTTTTTATTTTTATTTCAGCAACAGCAGGTGTCGGCTGACGGGAGTAGTAGTCACCAGCTGTAAGCTTTTGATCACAGGACATGGTCACAGATGCGGGCTCATGCTGACATCTGAACCAAGTCTAACCCCACCATCAAGGGCTGTAACATAGTCAGGTGTTCACTTAGTCACACCCCTCCAGTCACTCCTTGCTCCGCTGCACAGTGGGTCCACGAACCACGTGCACCACCTTCGGGCGTAACATATTGCACATACCATAGTCACCCATAATGTATAATACACTTCCCATAGTCACTCAAAGTATAATGCACCACCCCCACAGTCATCCATGTACTAGTATGGCCACTAATTTAAAAATAAATACTTACCTTCCCTTTGCTGACTTCTACGTGCAAAGGGAGCGAGTGACGTCCCTGCCATGCACCCCTTGTCAGGTGCACGCCGACGTGAGCTCCTGGCTTATGATTGACTGGCAGCACACTTTGCGGCGCATGGACTGATGGGTCTGCACCCACTCCAGTTTGGCTGGATGTGCGTCTGAGGATCCAGTTGAAGTTTCTGCTTGCTTCGGCAGGTCCCTGACCCGATGGGCCCGGTTGCAGCGGTGACCATTATGCCATTGGAATGGAGTTTGACTGTGGGATTAGTATACATAGGATTTGTTTGTTGCGACTCATTGGTTTGCATTGGAAATGTAAAACAAAGTGGTAGTAGATTTTTAATTAAGACTATTTGCAAGGTTGCTTCACTTATCATTTTTTGATGTACTGGATGAACAAAATATGTGCATAGCCAATAGTGTGTTAACTGAAAAAGTTCTTACATTAATGTTTCTATACCCATATAAATATGAACATTTACGAAGAAATCAATTTCCTTATGATATACCAATATCTTGGGATGCAGATCATTCTTGTTTCAGAGACTGCTGTGCTCTCATTAAAATGTGTACAGTGTGTTTAACACAGAGTGAATCGAATTTACTTACAAACTTTGTAAAATGCATTTCGTTGAACCTTCACCATTTGCATGTAATCAGCATTTATTTCCATGCTGGTCTAGTCAGACAATAATATATTAGTACTTCGACTGCAGTTTCTGTGCTCTCTATTGTGTGTAAGTGGAAACCCATACTATATCATTTATAACAGACTTGGCACCATAATAGGATTTTCTTTCAATTATGCTTGGTACATGCTGGCACCATGCATAAATCTTCTAAACAGGATGGTTCATAATAATTTATGAGTTATGATTGTTTGGAAAAAGCTGCAGATGAGTAGCCAAGTATTTACTGAGCCTTGCAAAAACACCTTAGCAGTTGTTATTTTCGCAGATGAAAAAAAAGAGCTATCGCACCCTTGCTGATAAAATGCATTTCTACGAGAAAATTATAATGGCCCTAAAAATATAATTGTATCCTATTGAACTATCCTATAGAATATTCTCATATAAAATCTTCACGTGTTCACATGAAAATAAATAAATACTAGTATCAAAGCTGCCTACATGTCTCATCTCACAATTTTAGTTTAACCCCTTCAAGATATGACTTTTATACCGTCATGGCCGAATGTCTTAGCACCCTTAAAATTGATCCAGAAAGCAAAATATTTCTCCCAAGAAATTATTGCAATTATACATGTTTTGTTATGCATATATTTATTTCCCATGTGTGTATTGGAAAAGCACAAAAAATACAGAAAAAAAGGCATATTGTACATAATTTCAAAGAAAACGCACAAAATGGGCAAAATTGTTGCCACCTTTCCAAAATTGTGTGTAAAAAACTTTGTTTCAAGCATATACTACTCATTCAAACTCGCCAGTGGCAAGTAATACAGTGGGGAAAAAAAGTATTTAGTCAGCCACCAATTGTGCAAGTTCCTCCCACTTAAAAAGATGAGAGAGTCCTGTAATTGACATCATATGCAGACCAAAACTATGAGAGTCAAAATGAGAAATCAAATCAAATCCAGAAAATCACCTTGTCTGATTTGGCAAGATTTATTTTTCAAATTATGGTGGAAAATAAGTATATGGTCATTAACAAAAGTTCAACTCAATATTTTGTTATATATCCTTTGTTGGCAATGACAGAGGTCAAACATTTTCTATAAGTCATCACAAGTTTGGCACACATTGCTGGTGGTATGCTGGCCCATTCCTCCATGCAGATCTCCTTTAGAACAGTGATGTTTTGGGCCTGTCACTGGGCAACACGGACTTTCAAATCCCTCCAAAGGTTTGCTATGGGGTTGAGATTTGGAGACTGGCTAGGCCACTTCAGGACCTACATATGCTTC
This sequence comes from Dendrobates tinctorius, assembly GCF_039654945.1. NCBI lineage: Eukaryota > Metazoa > Chordata > Amphibia > Anura > Dendrobatidae > Dendrobates > Dendrobates tinctorius. The sequence goes on along the minus strand of NW_027361789.1, from coordinate 6,867,225 downwards.
TTACAAAGCCACTCCTTTGTTGCCCTGGCGGTGTGCTTGGGATCATTATCATACTGAAAGACCCATCCACATTTCATCTTTAATGCCCTTGAGGATGGAAGGAGGTTTGCACTCAAAATCTCATGATACATGGCCCCATTCATTCTTTCATTTACGCGGATCAGTCGTCCTGGTTCCTTTGCAGAGAAACAGCTCAAAGCATGATGTTGCCACCCCCATAGTTCACAGTAGGTATGGTGTTCTATGGATGCAACTCAGCATTCTGTCTCCTCCAAACACGACAAGTTTTATTTCTAGGAAAAAAAGAAAAATTCAGCTCACCCTTGAAGATGATATCCTCCCAGCCGTAAGAAGTTTAGTCCGAGCAAGGAAACGTCTCTGCTTGACGTGAAATGCTTGTTTGTGAAGAAAAGGTATCCAGCTCAGGAAATAAAATCACAACTCTTTATTTGAACAAATTTAAAAAATAAGCTGCTTTGTTGAACTAGTACATACTGAGGGAAGGAATGTCTGAGAAAAAAACTGGACGCGTTTCAAACACGTATAGTGCTCTTAGTCCTCAGTTTTTCCATTCCTTCCCTCAGTATGTAGTGGTTCAACAAAGCAGCTTATTTTTTAAATTTGTTCAAATAAAGACTTGTGATTTGATTTCCTGAGCTGGATACCTTTTCTTCACAAACAAGTTTTATTTCTACCAAACAGTTCTACTTTGGTTTCATCAGACCATATGACATTCTCCCAATACTTTTCTGGATAATTCAAAAGCTCTCTAGCAAACTTCAGACGGGCCCTGACATGCACTGGCTTAAGCAGGTGGACACGTCTGGCACTGCAGAATCTGAGAATCTGAGTCCCTGGCGGCGTAGTGTGTTACTGATGGTAACCTTTGTTATGGTGGTCCCAGTTCTATGCAGGTCATTCACTAGGTCCCCCTGTGTGGTTCTGTGACTTTTGCTCACCGTTCTTGTGATCATTTTGACCCCAAGGGATGAGCTCTTACGTGGAGCCACAGATCGAGGGAGATTATCAGTGGTCTTGTATGTCTTCCATTTTCTTATTATTGCTCCCACGGTTGATTTCATCACACCAAGCTGTTTGCCTAATGCAGATTCAATCTTCCCAGCCTGATGCAGGGCTACAATTTTGTTTCTGGTGTCCTTCGACAGCTCTTTGGTTTTCACCATAGTCGAGTTTGGAGTGTGACTGCTTGAGGTTGTGGACAGGTGTCTTTTATACTGATGACACGTTCAAACAGGTGCCAAATCAGACAAGGTGATAGATGTGGTCTACCTATGATGTCAAGTACAGACCTCTCTCAGTTTTTTAAATGGGAGAACAAGCATAATTGGTGGCTGACTAATGATGTCAAGTACAGACCTCTCTCAGTTTTTTAAATGGGAGAACAAGCATAATTGGTGGCTGACTAAATACTTTTTTTCCCACTCTAGGTGTAGGCAATATGAAAATCACTAGAGATGAGCGACTTTGCCTTTTTTCGGGTCGAGTTGGGTTTCATGAATCCCGACTTTCTTAAAAGTCGGGTTAAACTAAATCGGGCGACTATACGGAAAAGTCGGGGTCCGACTGAAACACGAAACCCAATTCAAGTCAATGGGGAAGCAAAGTCGGCAGGGAGTGGAGGACAGCAAACACACATACAGTGGCCATTTCAATGCCAACGACATCAATTCTTATTACTTAAGCTTGTCAACCTTAATTTACTTTACAATAATAGTTACGCATTGAAAACTGGGGGTTATTTGGCTAAAGTTGTAGGGGGTAGGGCTGGCGCCAGGTTTTCGGGTGCCCTGGGCCAAAGAGTGTCAGTGCGCCCTTTTAACACATACCACAATTCATAATGCTCCGATACAGCTCTGAAATATAGGTATAGTACAATGAAAAATACTTCACTGCTTACATGACATGACTGATATCTATTTTAAATTCTACAATAGCTCAAAAAACGGACAGTATATTACTCCATACAGTATCATGGCCACCACCTAGTGCACCATACAGAATAATGAGCCCCATATATTTCTCCATACAGAATAATTGGTCCCATATAATGTTCCATACAGTATATGATGAACTCCACATAATGCTACAGTATATGATGTTCTCCATGGATGATGCTCCAGTGTGTTATGGGCCCAAATAATGCTCCATATATAATGGGCCCCATTTCTAATGCTCCAGTGTATAATGTGCCCCATAGATGCTGCTCCAGTGTCTGAACTGCCCCATTTAGAATGCTCCAGTACATGATGGGCCTCATGGATGATGCTCCAGTGTATGATGGGCCCAAATTATGCTCCATATATAATGGGCCCCATTTCTAATGCTCCAGTGTATTATGGGCCCCGTAAATGCTGCTCCAGTGTCTGATGTCTCCCATTTGGAATGCTCCAGTATATGATGGGCCAAATGGATGATGCTCCAGTGTATGATGGGCCCCATATATCATTCTCCAGTGTATATTGCTCCCCAAAAAATGCTCCCAACATTTAAAAAAATTAAATACCTCTCCTCGCTGGGCACTGCTCTACTCTGGACTCCTCAGCATTGCCATCTTCAAGCTCTCTGCACTTGTACTGTTTCAGTAGAGGGCATACAGACGTGATGTCATCACGCTCTGTAACCTGAATGTCACTGTCAGGAAAGGCGGAAGACGTCACGGCGGTGGAGAAGGGAGAAGTAAGTATTGCAAGTGCTGTGGCCCTGAGCAAGCATGGGGAGCCCACTGGTGGGCGACGGCACTGGCACAGGGCCCCTCTTAGTACGACGGTATGTCTGACGGCGAGTGGGCCCTTCCACCGGCAGAGACACTTTTGTGTACTATGAGGGGCCCTGAGCCACTGCTGTCGCCCACGAGTAGGACCCCCCACCTGCTCAGGGAACCGGCACTTTCATCTGCACCTTCCTCTGTGTCACCGTGTAAGATGGTATAGTATGCGGGAAGGGGCACCTGAGTTTCATCAGTGTCACATTCTGGCTCTGTAGAGTGCGAGGGGAATGTAGTGCTGTGGGTCAATGTGCCAGCAGAATCATCTAGTAGTGGCTGTGCATCAGTGCACTCCATCTCCAATTCATGTTGGACTGGGGTATTAAGAATTTCACTTGATAACACAGGCATGGCATGTGAAAAGAGCTCCATGGAGTTATCTGAAGTGTGGGTTGCCACATCCTTCACTTTTAGTGGGGGTGAAGGAGACAAGGAAAGGGGTGGTTCCTGACCAGAAGCCTGCACTGACGACTCAGTGCTTGCATTTTTTTAAACTTCAGAAGAGGAGGCGATAGAGCTGGAGGCTTTTTCGGCAATGTAAGGCAAAACCAGTTCCTGATACTCCGGCTTTAAAAGCAGTTTACCTACTCCCAGAAAAGGGAGCCTTAAAGGCCTTCTTGTTTCAGATGATGATGCAGGCTCAACACCTCCTGCCTTAGCTGCTATTGTGCTTTTGGCACTACCGGCAGATGCACCACCACCACCATCAGTACCAGCTGGCCCCCCACAACCACGTCCGTGGCCTCTTCCACCATACTTAATAATTTTTGTGAAAATGGACTCAAAATACCAGCAGATATATGGTACTGTTTCAGAAGCGGACAGCTCTATATAGTCTAGGGATAATTGTAAATCTCTGTATATATTTCATGAGTCAAACACAGATGGTCACAGGCGCAATATGGATTAGACAATAATATATAAATTTGCAAAAGGGTACAGTATCATTAGATACAAGGTATATATAGTATAGTTTAAACATACTGAATCTCAGTATACATTTCAGGAGGCAAACACAGACGCTCTCCGGCCCAGTATGGATCCGACAACAATATAGAAAGTTGAGAAAGGGTACTATAGTGCCCCTGAGCGTACGGTCGCCACAGAGGTACTGCACCTCATCCAAAGCTGTGGTATCCCACCCTCAACTAAGGAGGAATCTCCACTCAGCACTCCTAACCCTGCACTCAACACACACACCAGTTAGTCCCAGTGCTTTCTGGGTGTACTCGGCAGGAGGATGGTCTTCTCCCCGACTGACTAGGAAAGGGTGTTGGGGTGTTGGGGGTTAGTGTAGAAGGTAGGTACAGTGGGAGGAGCTTAGGTTGTGGAGTGATTGTGGGCATCCAATCAGAGAACAAGGTGACAGTTGATGGGTGGAGCTAGTCTGAGGTAAATGGATCTTTCTAGAGAGTTGTCAGTTAGTGACAGGACAAAATAAGAGCATGATTGCTGTGAGAGGGCTGAAGGTCAGAGAAGAGAGAAAAATCTTGTCCAAGCTCCTAGACTGGAAGGAAGGGGTCCTTGGGGCACGGGAAGTGCAATAAGCCACCTGTGAAGCCCTTTTCTGGAGAAGGAAGGACCAGGCCTCGTTGGGGAAGGTGGCTCCTGAAGGTAGTGGAGAAATACAGGGCTCAGCTAGAAAGACGGAGGCTAAGGTAACTTTAAGTGCCTCAGTCGCAGCCGCATTCAATACTCAAAAAGGCAGCAGTTGGAATAAAGGACCCCGGAGCCTGATCCACGTCTCCCGGTGTGATCCATGGCTGCCGGCTTGGGACACTGTTTGCGAAGGCGCACAGCAGGAAAGAAGGGAGAGATCAGCGCAGAGACACGGCCTAGAAAGGATACAGGATAAAGGAGGAGTCTTGAACAGGTGTTCCTGATCTACCTTGGGGTTTGATGGACCCCTCCCTCGGATGACACAGTACCAATCGGGTCATCTTGTGCACAAAACTTTTGAGGAAAAACTCAGAAACTGCACCCAACTGTGTCTTTGGTGTCTTTTACAACTGTCAGCTATGCACAGTACTTCAGGCACCCTGACCGGAACAACGGCAGTGGATCAGCATGGACGGTGCGTCAGTCGGTGGGGGTAGCGGGGGGTGGGTGTCCGCAGGCGGAAGCCCCCGTGGTTGTGCAGCCTGCTTGCCTCAGCGGGGGCCGGAGAAGCAAACAGCCCTGAACGGAGTTCCCCGTGAGGGCGTCGGCGTCGAGAAAGCCTGTTTCACAAGGTGGCGGAACTCTGGGGACAGAGGGTCTGAGGGGAAGCTCCGTAGTCGACGCCCAGCGGGATACGGGATTGGCGGCTGGAGGAGTCACAGCTAGAGTTGAGCGATACCGTCCGATACTTCAAAGTATCGTATCGGATGGTATCGGCCGATCTTTAAAAAAAGTATCGGTATCGCCGATTCCGATACCGGAAGTCCCATTCAAGTCTATGGGACTTCCGGTATCGGAATAAGAAAAACCCTTTCCTGCCCTTGTACAGCCTCTCTGGGGTCTGTACGGGCCTTTCGGGGGGCTGTGCCGGCCTGCCAGGGGGTCTGTGCAGGCTCCGGTGGTCTGTGCCGGCCTGCCGGTGGTCTGTGCAGGCTCCGGGGGGCTGTGCCGGCCTGCCGGGGGGCTGTGCCGGCCTGCCGGGGGGCTGTGCCGGCCTGCCGGGGGGCTGTGCAGGCTCCGGGGGGCTGTGCCGGCCTGCCGGGGGGCTGTGCCGGCCTGCCGGTGGTCTGTGCAGGCTCCGGGGGTCTGTGCAGGCATCGTCCGATGGGACTACAAGTCCCATCGGGCGATGCCTGCTACCATGACAGTGATTGACACATTAGCCAATGATGGGACAGTAGTAGTCCCATCATCCGGCTAATGTGTTAAATGTAAAAAAAAAAAAAAAAAAAAAAAAAATTACATGCTACATACATACAACATGCATACTACATACATGCTACATTCATACTACATACTACATACATGCTACATTCATACTACATAAATACTACATGCAACATACATACTACATATATACTACATGCAACATACATACTACATGCTACATACATACCACATATATACTACATACATACTACATGCATGCTACATACATACTACATATATACTACATACATGCTACATACATACTGCATGCTACATACATACTACATACATACTACATACATACTACATGCATGCTACATACATACTACATATATACTACATGCATGCTACATACATACTACATGCTACATACATACTACATATATACTACATACATACTACATACATGCTACATACATACTGCATGCTACATACATACTACATACATACTACATACATACTACATGCATGCTACATACATACTACATGCATGCTACATACATACTACATGCATGCTACATGCATGCTACATACATACTACATGCATGCTACATGCATGCTACATACATACTACATGCTACATACATACCACATATATACTACATACATACAATACATTCATACAATACATACATAGACATACAGTACATATAACATAGAGTAACATACTTACCAATACTTGTCACATTGTTCCCCGAAGCCATTGTCTTTTCCGGGATAAATATTAACATAACAAACCACAAAAATACTCACCCACGATCCGAAGCAGTCCACGAGTGTGTCCCACGACGATCTTGGGTAGAGAACTGCAGCATCAGATGATGCTGCCGTTCTCTACGGGCTGCAGGAATCCAATGACGGAAGGTAGGTATCCTTCCGCACTGTATTCCTCCGCCACTTAAAAAAAAAAAGTCCCTAGTCTCACTTTATGCCATTGCTGTGTGGGAAATTCCCACACAGCAATGGCATAAAGTGAGACTAGGGACTTTTTTTTTTTAAGTGGCGGAGGAATACAGTGCGGAAGGATACCTACCTTCCGTCATTGGATTCCTGCAGCCCGTAGAGAACGGCAGCATCATCTGATGCTGCAGTTCTCTACCCAAGATCGTCGTGGGACACACTCGTGGACTGCTTCGGATCGTGGGTGAGTATTTTTGTGGTTTGTTATGTTAATATTTATCCCGGAAAAGACAATGGCTTCGGGGAACAATGTGACAAGTATTGGTAAGTATGTTACTCTATGTTATATGTACTGTATGTCTATGTATGTATTGTATGAATGTATTGTATGTATGTAGTATATATGTGGTATGTATGTAGCATGTAGTATGTATGTAGCATGCATGTAGCATGCATGTAGTATGTATGTAGCATGCATGTAGTATGTATGTAGCATGCATGTAGTATGTATGTAGTATGTATGTAGTATGTATGTAGCATGCAGTATGTATGTAGCATGTATGTAGTATGTATGTAGTATATATGTAGTATGTATGTAGCATGTAGTATGTATGTAGCATGCATGTAGTATATATGTAGTATGTATGTAGCATGCATGTAGTATGTATGTAGTATGTATGTAGTATGTATGTAGCATGCAGTATGTATGTAGCATGTATGTAGTATATATGTAGTATGTATGTAGCATGCATGTAGTATGTATGTAGTATGTATGTAGCATGCAGTATGTATGTAGCATGTATGTAGTATGTATGTAGTATATATGTAGTATGTATGTAGCATGCATGTAGTATGTATGTAGTATGTATGTAGCATGCAGTATGTATGTAGCATGTATGTAGTATGTATGTAGTATATATGTAGTATGTATGTAGCATGCATGTAGTATGTATGTAGCATGCATGTAGTATGTATGTAGTATTTTTTTTTTTTTTTAACATTTAACACATTAGCCGGATGATGGGACTACTACTGTCCCATCATTGGCTAATGTGTCAATCACTGTCATGGTAGCAGGCATCGCCCGATGGGACTTGTAGTCCCATCGGACGATGCTTGCACAGACCCCCGGACATCAGCACAGCCCCCCGGCAGGCCGGCACAGCCCCCCGGCAGGCCGGTACAGACCCCCACAGGGTGCACAGACCACCGGCAGGCCGGCACAGCCCCCCGGCAGGCCGGTACAGACCCCGGGCAGTCCACACAGCCCCCCGGCAGGCCGGCACAGCCCCCCGGCAGGCCGGCAGAGACCCCCGGAAGGCCCGAAATGACGGCGCATCATGATGCGCACACACCGCGCATCATGATGACGTCAGGCCGTCAATCAACTGAACTTCCGATTCCGATGCCGAATTCCGATATTGAAAAAATATCGGAAGTCGGTATCGGAATTCCGATACAGCAAGTATCGGCCGATACCCGATACTTGCGGTATCGGAATGCTCAACACTAGTCACAGCGTCATCACAGCCCAGTGAGTATGGCTCCATGTCTTGTTTGTCCTCATCTCTTGTGAGGTCCCCTGCGGTAGGGAGTGGGTTGGGGGGCCGGCCGGTGACGTTAGGTCAGGGAGTTGTGGACCAAGTTCCTTCATGGATTGGGGAGCTGGGGGAGATGTTGACTTCCATTCTGGATTTGTTGTCGCGGATGGAGGGATTTGGAGCACACCCGGTGCATTTAGCCGCTTGGGTGGGGTCGCAAGAGCGAGGGACCAGTTTGTCGGGGGCGGTTACCAGGGTGTCCGTTGGCCGAGCTGACCCTGTGTCTGTTTCAGTTCAGACTGAGAAGGAAAAGGAATGTTGGATCAATGTAGATGACAGGGCGCATGGGGAGGTATATGTATGCTTTGAGGGCCCACTGGGTGCTCATCGTAAGAAGGAGGTGCGGGAAAAGATATAGAAGGAAGAACATGTCGCGATTTTGTCCCTGCTTCATTTGAAAAGTTGAACTTGGACAAAGGGAAGAAGGATGATAGCAAAAAAGAGGAGGAAAAACGGAGATGGCGATTGATTCCGCACAGATTATCTAATTGGCTACAGATATTCGATATTTTGGCTAGCGTGTTTGGAGAGAAGGCGCCTGAGAATTGTTCTCCTCTTTTTTGTTTTTTGAATTCGATTGGGGAGGCTTATAGGGTGTAGGGGGTTCAGGCTTGGCTCCATTACGACAAACAGTTTAGGCATAGGAAGGCGTTTCGTCCGGCAATTCGGTGGGAAAAGAAAGAAATACGTCTGTGGTTGAAGGTTATGACGCCGACTAAGTTCGGCCATTCCTTTCCTGGGGGTGCCGGTTCGTGAAATGCACAAAGCAGTGGACAAGGGGCAAGGGGGTCAGTCGGGGCAATCGATCAGCCAGAAGCAGGGTCTCTGCTGGCAATTGAATGATGACCAGTGTAAATTTGGGGCTACATTGCTGCAAATTCAAGCACCTTTGATCCCATTGCAAAGGAACCTCACATGGTGCTTCCAGATGCTTTAGGAAGCAGAAAGGAGAAGCAGAGTGAGAGTGCTAATTCAAAAGTGGTAGATGCCATTGAACGTGGCCGCGATGGTCCCTTATGTAACTAGGTTTCCGGATAGGGTTAAGTCGGAACTGTTGTTGTCTGTTTTCAGTGACGGGTTTAAAATTCCTGCCCCTCCTTTTGAGATATCACGGGTGATTAACTATCTGAGGTCAGCTGACCAATATGTTGGGTGTAGTGCCTACGAAACAGCAGCATAAGTTCAGGCTCATTCATCATCTGTCTTTCCCTCGAGGTAGGTCGGTGACTGATGGAATGGACCCGGAGCTGTGCTCTTTGTTTTATAAGTAATTTGAGGAGGCGGCAAAGTTTGTCCGGAAATGTTGGAAGGGGGCATTTTTGTCTAAAACGGATATTGAGTCGGCGTTTATGTTGATCCCTGTTCATCCGGATAGTGTTAAGTTGTTGGTGTGTTACTGGGGTGGTTTTTTGGGTTGATAGGTGTCTGACAATGGGTTGATCGGTGTCTTGTGAGTTTTTTGAGGCATTCATTTCTTTTCTCGAATGGGTTGTCCGTGAAGTATCGGCTTTTGATTCCATGATTCATTACCTGGATGATTGTTTGTGTATCAGTGGGCTAATTCTGGTTTTTGGGAGAGGTTACTTAGAGCGGCGTAATGGGTGGCGGAGCGTTTTGTTGTACCGCTTGCTCCTGGTAAAACAGAGGGGCCTTGTACGTGCCTATCTTTTTTGTGAATCGTGATTGATTCGTTAAAATGTGAGTTCTGTTTGACGGAGGATAAGGTAAAGGCGTTGTGGGATGAGGTGTCTCGGGCAAGACGGTTGAAGAAATTGTCGTTGACATAGGTGCAGTCACTAATTGTGAATTTGACTTTTGGTTGTCGCATTATTACAATGGGTCAGGTTTTTTCTCGTCGGTTGGTGAGCGCTACGGCGGGAGTGCGGGCTCCGCATCATTTTGTTTGGCTTTACAGTGAACATAAGGCTGATTTGGAATTGTGGGACTATTTTTTGGAGCAATATAACGGACATTTATGGCTCATGGAGGAGGCAGTTGTAAATGATGACTTGGAGTTGTTCACAGATGCGTGTGATGGAGTGTGTTTTGGGTCATATTTTAGGGGCCTGTGGTGCGCGGCTGCGTGGCCTGAGGAGTGGTTTCAGCTTGACCTTGTTAGGAATATTGCTTGGTTGGATACTTTGCCCATATTGGTGGCTGTGAACCTATGGAAGGACGAGTTTCGGGACAGAAGGATCCATTTTAATTGTGACAACATAGAAGTTGTGTGTTCCATTAACAGCTTGACGGCGTCCTCTCCTCCAGTGATTCGAGTCCTGCGGCACTTAATTTTGACTTGTTTAACTCTTAATGCTCATGTGACGGCTTCTCAGGTGGCATGTATTAGGAATTCCATTGCTGATTCTTGATCTCGTTCACAGTGGTAGCGTTTTCGGTAATTGTCCCCGGATGGGGAAGAAGCGGGTTTCTTTGAGTCCAGCCGGTCTTTGGAAGGTGGTCTCAGGGCTGCAGAACCTTTCATACAGGCATCTCTGTCTTCTATTACTTGGTCGATCTATCAGTCAGTATGGATTTAACCGTAATACAAAATGTTGGAAAAAGGTACTGTATCAGCCGATCCCAGGTGTTTCCAGTCTAGGGGTAATTGTAAATCTCCATCTATACTTCATTCTTCAGACAAAGACAATCACAGGCTCAGTATGGATTACACAAGAATATAAAAACTTGAAAAAGGGTAATGTTTTACAAGCGTTCAGCTGCATACAGTGTTGGTGTCATTTTAAATCTCCTTATATTTTACCAGAGTAAGACACAAACTCTCACAGGCTCAGTATGGATTACACCAGAATATAAAAATGAGAAAAAGGGAAATGTATTCGAAACATACACCAGTATACAGTGTTGTAGTACTTTGAAATCTTCGTTTATATTTCAGAATGAGTCAGCCAGTCCAGACTCTCCGCTAGAGGAAGGTAGATGGATAAAAGTACAGACGTAAAGTCGAGTGATTTCAGAAGTGTTGGAATTACTAATCATGGGAAAACCTCCCAGGAGAATTCGCAGAGGCAATGCTGACCCTCAATAACTTTAACTGTGGATACAGCTAAAACGCAAATTAGTGAAGAAAGGGTTGCTGTATCGCAGTAGCGTCGATCCCATAACCGTAACTCGTCTCCATCAAATTGTGATCACAGGGAGAGCTGTAGACATGGTCCTCACTGCCTATCAAGATCTGTCTGGTCACTTTGGAGTGCAAAACACAGAAGCTACAGGCCATAGGGGATTCTATTGGATTGCCATGAGAGGAGACATTGAAAAATGGTGGCAGGAATGTCACACGTCTGTGACTATGAAAAATGTGAAAAGGTGATCATAAAGCACCACTGTATCCGATTGGGAGTTGACTTCCATTACAAATGGTAGCCATTGGTAATCTGAGGGTAAAGGCCAGCAGGACAGGACATAGCTACATCTTAACCATCATCGATCAGTACACCATATTTGTAGTGGCCGTCCCTGTGAAGGATTTAACTGGCCAGACTACACAGTGGTGGAGCAGGGAGAGGTAAGTATTGCAAGTGCTGTGTCCCTGAGCAAGCAGGGGGGACCCACTCATGGGCGCCGGTACTGGCACAGGGGCCCTCATAGTACGCCAGTGTGTCTGACGGCGAGTGGGCCCCCCCACCGTTAGAGACACTTTATTGTACTATGAGAAGCCCTGTGCGAGTGCCGTCGCCCAAGGGTGGGGCCATACACCTGTTCAGGGCAACAGCACTTGCCCGGGTGCGGCAGGTGGTGACCCTGGTCCTGGGGTGGGGGGGCAGCCCATTTAGGGAGGTTTAAAAAATGGCATATGTTGGTGTGTAGCCTGGATTTTCAGCTGCTGCAAATGGAGGAATTGGAGAAGTCAGAGGAAGAGGAGGACAAAAGCGAGCCTTTCTTCTGGCAACCTATGTGTTATCAGGGGAGGGTGGGACAAAATCTTTTGAAACCCATGCATGGTTCATTTTAATGAAGGTTAGATCATCAACATTTTGGGTCGACAGACGGTCCTTTTTTCTGTCAAGATTGATCCAGCAGCACTGAAGACTCTTTCAGATAGCACACTACCAGCAGGGCAAGCGAGCTCCTGTAAGGTATATTGTGCCAATTCAGGCCATGTGTCCAGTTTTGAGGCCCAATAATCAAAGGGGAAAGACCTGTGAGGGAGAACCTCGATATGGGAAGAGAAGTAGTTTGTAACCATAGTTGACAACTGCTGTCTCCTGTCATTTGCAATCGATTCTGTATTAGCTGTCAAGTGCGCGGGACTTGAGAAATCAGACCACAACATGGTCAGCAAACCCCTGTCTCCAACGCCAGTTCGGCTGTGAGCCTCACGAACACCTCTTCCATTTTGCCCACTACGGCTCGTGGGAGAACCAGCTGCGCTGCTGCGTGCTGGGGATGCCTCAAACAACTGGTTTACCAGAGTTGGTTGTTTGTTAGCCAATATTAGCTCTAAGTTCTCCTGTGGCATAATGTTGTGTAATTTGCCTTTATAGTGTGGATCGAGGATGCTGGCCAACCAGTAGTCATCATCCCTCATCATTTTGGCAATGCGGGGGTCCCTTTTTAGGATCCGCAAGGCATAGTCACACATGTGGGCCAATGTTCCAGGTGTCAATGCTGCACTGTCAGTGGTGGGTGAAGGAGCACTTTCAGGCAAATCCACATCCCTCCAGTCACGCACAAACCCTGTACCTGACCTTAGCATGCCCACATTTTCTCTAGCCCCCTGAGAAGCATCCTCCTCCCCAAAATAATCATCCCCCTCATCCTCCTCCTCATCTTCCACTTCTTCCTCCACCTCGTCCACACCAGTTCCCTGACCAGACAATGGCTGACTGTCAAGGCTTCCCTTCTCCTCCTGTTGCTCCTCAGCTGCAGACGCCTGATCCTTAATGTGCGTCAAAGTTTGCATGAGCAGACGCATAAGTGGTATGCTCATGCTTATGATGGCGTCGTCTGCGCTTACCAGCCGTGTGCATTCCTCAAAACACTGAAGGACTTTGCAGAGGTCTTTCAGCTTTGACCACTGCAGACCCGACAATTCCATGTCTGCCCTCAAACTGCCTGCCCATGTATCCTCCCACAAATGCATTATGGCCTGCCTCTGTTCGCACAGCCTCTCAACCATGTGCAAGGTGGAGTTCCATCTTATAGCAACATCTATGATTAGGCGGTGCTTGGGGAGGTTGAGTGATTGCTGCAGCTTCTGCATACAACTGGAGTGGACGGTTGAGCGACGGATGTGCAAGCACAGTCTTCGCACCTTATGAAGCAGGGCTGTTAACTCCGGATTATTATTTAGGATGCACTGCACCACTAGGTTTAAGGTGTGAGCCAGGCAAGGTATGTGTGTGAGTTTTGAAAGGCCTATGGCTGCCACAAAATTCCACCCATTATCACTGACTACCTTGCCTGGCTCAAGATGTAGACTGCCCAGCCATGACTCAGTTTGTCGATGCAAGTAGTCGGCCAGTACCTCAGCGGTGTGTCTGCTGTCACCCAAACACATCATCTTCAACACAGCCTGCTGCCGCTTACCACTAGCTGCTCGATAGTGGGACACCTTGTGTGCAACACTGACATGTGGATGGAGTGCTCGTGCGACTGCGCTCTGTCGACGAGCTTTCGCTTCTGGAGGAGGAGGAGGAGGGTCGAATGCCTACAGCCAACTGTTTCCTATACCATGGGCTATGCAGCACTGTTCCACTGCCGCTGTCCCCTGTGGAGCCTGCATCCACCACATTAACCCAGTGCACAGTGATGGACGCGTAGCGGCCATGGCCATGCCTACTGGCCCGTGCATCTGTTGTGAGGTGCACCTTTCCACTCACTGATTGTTTTAATGCATGGACAATGCGGTCTTTAACATGCCGGTGGAGGGCAGGGATGGCTTTTCGAGAAAAGAAGTGCCGACTGGGTAGGTCATAGCATGGGACAGCGTAGGCCATGAGCTCTTGGAAAGCTTCGCCTTCTACCAAACGGAAGAGCATTATCTCTAATGAGATCAGTTTGGTAATGTAGGCGTTCAAAGCCAGTGTACGTGGATGAGAGGATGAGTACTTTCTTGTCCTACTCAGAGTGTCTGGTAGGGTGAGCTAGACTTGAGAGCTGCATATGGGGGAAAGAGCAATGGACATGACGGACTGAGAAGTGGTTGGTGATGGTGAGGGTGTTGGCCTAGATTCAGTGTTTCCTCGCAAAAATATTGTGATTGCCTGACTACTTTGGCCTAGCGACGACACCTCAACATATCTTGATGGTGGTGTGGTTAGCGGTGGCCTTACAGTGGGGGAAGCGATGGAGCGTTGCCGGCTAACTTCAGTCGGAGCAGGTGCACATGTGCTACCTGAGATTTTGTAGTCCGTCCACGCTTGCAAGTGCATGTTGGTTAAATGTCTAAGCATGCAACTGGTATTCAAATTTCTTCGATTTTTCCCTCTGCTAAAGGTCCTTCGGCACTTATTACAGATAACCTTTGCGTCATCAGTAGGATTTTGTTCAAAAAAAGAGCCACACTGCACTCTTCCTACTATGGTACAAATTTTTAGGGCTTGCATGCTGTGCTAATTTGACCGTCTGGCCAAGCGGTCCTGCAACTCTTTTAGTTTTCTTAGCAAGTTTTTTAACAGCTATGGGCCTGCCGGATAACCGCTGCTGCGATGACGATGCCTGCTGCAGATCCTTCTCCTGTTGTGACCTATTGTCACCAGCACCCTCTTCCCCCAATGGATGCCAATCCAGGTCAACAACTGGGTCATCCATGATCTCGTCTTCAATGTCATCTGCACCTGTCTTTGTACCTTCCTCTGTGTCACCATGTAGGGTGGTATATTATGCGGGAAGGGGCACCTGAGTTTCATCAGGGTCTGATTTGGGTTCAGTAGACTGCGAGGGCAATGTAGTGCTGTGGGTGAATGTACCAGCAGAATCATCTAGCAGTGGCTGTGCATCAGTGCACTCCATGTTAGATTCATCTTGGACTGGGGAATTCAGGATTTGACTTGATAACCCAGGAATGGTATGTGAAAAGAGCTCCATAGAGTAATCTGAAGTGTGTGCTGCCGCATCCTTCACTTTTGGTGTGGGTGAAGGACACAAGGAAAGATGTTGTTCCTGACCAGAAGCCTGCACTGACGACTCTGTGCTTGCAGTTTTTGTAACTTCAGAAGAGGAGGCAATGGAGCTGGAGGCTGTTTCGGCAATGTAAGCCAAAACCTGTTCCTGATGCTCCGGCTTTAAAAGCGGTTTACCTACTCAACAAGATATGGCCTTACCAGAACCTTGTCTGATGACAAATGCACATATAGCAGGATGCAGCTGGCCTCCACTAATAGAGGCAAGGGGCAGCTCAGGTGCAAACTACTGATAAAAACAGCCACCCCACACCTTACAAACCATGGTGGGGTTGGCTGCCTAGTAGGAAAAATGCACATAGATAAGGCTTGCATAGGACGTCAGTCACACATATATAAGTGTGATGCATAGTGTCTGGCTTGCAACCTATTAATGACGCCCATAATATTAGCAGGCGGGCTGCTACAGCACTAAATAATGCAACACACAGTGACAGACGCCCCAATAGACCAAGCCACCAAAAAGAGGCCAGACTGCATCCTGCAAAAAATGATGTAAGTGCAAAAAAAAAATTAATGCATACAATGAGTACATTAAATGAGGTATTGGTTAATATTTTTGCCAAAATAGATATATGAGCACTCAGCACGGTGGCTCAGAGGTTAGCGCTGAGTCCTGGGTTCGAATCCCACCAAGGACAACATCTGCAAGGAGTTTGTATGTTCTCCCTGTGTTTGCGAGGCTTTCCTCCGGGCACTCCGGTTTCCTCCCACACTCCAAAGACATACTGATAGGGAATTTAGATTGTGAGCCCTACCGGGGACAGTGATGAAAATGTGTGCAAACTGTAAAGCGCTGCGGAATATGTTAGCGCTATATAAAAATAAAGATTATTATTATTATCAGCAGATCTACAGTGATGTGAACAAGTATTTGCCCCCTTCCTGATTTCCTATTATTTTGCATATTTGTCACACGTAAATGTTTCCTATCACCAAACAAATTTAAATCTTAGACAAATATAGCACAAGTAAACACAAAATGTGATTTTAATTGAAGTTCCTTATTAGCGGTAAAAGAAATCAAAACCTACAGGGCCCTGTGTGAAAAAGTGAGTGCCCCTTATCCTAATAAACTTGCCGCCTAAACCTAATTCTTAGATTGCTTATTTTGATGCTGTCTAATTAAAGCTATGTTGCAATAGACTTTTTTTTCTATCTGCTCTTATCTATTATAGTATACAGCTAGTTTCCATAGAGCCAGGACTCTAGTGCCTGGCTGAAAGTGCACTACTTACATTCCAGGAGAGGGGTTAACAATGAACATCCCAATCAGCTCTCTGGAGCCCTCTGATTTGTAGGTTCACCTCGCTCTCCTCTCTCCCTTTTATCTTCTGAAGAAACACAGCTATAAATCACCAGCCCAGAAGCTTTCATAGCAGGTGTAAAGACAAGGATAACAATGTAGACTGAAAACAAACCACTGATATCTGAATGTGTTGCAGCAGAACTTGTGCTGGGTTTTATGCTTCTACTAATCTTATAGTTCTATTTACCAGAGCTGTCACTCAAGGAGGAGTGCCCGCCTTGCTAGAAAAAAAGGAAGTAAGGAAACTGTAAGGAGACTACATTGCTTTGAACTGCTCAAGACCTAACTTGAGAATACCTCTTTAAGAAGACATCATGACAGTCTTATATATTTTTTGGCTATTTCAGATTTGTCCACCAGTATCGATCTGTGGAGAATCAAGTTGAATTCAAGCGATATATTGGTAAATGCTGCAGCTATATAGTCACTCGATGTGACTGTAAAGAGATTGATCTGTGATATACTGCAATATTAGCACTTTAATAACTGTACTTTTTTAGTTTTTACAGACTGCAAACAGGGAGGGTCAGTATTAAACCACTCATTGTTTGTTGTCCAACTAAAACCAAATTCTTAATTCAAATTGTGTCACTGAACGTGTGGTTCCTGTGTATATGAAGCGCAAGCTTTCTTTTAAAGGGAAATATCCATAATCTCAAAACTTAGACACAACTGTGTGACTATCAAAGTATGCACAAGTATGCTAAAATAGTTTTTAGCCCATGTCATTGCTCTAACAGTTGAATATTAGACGGGTACACATGGCTGACACAAGGAATTTCGGGGCCCCATAATGGCAAAATTTCTGGGCCCATTTTTGACTCCGCCCAGGGTCCACCCAAGCTCCGCCTCCAACACTCGAACCTTCCACAGTCCCACCACCCACTCATAGAAAGACTTCCCATCTGCACCCCTTCCTCACCAATCACACATTATCAGTTCCCATCTGACACCTGGTCACATACATAAACAGCAACTTTTGTTTTGGCTATGTTTTCCTAAAAGATTTTTTTTAAGCCGACACCACGACAAGGTACAATTTTTTGAGCGAGCCCTACTCTACTCTAACCTATTAAATATTTGTTAAAATATCCTATACTCTTTTTAAGGGAATGTATCACATACATTTTTTAAAATGAACAATAATACCACATATATAGAATCACAGAATCGTAGAGTTGGAAGGGACCGCCTGGGCCATCTGGTCCAACACCCTGCTCAAAGCAGGATTCGCTAAATCATCCCAGACAGATGTCTGTCCAGCCTCTGTTTGAAGACATCTATTGAAGGAGAACTCACCACCTCTCATGCAGCCTGTTCCACTCATTGATCACCTTAACTGTCAAAAAGTTTTTTCTAATATCTAAACTGTGTCTCCTCCCATTCAGTTTCATCCCATTGCTTCTAGTCTTTTTCCTTGTGCAAATGAAAATAAATCTGATCCTTCTAAAATGTGACAGCCCTTGAGATATTTGTAGACCATTATTAAGTTTCCTCTCAGTCTTCTCTTTTGCAAGCTAAACTGTTGTGAATGGGTCACCGAGGAGGACAACAAAAAGCCAAGTCCCAGAAAACCAGAGAGGTTGGTAACTATGCAGATTGCAGATCCCTGATCCTATCCACACAACTAGCAGTAGCAGTGGAGCGTTCCTACAATGATCTAGATGCCTCATCACCGCCGGAGGACTACATAAGCCTAAAGCAAGAAAAGGGGAAAACTAACTGCCCCAGAGCAGACCCCAAAGGAATAGACAGCCCCCACACATGTATTGACCGTGAAACAAGATGAAAACACAAACACAGGTAGGAAAATAGGCTGAGCAAATGATGGGGCCCAAACTAACTATAAAAGATAGGAAAGGAAAGACACTGTCTGCAATCTGCCAAAAACCCTACAAAAATAATGTCCAACACTTTTGATAACAAAATTAACCCTGAAGTCACTAGACTTCTCCCACTATATCAGCACTCTGAAATATTCTGAGACAGAGCAAAAAAGAGGCCAAACTAATAAGGGACTAAAAAGCAAATTGGCAAATACAGATAAATAAGAGTGGAAATTCAGCACAGCCCCAGCCGGGGCTGGCTGAACACACAAAAAACTGAATAGACTAACAAAATCAAGTGTGAACATTAGCAAAAAGCACTTAGCTTTGATAAGGCTGGAACAGAGCTGAAAACCAAGACCTGAGAAGCCAGAAGCAATCACCAGCACTGACTTAGGGCGTCGGCTGTCTTAAATCCAGTCTAAGATTCCTGAAGTTCAATCGTCATCCTCATTATCAGGTGGTGGATCACTACTGATTAAATCAGCCTCACCACCTCCTGTTACCACCAGAGGGAGTCTGGAAGTAGAACTCACTACTGGTGGACCAGAGAATGAACTCACAACACTAAACATTCCCAAATCCTGCAACGTTTCCTCATAAGACAGGGTTTGCAGACCGGTCACCATTCTGGTCGCTCTTTTCTGAACTTGCTCCAGTTTGTTCATGTCTTTTTTAAAATGTGGTGCCCAAAACTGGTCACAGGATTCCAGATGAGGTCTGACCAAAGAGGAGTAGAGGGCAATAATGTCTTCACGTGATCTAGACTGTATGCTTCAGTTAATACATCTTAGAATTGCATTTGCATTTTTTGCTGCTGCATCACACTGTTGACTCATATTCAGTCTGTGATCTATTAGTATACCTAAGTCTTTTTCACATGTGCTGTTGCTTAGCCCTATTCCTCCCATTCTGTATATGCTTTTTTCATTTTTATTGCCCAGATGTTGTACTTTGCATTTTTCCCTGTTAAAAACCATTCTGTTAGTTGCTGCCCACTGCTCCAGTTTATTTATATCTTTTTGAATCCTCTCTTCTCTAGTATTAGCTATCCCTCCTAGCTTTGTGTCATCAGCAAATTTAATCAGTTTACCCTCAATTCCTTCATCTAAATCGTTGATAAAGATGTTGAACAATACAGGGCCCAGGACAGAGCCCTGTGGTACCCCACTTGAGACATTCTTCCAACTGAATGTGCAGCCATTTACGACCACTCTTTGGGTCCGATCACTAAGCCAGTTATGAATCCACCTAATAGTTGCCTTGTCCATTCCATACTTAGTCATTTTTTCAATAAGGATTGTGTGAGATACTTTGTCAAATGCTTTGCTGAAGTCAAGATATACTATATCTACAGCATTTCCCTGAACCAATCAGTGACACTGTCATAGAAGGAAATTAAGTTAGTCTGACATGACTTATTAGTTACAAACTCATGCTGACTCCGTTTAATAACTTCATTCTTATCCAGGTACTGACATATACTGTATGCTGTTTAATAATTTGTTCAAAGGTCTTTCCTGGTATAGAAGTCAGACTCACCGTCCTATAGTTGCCTGGGTCCACCTTCTTCCCATTTTTGAAGATAGGAACAACATTTGCTCTTCTCCAGTCTTCTGGGACTGCTCCTGTTCTCCACAAATTTTCAAAGATTATGGAGAGGGGTCCAGAAATTTCTTCTGCTATCTCCTTCAGTACTCTGGGGTGTAATTCATCTGGACCTGAAGACTTGGATTCATTTAGGTTAGCTAAGTGTTTCCTCACTAGGTTTCTGTTTATAGATATCCTGGATTCTTCTATTCCCCTAATAGGACAGTGAAGAATAGTTGATGTTACATTTCCTTTCTGAGAGAAAACAGATGCAAAATAGGAATTTAAAAGTTCGGCCTTCTCAACATCCTGTCTTACCATTTCATCATTTCTATCCTGTAAAAATCCTATAGCATCTTTGACTTTTCTTTTACTTTTGACATATCCCCAAATTCCTTTATTATTGTTTTTGACATCTCTTGCAAGCCTCAATTCATTGTCGGATTTAGATAATCTGATTTGTGCCCTGCAGGTTCTGCAGACAACATTATATTCTTCTTTAGATATGCCTCCCTCTTTCCATTTTATAAACATTTCTTTCTTACTTTTTAGCATGTGCTTAAGTTCTGTGTTCATCCATCCTGGTTTCCTTAAATGCTTCCTATTCTTCCCTCTTTTCGGAATTGTTAACGATTGTGCTTTGAGAATTTCATTTTTCAATATTTCCTGTCCTTCCTGGACATTTTTTTCCTTAAGGATATCCAACCTTTGGATCCCTCCAATTCTCTTTCTGAATCCCTTAAAATCTGCCTTTCTGAAATCTAACCTTGACGTCTGAGTCTTCACAGGTCTTCCTCCTCTAGTTATCCAAAATTCTAAAATAGCATGGTCGCTACCTCCTAGGGTCCCAGCCACTTTTACGTCCTCAACCATTTCCTCCCTGTTTATAAGGATTAGATCCAAGGTAGCAGTTCCCCTTTTTTTCTCCCCTGCCTTTTGGAAGATAAAGTTGTCAGCAAGAGAGGAGAATTTCCTTGACCTGTTTGTGTTGCCTGAGAGAGATTCCCAACAAATGTCTGGATAGTTGAAATCTCCCATGGCAACTATGTCATATTTTTTGGAGAACTTGGCCATTTGATGCATAAAGAGTTCATCCATATCTTCAGCTTGCACAGGTGGTCTGTAGTAAATGCCTACAATGGTGTCCTTTCCATTTTTCTGTCCTTGTATTTTTACCCAGTTTTCACAGAACTCCCTGTCTCTGAAGCTTCAATCTCTGTGCAGATATACGCGTTTCTAACATACAATGAGACACCTCCTCCTCGTTTATCAAGTCTGTTTCTTGAAAATAAGTTGTATCCTTGTAGCCTTGTATTCCAATCATGTGTATTATCCCACCAAGTTTCAGTGATTCCAATGACATCATATTTCTTTTCCTGCGTTAGGAGTTCCAATTCTCCTTGTTTGTTGCCCATGCTTTATGCATTAGTATAGAAACATTTTAGTTTGTGATTGGTTTCTCTTTCTCTAATATTTTTATTATTTAGATTTTTTTTGTCTTTGTTCTTTCCTCCCACTTCTAATAGCAGCGTTCTCAATAGTATTTGTCAGGTGTATGGCTTTTTCTGGCCTTTTGCTTCCCTTCCCACATTGTTCTAGTTTAAAGCTCTCCTGATGAGTGTAGCAAGGCGACTTCCAAATACATGTTTTCCAGTCTTTGTAAGGTGCACCCCATCTCTAGCAAATAGTCTATCGTAAAGGTAATTCACTCCGTGATCCAGAAATCCAAATCCTTGCTCAGGGCACCATCGACGTAGCCAGTTGTTCACCTGCAGAATCTTATTCCACCTCCTTGTTCCATGGCCATCCACTGGGAGGATGGAAGAGAAGACCACCTGTGCTCCCAGTTCTTTCACTTTCTTAAACAATATTTTTATTGAAAAGATTTTCCATAACAAAATATAAACATACATCTATATAGTTCTTTCACTTTCTTTCCTAAGTTTTCAAAGTCACTGCAGATGGTTTCCAGGTAATTTCTTGCTGTGTCATTTGTCCCCACATGTATTAGCAGGAATGGGTAGTCATCAGTAGGTCTGAAGATTCCTGCTATCCTGTCAGACACATGTTTAATTTTTGCATCTGGAAGACAGCACATTTCTCTTGAGGTCATATCCGGTCTGCAGATAGCGGCCTCTGTTCCTCTCCCCCATGACCACCACTCTCTGTTTCTTCTTCACAACATTTTTCTTTCTCCATCCAGGAGGATTCTGAAGATGT
This sequence comes from Dendrobates tinctorius, assembly GCF_039654945.1. Lineage (NCBI taxonomy): Eukaryota > Metazoa > Chordata > Amphibia > Anura > Dendrobatidae > Dendrobates > Dendrobates tinctorius. The sequence continues at coordinate 6,844,981 of NW_027361789.1, read as the reverse complement.
ACAAGGTTGCTGTTTGTGGGCAAAGTCTTATCCTGATGTATTTCTTCATCGTTCTCCTGCGTAAAAGCCTGGTACTGGTTCCTTAGCACTATGGGCGCTGACTGCCTCCCGATCCTCCTGCTTCTCTGGGTCACATGTTTCCATACCTCTGTTTCTTCAGGTGCACTTCAAATTCCTTCTCTTTCTGCAACATGAAGAGATAATTCTGCTCTGTCTAAGAACTCTTCACCTTCCTTAATGATCTTCAATATAGCTAACCTCTCTTCGAGATTTTGCAACTTTCATTTGTGGCATGTGAAGTTTGGCTTTTCCACTGGTAAGTCTGTGAACATGAAGCAAGAAATGCAGCTCACCAAATGGCTCCTGGACTCTTCCATATTGTTATTGTTAAAGAGATTTCAAACCGATGAAAAATGAGCCAAAATTATCGGCGCACGGTTTACCGATTTCCTCTTTTCATCTGCAACAAAATCCAGTGATCATTGAGCTCAAGGAGACTCTTCACTTATCCCAGAAGGCACTGGGAATATGCAAATTCTCTCCTCAGGACTCTTCCCCTGGTTTTTTACAAGGGACAAATACGGCCACACCATAACCAGACCACATATTACCACCACATAGTTACCAAATAATACCACATACAAGGGACAAATACTGCCACACCATGGCCAGACCAAATATTACCACCACAAAGTTACCGAATAATGCCACATACAAGGGACAAATACTATCACACCATGGCCACACCAAATATTACCACCACAAAGTTACCCGATAATATCACATACAAGTAACAAATACCACCACACTATGGCCAGACCAAATATTACCACCACATAGTTGCTGAATAATACCACATACAAGGGACAAATACAACCACATCATGGCCAGACCACATATTACCACCACATACTGTAGTTACCGAATAATACCACATACAAGGGACAAATATGGCCACACCATGGCCGAACCACATATTACTACTCCATAGTGACCAATAATACCACATACAATGTACAAATACTGCCACACCATGTTCAGACCACATATTACAACCCCATAGTAATTGAATACTACAATACTGATCATTAATTAAAAAACACAATACAAATTTTACCATAAGTGCCATTATACACAGGAGCTCTGTATATAGTATCACTGCGCAAATAATACAGTGATCATCGGTGACATTATACACAGGAGCTCTGTATATAGTGTCAGTGCACAGATAATACAGTGATCAACGGTGACATTATACACAGGACCTCTGTATATAGTATAAAGTGTATAGTGTCAGTGTACAGATAACACATTGACTCACCAGTGACATCTCTAGTTGAAGTCCTTCATCTTCATCCAGCACACACCGAAGTCACTTCTTCCAGCCAGCACTTGTCTCTGCAGAAAATAACACAGTTATGCAGAGCACATTCCCCAATTTTCCCCCAACTACTACACTATGCCAGATGAAGAAAAAAAAGTGACCGTGTTGCCATGCACAGTAACAGGGCCTCTCCTACCCCCACAATGAAAGCAGTATCCTCAAAAATAATAGCCTTTAGTTACCTCCTATTATAATAATATCCCAGATTCTGCACCCCACGTAGCCTCCCATTCTGGATCTCATGTGACCTCCCATTCTGCCCCATGTTTCTCCATGTTGCCCACATGTCCCTCCATATTACCCCTTAGCTATCCATAGTAGTATAATGCACCCCATAGTCATATATAGTAAAATAATGCACCCCATAGTCATCCATAGTAGCATAATGCACCCCGTAGTCATCAATAATAGTATAATGTACCCCATAGTCATACATAGTAGTATAATGCAGCGTCATAGTCATACATAACATATAATGCACCCTCATAGTTATATATACTAGTATAAAGCACCTACATAGTCATATACTGTATAATAGCATAATACACCCCATAGTCATATATAGCAGTATAATGCACCTCCATAGTAGTATAATGCAGCCCCATAGTTGTATAATGCATCACCATAGAAGTATAATGCACCTCTATAGTAGTATAATGCAACCCCATAGTAGTATAATGCACCTTAATAGTAGTATAATGCAGTCGTGTAGTAGTATAATGCACCCCCATAGCAGTATAATGCACCTTCATAGTAGTATAATGCACCCACATAGTAGTATAATGCACCCCATTAGCAGTATAATGTAACTCCATATTAGCAAAAATACATCCCCATAGCAGTATAATGTATCTCCATAGTAGTTTAATGCACCCCATAGTATAGTGCAGCCCCATGGCATTATAATGCACCCCTACAGTAGTATATTGCACCCCCATAGTAGTATAAGCACCCCCCATAGCTGTATAATGCAGCCCCAAAGTAGTATAATGCACCCCATAGTAATAAAATGCACCTCCATAGCAGTAGTATAATGCATCTCCATAGTAGTATAATCCACCCCCATAGAAGTATCATGCATGCCCATAGCAGAATAACGCACTCTATAGTAGTATAATGCACCCTCACAGTGGTATAATGCATCCCAATAGTAGTATAAAGCAACCCCCATAGCAGTATATTGCAACCCGAGTCATAGTATAATGTTCTTCCATAGAAGTGTCATGCACCCCCATAGTAGTATAATGCACCCCACAGTAATATAATGCACCCCCATAAAAGTATAATGCACCCCATAGCAGTATACTGCATCCTCACAGTAGTATAATGCACCCCCATAGCAGTATATTGCACCCCCATAGCAGTATAATGCAGCCTCACAGTAGTATAATGCACCCCCATAGTAGCATAATGCACCCTCACAGTAGTATAATGCACCCCTATAGCAGTATATTGCACCCCCATAGCAATATAATGCATCCTCACAGTAGTATAATGCAACCCCATAGTAGTATAATGCACTCTCACAGTAGTATAATGCACCCCCGTAGTATAATGCACCCCCATAGTAGTATAATGCACCCCCATAGTGTAACAAGGGTAACCGGGGGAGGGGTAGTAGTGGCTGAGTTATTTAAAGATACAGTACATAGTCAGAGTCCACTGAGAAAATTGTCAGTGATCATCTCCCCCGGGCCCTTGTACTTAGACAGACGGGACCAGCACAGCTTTTCCCCACAGGTTACCTTCTCTTCCTCTGGTCACAGGAGTCCAGGCAAATAAGAGTCTGGAAGGAAGCCATTGTCCATCGGGAAATAACATTTAATGAACAGGGATGGTATATAATAAGAAAGAGTACAACACTGGATTTACTGATCTCTCCCTGCACTCTCCACAGCCGCACCCACAGCAGCTGCAGCAGCTGAAGATTTACAGTAGTCCACGTGCTGGGATAACCCCTTCAGAAGCGGGGGCCCTTCTAGAATCCTGGGGCCCGTGTTGCAGTCTTTAGTCCTTAATCTTCAATCCTTAGTCCTCAGTCCTTAGCCCCGGGAAACAGACCTCTCCCGTCCAGGGGGTCTGGCAGTGTCCCGTCTGCAATACACGTCTGCCCTGGTCAACGTATCCGGACAGTTCTGAGAAAGCAGTAGCTTCTTTTTTCCTTGTGGATGCAGGTCCAGATCCCTTATTTAATTACTTCTGTCCCTAACTAGACAGGCATTAAAGGGGAAACATACACATTACAATACAGTCCATTACAAGGCATAACACATACAGCTCTGGAAAATATTAAGAGACCACCACATCAAAACCCTTTCATGGGCAGCCCATTCTCCAGACCTGAACCCTATTGAAAACCTCTGGAATTTAATCAAGAGGGTGATGGATAATCACAAGCCATCAAACAAAGACGAACTGCTTAAATTTTTGCGCCAGAAGCAGTGTGAAAAACTGGTGGCAAGCATGCCAAGACGCATGAAAGCTGTTTTTAAAAATCATGGTTATTCAGCAAAATATTGATTTCACAACTCATCCTGAATTTTTTTTAATTTTTAGAAAAAAAATGCAAAATTTATTGCTTGGAAATTCGGAGACTTGTTGTCAGATGTTTATAGACTAAAAGAACAATTTACATTTTACTCAAAAATATACCTATAAAGAGAAAAATCAGACAAACTGAACATTTGAAAGTGGTCTCTTAATTTTTGCTAGAGCTGTATATGAAACATTACATGTACATAAAAGTGCACGGGGGGTCACACTGAGAAGAGGGAGCAACTGATGGGACCTTGTACCCCCTTACAATAGTTGTATAATGCACCCCCATAGCAGTATAATGCACCACATAGTAGTATAATGCAAACCCATAGTAGCACAAAGAACCTCCATAGTAGTAAATTGCAACCACATAGTAGCATAATGCACCTCCACAGCAGTATAATGCACCCTCACAGCAGTATAATGCACCCCCATAGTATAATGCAGCCCTACAGTAGTATAATACACCCCAATAATAGTATCATGCATCCCCATAGCAGTATAATGCACGCAACATTAGTATAATGCACCCCCATCGTATAATGCAACCTCACAGTAATAAAATGCACCCCATAGCTGTATAATGCACCCATATAGTAGTATAATGCAGCCCCATAGTAGTATAATGCATCCTCATAGTAGCATAATGCACCCCATAGCAGTATACTACACCCCATAGTAGTATAATGCACCCTCATAGTAGTATAATACACCCCCATAGTAGTATAATGCACCCTGACAGTAGTAAAAAGCACCCCCATAGTAGTGCAATGCACCCCTATAGTAGTATAATGCTCCCCCAAAATAGTATAATGCTCCCCCAAAGCAGTATAATGAACCCTCAAAGTAGTATAATGCACCTCCATAGTAGTATAATGCACCCCCATAGTAGTATAGTGCGCCATGTAGTAATATAATGCACTCTCACATTAGCATAATGCACCCCCACAGTAGTATAATGCACCCCCCATAGCAGTATAACGCACACCATAGTAGTATAACGCACCCCCATAGCAGTATAATGCACCTTCACAGTAGTATAATGCACCCCCATTGTAGTATAATGTACCCCATAGTAGTATAATGCACCCCCATAGCAGTATAATGTAGCAGTATAATCTGAGGACGGGCCCCATAGGACAGTAAGGACAGTAATGCCCTGAGGGTGGCCCTGCGCATACACATACCACCTGAATACAGCGGTCAGCTGCCTGTGCTTCCTTGTGGGAATTGATAATTACCTAGATTTTTTGTTCTCTTACTATATTGTAAAAGCACATGGCTATGTTTTTTTTTCCTGTTTCTCACCATTAGGCCGGGGTCACACTTGCAAGTGTGATGCGAGAAACTCGCGCGAGTCTCTCCCGTCAATACCCGGCACTGCTCTGTTCTGAACCGCCGGTGACAATGCCAGGTATTTAGGTGAGTTTCTCGCATCGCACTCACAAATGTGACCCTGGCCTTAAATTAATAGTTCTCTTTATTTTTTGGAATAAATATTTTAATTATCTACTTTAAATATCGTACACCCCATGACCATTGGCGCCACATGATCATTTCTAGTTATGAACCTACTTGAAGCATCTTCACAATCTAGCATTTTAAGATTGGTAGAAGAGGGAGGATCATCAATGTTTTAACAAAAAAAAGATTAAAAATGATAAAAGCAGCACGGTGGCTCAGTGGTTAGCGCTGCAGCGCTGGAGTCCTGGGTTCGAATCCCACCAAGGACAACATCTGCAAGGAGTTTGTATGTTCTCCCCGTGTTTGCGTGGGTTTCCTCCGGGCACTCCGGTTTCCTCCCACATTCTAAAGACATACTGATAGGGAATTTAGATTGTGAGCCCCATCGGGGACAGTGATGAATGTCCATGTGTGTAAACTGTAAAGCGCTGCGGAATATGTTAGCGCTATATAAAAATAAAGATTATTATTATTATAAAAAACAATAAAAGTTTAACAACTTTTTATTTAGGGTTAAACATTTTTTTGTTAACGGTGGGAGAATATTAAAGCAAAAACATCTCCCCATTCCCTGAAACAGATAAAAAAGTGAAAGAAGGAACAGTTATCCAAATTTTACTTTTTGTCTTCTTTCAATATTCCATTACGGCAATGGTATACCAAATAACTATTCTGTTATCTGTTGCTAAATTTTACACAGTGTTCCTACCTCCTGGCAGTAGTTTTTATAAGGTCATTTTTGGCTAGGGAAAATTCAACTGATTTATCCAAAAAATTTGTAAATAAATTCCTACAGTAAATAGAGACATTTATCTGTGCAGATCTACTTTGCCACACCTGTTAAATTGTCAAATTGGAGACACATGTATGCATACTGGTATTACAGACATATTTCAGTTGAGTTATCATTTTTGTGTATCACGTAAACCCTTTCCAGTGCTTAGCATAACTGGTTGATGTCATTTTCTATCAGTCTTGACTAAGTTTGTCAACAAAGTTTAGAAATTAATAAAACATTTTTTTTTGTATCCAAAATGTATGCTAAATCCAAACTTGCCACAGGCAATGGGCAAGGTAGGTTAAAGAAAAAAAAAATCTAATATCATGGATAAAAATGTCTTCGCCACTAGCAGCAGCACAACTGACACTGCTGGCAACATAACAAATACAAGTCACATTTCCTCCACATTTTCCCTTGGGCAAGTCTATTAGTGGGGAGGAAGCAGAGGGCATAGTAAAGTATATGTCCTATTGTCCTATTACTCATTTCAATCACTACTTGATGATGTAGCCACTGACAGCGACACCATGAACTGGAGTCAGTATTCTGCTAAATTCACCTCCTACGCCATCATAACACTTAATGTTGTACGTAGTTGAACTTCCAATCCATCAAAGACACCTATTTTGATTCTACGTCATATTCTTTTACCCCACGGCAACCTGATGACTAAGAAACATAATACACCAGAAAAACTTCTTCCAGTTGATATTTTTTGAAAGCAATGAATAGTCAATTATTGTTATCAGAAGACAGGGTCCTGGAGGAGATGGAGAGCACCATTCTAATGCCCAGCTGTGTTGCAGGTTCTGATACCAGTGGTGGTATGAGCACTAAGAATCAAGGCAAATATTGGGGTGAGAATCAGGTGGGGTGCAAGAGTGCTGTTTATTTCACACATGGAGGCATTTGTTGGCTGAAACTGGGATGCTGATGAAGATGATGATTCTGTGGTGGACCAAACCTGGTTATTAATTAGGATTGAAGAGGAGAAGTTGAGGTAATCAGAGGAAGAGGTTGCTGACATTGGTGATATACATTGCATGCAATGTTCATCAAAAAGATCCTTTGGGCCAAATTAGCTTTTTATTCTGTCGGAAGGAACGCATATTCCATGTGTTGTCCAAATCCTAAAATTAATAAAGCAACATTTCTTTCCAAAGAAGAAAAAAAGGGTTTTCAGAGCACTATCAAAACCTGGCTGCCAGAGCGCCACCTGGTTTGCGACATTGTAATCTGTTGGAATTCAATACTGCAGCTTTTGTACAAACAACATAAAGCAGTGACAGACTACATCCTAAAGTTGCAAAATTGGAGCATGGTTACTTTAAGATCTGACTTTGACAGTTAATGAAAGATGCATGTCCCCTACTGAAGCCCTTTGAAAAGATGACAAAATTTGTCAATAGGGATGTGTGGAATCAACTATACATTCCAGCTAATATTTATCTTACAAAAAACACTCACTAGTATGCAAGAAGTAATGGAGAACACCAATTTGCACTCGGTCAACATCACCCTGTGTCAGTTAGGGACCCTCAAGCTCCATGTCAAATACTGTAAGATTTGAAAGAGGGCGATAATCATTAGCAAGTAAATGTGAGGGGAACATAGACTTGGCACAGTCAGGGAACAAGACAGACAGTCAGAGTTAAAATGAGGATGATGATGCTGGCCATGACAACCTACTGTCACAGCAGTTTTTTGGCAATGAAACCACTGGGCCCTCAGTTGTACTGAGAAGCATGGCAAGCTGTGTAGCAAAGCACAGAAACACGGGATCCAGTGATGGACCGGAGGCAGAGCAAGGGTGGACAGGTTTATATACAGGGGAATACTCCATGCAGGGAGGTAAAGAGTTAAACAGTTTGAATGGCAAAGTGAAGTACAACGGTACAAATAACGACACTTCGGTAGCAAGCGTATCAGGAAGTCCTAACACTGCAGCTCCTGCTGCAAACTCAATAGCGCCAGCAATGGCGGGCGCAGTGCCTTTTCTAGAATGGAACTGTAGTCGCTGGTCCGTCTTCTGGCAGCAGTGGTCGGTCTCTGGTCAAGTAGTGTACAGCACCTGGTTCTCTCTGGAGGTCACTGGACATACACTACACATCCCGTTCTCCCTGATCCCTGCTGTTGGCGGCGGGCTACGCTGATCTACTTAGTGCTGGTGCTCCCGGCCACAGCACTACTCTCGGTTGCTTCTGCAACACCCGACTCGGCTCTGTGTACACGGCTCTGCTCTGCATGGCTTTCTCTATCTGGATTACTGCTGGGCACACTGTTTCCCTCAGCACAGCAGTCCCTGCCCTTCTGGTCAACTTCAAACCGCCCTGTCGCAGTGCTGGTACTCTGTGTCGGGCTGGGGAGCGGAGCACACTGCTCACCTGACTGCAAACTGCTCTGCCCAGGTGCACTTTTTTTCTCCTCTTCCGCACCTCCTCTGACAGCAGGAAGCCCCTCCTCTCTAGAGCTTCCCCCAGGCAACAGGGGAAAGTCTGTCTTACTCAGGCTTCCTCCTGGGAACAATGGATGCAGCCTTTCTAGTTCCAAACCCAGCACACAGGTACCCTCTGCCTTGACACCCCCCTACATTACCCCTCTCTTGCCATTCCACGGGAGAGAACTCTTTATACTCCATTATGCTCTTCTGAGGGCCGATAGATGCCCATAATTTTCGCAACCACTCCTGCCTTCCTGGCTCCATCTTCTGCCAATAAGGCTCATTACAAGTTCTCCAAATTTTGGGTAGTGGCAGAGAACAGGAGTTCATGTGGGTTCCATGGAGCAGCAATCTTCTGAGTCCACATATGGCGGGTCAGGATATTCTCCCTCTTCATTATCCATAGCTGCCAGAGGCAATGTCTCAAGACCCAAGACCTTCTTCCTCTTCACAGTCTACTAATTCTGGTGGTGGTACCTCAGGGGCATCTTGCAATTCTTCCAATGGATCAGGGTCCCTTGAGCTGGCGGGCGGCAAACTTTCCACTTCAGAGGATGAGATTAGTGTCTCTTCCTTCTCATAAACGGGAATTGTAGGAGCGGGCATCTCGGGAGCACTTGTCATCTTTTCTTCTCTGTCAGTAGTTTGTGGTGGGCAAGGTAGTGTTTTACTCCGGTGGACCACTCGGGCAGACATCCCTTCCTCTCCTTCAGGTAGAATCTCACAGATGGGATCTTCGAATCCAGGTTGGAGTTTCACCAGACTCGCCTTCATGCGCCTGGAGAGCACAGACATCTCACCGTGGACAGTCGACACCTTCTCCATCTCTTCTCGGCATCCGGCATCGTGGCTCTGTCTGGCTCTAGGTGCAGCTCCTCTCCTCTCGCCATACCATTTGTTCTCACCAATTATCAGTACCTTCGGACAGGTGAATAAATCTTCGCTGTCGACTGTCTTGGGTCGAGCAACTTCTGGACAGGTGTCCCAGTTGTCCACACGTCCAGGACTTTCTTCTGTGCCTCTCTGGTGGGCGCTTCAGTCTGGATCGTTGGCCTCTGCGGGAAGCTTATCCCATCTGCGATCGTTCTTCACTCCATGACCTGGAAGCAAATATAGGGGAACTGCTGGAGTACTTCTGATGCTCCGCACCACTCCTCTAACTTCCTTTATTTTTTTCTCCGAGTTACCTTGGGGTATGATGCTGAGCTCCAAGACAGCAACAAGGGTTTTCTCCAGGCCTTCGATTTCTTCCCAAATTTTTCCAATTCCTTGTTGTAATTCGTGGGACCACTTTGGCTCTTCCTTGTTCGGGGTGGGTACTCTGCAACACCGGACCATCCCTGTCAAGGCTGCAATCCCCTGCTCCTGCTTGCGTATATGCGCTTCACTCTCCACTTCAGCAAACGTCATGCGCAGGTTTGTCCGCAAGCGCTCCCGCAAAGTCTGCTTTACAGCACGTCTCACAAGCCTGTCACCAATTAGTCTCGCAGCACTAGGTCAGGGGGTCCTACGCCTGCGCCGTCTTTCTTAATAATGGCAGTGTGGATTTCCTGTAGCACGTTCATATACTGCATCACAGTCTCCCCTCTTTGAATACGCCTAAATAAATGCATGCATAACTCCCCTACATCTGTGGGGTCACCATGCGTCTCCACTAGTATCTGTAACACCTTGTCAAAAGTGTCTCGCTCATGGGGAGGTCGGAGCATGACGGAATCCCTTGCTTCTATGGCCATCAAGGAAATCTCCGCATCTAACGCAGGGGTCATGGGGTACATCCTCATCATCCCCCTGATCCACTCAGTCCTGCTCCACAACATGGTGTTACTTCCAGTAAACTTTGGGAGGTTGCTCCTTACTAGGGATGAGCGATATTTGCCGATATCGTATCGAAATTCCAATTTCCGATATTGAAAAAATATCGGATATCAGAATTTCCGATTTCCGATATCAATGCAAGTCAATGGGAGAAAAAAATCGGAATTACAAAATGACCACTACAGTGCTATATAATGGATAAAATGGAGGGGAAACACCTCAGGATAATGGGGAAGGAATTTGCAGAGGCAGAGGAGCAAAAAAAAATCGCTAGAAAAATGCACAGAGCGAAAGCTGTAGCAGGAAAACTGGTTGCCATCTTCTTAACAGCGGTGTTTTTTCCTTGGGTTAGGATTAGTTGGGGTAGGGTTAGGGTTTATGGTTAGTAGGGTAAGGGTTAGGGTAACGTTAGGGGTTTGGGATAGTTAGGGTTAGTGATTTTACATTATTAAATTAAAACTGCCGGTGGAGGTGTCAATATGCCCTTTGACTGACATGTGTCCGCGTTCAGCTCACCTTGCTTTGCAGGGAGTTTCCAGGAGCACCACGTGGAGGAACGGATACACTCCCTTTAAACCATGCTTAGTCTTCTTCTGCTGATTATATTACTGTTATTCAGTAATTCTGCATATTGATATTCTGCTTTTGGTTCATGTACATCTGCTCCTACTGCTTCCTAAACCTCTGTCTATGGTTATCCTGCTATTGGCTGGTCGCAGAATGTTCCAAACCCAGAGGAAATACGCAGAAGTAACAGTAGGCACAGGAACTTGAGAGAACCAGCTGGTGAGTCTGGAACCCGTATAGGCAGCAGAAATCAGCATAAGAGTCAATGGAGCTAACGGGCACCAGCTGACGTTACCGGAGGCCGATAACTAAGCAGGAGGTAACCTGTGCCAGAATGCACTACCAAGGACCAGCAGACATTACTGGAACTCGGATACCACAAAGGAGGGACCTAAGCCATTGACTCTACTGAGAACCAGCTGACGTTACTGGAACCCAGATAAGCAGCAGAAGGTAAAAGTGCCAGTGGCTGTACTGGACAACAGCTGACATTATAGTAGCCCGGATACCACAAAGTAGTAGTGACATAAGCCAAAAGCACTGCCAAGAAGCCCAAAAAACCCCCACAAAGACGCAAGTTCAAGAGCAAAAAGACAGGAGTCCGGGGACATCTCCATCTGTCTTCTTGTCTGGGGTCTTCTGCATCTGTCTTCCTGTCTTGGGTCTTCTGCATCTGTTTTCCTGTCTTGGGTCTTCTACCGGAGTAATGTCTTCTCGGCAGAAGGTGCAAGAGCCACATTTGCTCCCGCAACCCGGACACAGTCTTCTTTACTCCGCAGTCGCAGCAGGGGAGGAGGAGGGCCTACTAGCACTGTCGAGACCAGCCTTGAGTGCCGGTCCCGGAGTCCACATAGGGGGCTCCTACACTGCCGACACCACGGATAACAGCAAACTGAGCCGGAATGATGTACGGCGGGGGCGTGGAACAGTGCGGCGGACACAACCGTGTAACGGCGAGCGTTGTCGAAACACGGTTTGGAGCAGGAGGTACCCATGCCCTTGGGCACTCCCGAGAACCAGCTGGCGATGCTGGAACTCGGTTTACCCCTCGGGGGAGGCACCTGTGTCCGCACTTCACTGCCAGGAAACAGCCGGCGTGGCTGGATCCCGCCTCTTGTGCTTCTGCCTATAGGTGTTTGGCATCTATCGTCCTTTTTTTCCACTTTGGTCTAACGAGGTACAGCTGGTGTTACTGTTGCCCAGAAACACGGCATGCTGTGAAATCAGCAGTCACGGAAATGGGCACTTGGTGGCGGTACTAGAGCCCAGAAACACGGCATGCTGTGAAATCAGCAGTCACGGAAATGGGCACTAGCTGGCGGTAATAGAGCCCATGGAAAACAGTATGAGGTGAAAGAGTCAGTCACAGAACCAGGTGCTAGATGTTGGTAGTAGAGGCCAGAGCACTGGCATAACAGATGACGCTGTGTGCAACATAGGCACATGACAGAGCATGCATACTGCTACCAACCATGCATGTAACCTGTCTACTCTGGCCCAGGGCAGCAAAAGTCACCAGAAATCCAGGCCTGGTTCATTTTTAGGAATGTAAGCCGGTCCACATTTGCAGCGGATAGTCTGGTACGTTGTTCTGTTAGTACATTGCCAGCTGCACTAAAGACACATTCAGAAATCACACTGGCACCAGGACAAGCCAGGACCTCCAAGGCATACTGGCTAAGCTTGGGCCATGTATCCAGCTTGGAGACCCAAAACTTGAAGGGGGCAGATCCATCCTGAAGCACACTGACAGGGGTGGAGAGGTATTGTGCCACCATGTCACGGTAACGTTGCCTCCTAGTGCGTTGCACTGTCTGTGCTGATGGTGCCCGAACTGTTTGCGGGTTCAGAAACCGTTGGAACAGGTTGGGTAGACTGAACCTGTCAGTAGCAGATATATTGCTTCTGCTACCGGCTTCTGAACGGATTCCGCTGGCCCAGGACGCACTGAGGTGCCTGCTAGTGCACGAGCATCACTGCTATGCTGTGGAAAAGAGTACATGAGTGAATTAACCAGTGCATCTTGGTACTCCTGCATTTTACGCGCTCGGTTCAACGGTGTAATTAGGCTTTGAAGGCTGTCCCGGTAACGTGGATCTAAGAGAGAGGCCACCCAGTAGTCATTTGTGTGGAGAACACGAGCCACGCGTGGGTCGTTTCTCAGACACTGAAGCATGAAGTCACTCATGCGCTGAAGGCTGCCAACTGGCCATGCATCACTGTCACCAGCTGGAGGAATGTGCTCTGGCTGCTCTGCATCACCCCATCCACGCTCTATCTGGTGACTACTAGTAGAGCGCTGTGTACTTTCCTCCTCTGGCTCATCCTCATAGTCCTCCTCATCCTCCTCGCTTGCTATGTCCTGCCTGGACCTTTGTACCAACCGGGCCGATGAAGATTGCCTGGTTGGTGCAAGTGTCTCATCATACTCCTCCTCCTCCAGAGAAACCTCATCCCTTAGTCCTTTAAGTGATGATTCTATAAGGCATATAAGGGGAATAGTCAGGCTGAGTAGGGCAGCATCCGTGCTCACCATCAGAGTGGAGTCCTTGAAGCACTTCAAAGTGGTGCATATGTCCTTCATGGATGCCCACTCTGTGGTTGTAAAGTGGGAGGGCTGAGATGTGTGTCGCCTACTTTGCGCTTGCTGCAGCTGCAACTCCATAATTGCAGGTTGCTGCTCACACAACCTCCGCAGCATATGCAAAGTCGAATTCCACCTGGTGGGGAGGTCAACAATGATGCGGTGCTCGGGCAGGCCCAATCTGCGCTGCATGGCTGAAAGGCGCGATGCTTGAATGCCGCAAATGAGACCACTTGTATCTGACTTTGTGCAGCAGCTCCTCAAGGTCAGGATAGTTCCTAAGGAAACTCTGCACCAACAAGTTTAGGACATGGGCAAGGCATGGAATGTGAGTCAGATCACCTAGGCCCAGAGCCGCGACCAGGTTTCGGCCGTTGTCACACACCACCATACCTGGCTGGAGGTTGAGCGGCGCAAGCCACATGTCGCTCTGCTCCTTGAGCGTGTTCCACAGCTCGGTTGCGGTGTGGCTAACATCACCCAGATAAACCAATTTCAACACGGCCTGTTGATGTTTGGCCGATGCAGTGCTGAAATTGGTTGTTGTGGTACGTCTGGGTGCAGGCGAGTCTGACGAGGAGTATGAGGAGGAGTCAATTTGTGCGGAGGAGAGGCCTGCAATTCGTGGAGTTGGCAGGACCCGCGCACTTGCATTGTCTACAGTACTTCAGTTCCAGGCTCAACTACATTTACCCAATGGGAGGTGATGGAAATGTAGCGTCCCTGGCCATGCTGACTGGTCCACGCGTCGGTGGTCAGGTGGACCTTGCTACTAACTGCATTTTGTAGCGCATGCTTAATTTTACACTCCACATGCTGTTGCAGGGCGGGGACGGCTTGTCTGCTGAAGTAGAAGTGGCTGGGAACGCTGTATTGTGGGTTGCAAACCCCAACATATCGATAAAGGCTGGCTTGCTCACCAGCCAGAATGGTAGCATTTCCACTGCTGAGAATTCATGCCCTGTGCTCGTGGGTGGTTTGCCGAGTACGGGTGCCTTTTCTCCCACACCTGTGTGACAGATGGCTGCACACTGGATTGGGAGTGTGAGGATGCCAGCGATTGGGATGCTGATGCTGACGAAGTACAGACAGTGTGCCGCCGTACAACACTGCCTGCAGATGCACCCTGGCATTCTGGCGAGGAAGCGGGAGCAGCTGTTTGCGAGCTGGAATAAGAGGTGGCCGCTGTGGCTGAAGAGGTGGAAGGTGGGGAACCAGCTGCAGGTGGCGAATCATCTTGGGTGTGATGCTGCCACTCCACAGGGTACCTCTTCCTGACATGCGTCAACATATTGGTGGTATTAAGGTTGCTGATGTTCTTCCCTCTCCGCACAGTTTGTCGACAAAGCTTGCATCTTACTACTGTAACGTCATCTGCAACTTGGTCGAAAAAGGCCCATGCACCACAACTCTTGGGCGCACCCCTTGTGTTCTTTAAAAGAGCCCTGCTCCTAACGGGTGCTGAAGTTGAGGGAGCCGACAACCAATTTTTCCCTCTTCCTCTCCCATGTGGACGGCCACGCTGCGCCACACCTGCAAGCTCTTCCTCTGAGCTATCCCCACTTGCTTGCTGCCCCTCAGCATGCCATGATGGGTCAAGAACCTCGTCATCCAATAAACTTTCGTCAGCAGAAACTGGCAGCTGAGTTTCATCATCATCTGCTGACTGGGGTCTGGCCACTGTGGGCACTGGCCCACACTCCACTTCTTCCTCAGATGGACACAGTGGTTGCGCATCTGTGCACACTACCTCTTCTTCAGCTGCAGGAATGCTGTCTGGATGGCACACAGATTCCAAACCAACAGATTCTGAGAAGAGGATTAAGGTTGGCTCCTGGCCCTCTGAATGTCTGGGCAATTTAGTGGGCGGTGAAGAAGCAGATGGGTGCTGCTCTTCAGTGGCCTGACTGGATGTGGTGGAGAGGTCCTGGGAGGATGTTGTGCTCATTGAGGTGGATTCCTCAGCTGCCATCCAACCAACAACGGTTTCTACTTGATCATCTCTTATCAGCCTTTGGCCCTGCACTCCTAACAAGCTGTGCATTAATGACTGCTGACGGGTGAAAGTAGGTGCTGAGTGACTTGGGCCTGCTGCTTGCTCTGGATGTGCACCATGTCTAGCTGCTGATGCACCTCTACCGTGGCCGCCGCGGTTTCGTCCCTTACTCCCTGCCTTCTTCATCTCTATCGTTGGATTCAGAATGGCAAGAAAGAAATTATTAGGAATTAGTGTGCTTATTACTGTAGGACTACTAACAGG
This sequence comes from Dendrobates tinctorius, assembly GCF_039654945.1. NCBI lineage: Eukaryota > Metazoa > Chordata > Amphibia > Anura > Dendrobatidae > Dendrobates > Dendrobates tinctorius. The sequence continues at coordinate 6,829,145 of NW_027361789.1, read as the reverse complement.
TATAAGAAACACTAATGGCACTGTATGATGATGTTGTGTCTGCTACACTTTATTTGAATCTAGTGTGGCCTACACAAGGGATTAAAAGAAAAGGCAGTGAGACACACACCACACAGTGCTGCAGGAAGAGGAGCTGCAGCAGCTGCAGTGAATGTGCTCTGCACTGTCTCACTAAGCATCTCACGGAGAGCCTGCACAGCACAAAAAATGAAACTGAGCGGGGTCAGTGAGGAAAAAGACTGCTTCTGTAACACACAGGGGCTGCTACAGTCGCTGAAAAACAATTTCTATCGCTATTAGATCCGAGATCTCTCCCTATCTCCAACAGCAACCTATCCCTATCTGCTTTCACATTAGAGAAAAGCTAAAATGGCAGGCGCAGCCTTTTATACTGCCTGATCACACCATCCAGCCAGCCAATCGCAGCGCAGCCCCTAGCTAGCAAGTTTGGACACCTCCTACCAAGCTTAGGGGAGTTACACAATGTTGTCAGCAATTCTTCAGCTCCTGATTGGCTCCACGGAGTGCTCAGAGGTTGAAGGATTATGGGATTTCCGATGTGAAAAAATTGTCGTAATCGGAACTCTGATATCGCAAGTATCTAGTTGATTTCCGATATTTCAATATCAGAAAGCTCATCCCTACTCCTTACTGCCCTCAGTGGTATACTGGCCCTTGGGGCACCCCTGACTGCTTAGTCTGCCACCCCTGCACCCATAGACTGCATCCTGCCGACTACGCCAAGTGTAGTAAAGCACAGGAACGCAGGATGCAGTGACGGACAGGAGGCAGAGCAAGGGTGGACAGGTTAATTTACAGAGGAATACTCCATGCAGGGAGATAAAGAGTTACACAATTTGAATTGGCAATGTGAAGTACAACAGCACAAATAACGACACTTCGGTAGCAAGCATATCAGGAAGTCCTAAAACTGCAGCTCCTGCTGCAAACTCAATAGCGCCGGCAACGGCGGGCGCAGTGCCTTTTCCAGAATGGTACTGTAGTCGTTGGTCTTCTGGCGGCAGTGGTCAGTCTCTGGTACCTTCCACTGCCTCTTGTCCATATAGTGATGTGGCTAACAAAAGCACGGGCCACAGTCCTGTGCGAGCCGAACGTGGCTTCTTAACTATCTTAACTGGGGTAATCAGGTAACAAGGGTAAGGACAACTATTCTCTGCCCACATCAGGGCGCAAGTGTCAGTCCCATGTGTGGTCTCTCTTGGGGCAGCTCATGTGCGGTACTCACGGTCATGTTGTGTACGGCACCTTGTTCTCTCTGGTGGTCATTGGACTCACATCACACGTCCCACTCTCCCTGGTCCCCACTGTTGGCGGCGGGCGATACTGATCTGCTTGGCACTGATGCTCCCGGCAAGAGCACTACTCTCTGTGGCTGCTGCAACACCAGGCCCGGCTCTGCTCTGTATACACAGCTCTCCACGGCTTTGCTCTGCACGGCTCTGCATTGCACAGCTCTGCATGGCTCTTTCTCTGGATCACTGCTGGGCACACTGCTTCCCAAAGCAAAGCAGTCCCTGCCCTTCTGGTTGACTGACTGCACGCTGCTCTGCCCGGGCGCACTTTTTTTTCTCCTCTTCTGTGTTCCCTCTGACAGCAGGAAGCCCCTCCTCTCTAGAGCTTCTGACAGGCAACAGGGGAAGGTCTGTCTCACTCCGGCTTCCTCCCGGGAACAATGGATGCAGCCTTTCAAGTTCTGGACCCAGCACGCAGGTACACTCTGCCTCGACACCCCCCCTACGGCTGCATGCTACCATGCTTGTGGGAGAACAGACATATTGTTAACATGAAGCTAAGTGATGAGTATTGAACAGCCATGCTTTTAAATTCATGCAGTAAAATAGACACTTTTTTTACAGCTTCCAAAAAGGAATCCAAACGGACTTATTGCCAAGATAAGCTCTATTATCCATCACATGACAGCCCAGCAGACCCCTGCCTGTGTCAGTGTTAGACCTCAAAAAAGTAGCTGAGACAGTATCAGCAGCAATACCTATATATTTGACGGTATTAAAAAAATCCAGCACCAAAAGGTTGCACTCCAACAAACTTTATTCCAGAATCTTCGTATAAAAGCATGGACAACTGACAGTAGAAACAATGGCAAAAGATAGCAGGGGTCCCAGAGCCACAATGGAATGGTTTAGATTAAAGCATATCCATGCATTTGAATGGCCCATTCCCAGCCCAGAGCTAAATCCCATTGAGGATCTGTAATAAGACATAGAATCATAGAATCATAGAATCATAGAATGGTAGAGTTGGAAGGGACCTCTTGGGTCATCTGGTCCAACCCCCTGCTCAAAGCAGGATTCAATAAATCATCTCATACAGATGTTTGTCCAGCCTCTGTTTGAAGCCTTCCATTGAAGGAAAACTCACCACCTCTCGTGGCAGCCTGTTCCACTCATTGATCACCTTAACTGTCAAAAAGATTTTTCTAATATCGAATCCGTGTTTCATCCCATTGCTTCTAGTTTTTCCTTGTGCAAATGAGAATAAAGATGATCCTTCTACAATGTGATAGTCCTTGAGATATTTGTAGACAGCTATTAAGTCTCCTATCAGTCTTTTTTTTCAAAGTAAACATTCCCAAAGACCTTTCTAATGATCTTTTTACTCTTAAGCCCCCGTTACACACTGCGATATCGCTAGCAATATCGCTGTAAAGTCACCGATTTTGTGACGTTGCAGCGATATTGCTAGCGATATCGCTGCATGTGATACTTACCTCCGACAGGCTCCCCGCTGGTTATCGCTGATCGTGCGAGAAGGTCCTGGACCATTCCTCATCGGCCACTTCCTGCTGCGCTTCCTGTGGCGCCGACGAGCAACGCGTGGAGCCGGGCAGGAGGACGCAGGATCGCCGCGTCTGACAGGTAAGTAGCGACCCCCGTCCCCAGCGATGTCGCTGGTGAGATCTGCCTGTGTGGCAGCTCACTAGCGACCACCTAGCGATGCACCAGCGATCCTGACTGCATCATATCGCTAGTCGGGATCGCTGGTGCATCGCTAGGTGTAACGGTACCCTTAGATCTGTGACGGGGACAAGGGGGCATCCTCTACGTCTGGAGGAAAGAAGCTTTAAGCGTAATCACAGACGCGGAATCTTTACTGTAAGAGCAGTGAGACTATGGAACTCTCTGCCATATGATGTTGTAATGAGTGATTCCCTACTAAAATTTAAGAAGGGACTGGATGCCTTTCTTGAAAAGTATGATGTTACAGTGTATATACACTAGTTTCCTTAATATTGCGTTCATCCAGGGAGCTAGTCTGATTTTCCCCAATGTGAAGCTTACTGTTTGCCACATGGGTTTTTTTTGCCTTCCTCTGGATCTACATGTTAGGGCAGGTTAGGACAGGATATGGGTTGAACTAGATGGACTTAAAGTCTCCCTTCAATCTTAATAACTATGTTACTGTGTTACTATGTTAAATCCTGTAACTTTTCCTCATAGAACATGGTTTGCAGACCGGTCACCATTCTGGTTGCTCCTCTTTGAACTTGCTCCAGTTTGTTGATGTCTTTTTAAAATATGGTGCTCAAAATTGGGCACAGTATTCCAGACGAGGTCTGACCAAAGAGGAGTAGATGGCAATAATGACTTCATATGATCTATACTGTATGCTTCTGTTAATACATCCTAGAATTGTTTCTGCCTTTTTGCTGCTGCATCACACTGTTGACTCATTCTGTTCCTCTCATTCTGTATATGCTTATTTCATTTCTAGTGCCCAGATGTATTTTTGCATTTTTCCCTGTTAAAAACATTCTGTTAGTTGCTGCTCACTGCTCCAGTTTATTTATATATTTTTGAATCCCCTCTCTTCTTTAGTATTAGCTATCCCTCCTAGCTTTGTGTCATCAGCAAATTTAAATAGTTTACCCTTAATTTCTTCATCTAAATCAATGATATCTTTATCAATGAATAATACAGGGCTCAGGACAGAGCCCTGTGGTATCCAAATTGAGAGATTATTCCAACTGGATGTGCAGCCATTTACGTCCACTCTTTGGGTCCAATCACCAAGCCAGTTATGAATCCACCTAACAGTTGCCTTGCCCATTCCATACTTAGTCTTTTTTTCAATAAGGATAGTGTGAGATACTTTGTCAAATGCTTTGCTGAAGTCAAGATATACTTGCATTTCCCTGATCCACCCAGTCAGTGATTCTGTCATAGAAGGAAATAAAGTTAGTCTGACATGACTTATTAGTTTCAAAGCCATGATGACTCTGGTTGATCACTTCATTCTTATCCAGGTACTTACATACATGTTGTTTAATAATTTGTTCAAAGATCTTTCCTGGTATAGAAGTCAGACTCACTGGCCTATAATTCCCTGGGTCCACCTTCTTCCCCTTTTGAAGATAGGAACAACATTTGCTCTTCTCCAGTCTTCTGGAACTTCTCCTGTTCTTCAAGAATTTTCAAAGATTCAGTACTTTGGGGTGTAATTCAACTGGACCTGGAGACTTGAATTCATTTATGTAAGCTAAGTATTCCCTCACTATCTTTCTGTTTATAAATAGCCTGGATTATTCTATTCCTTTAATAGGACAGTGAAGATCAGATGATGTTACATTTCCTTTCTGAGAGAAAATAGATGCAAAATAGAAATGTAAAAGTTCGGGCTTCTCAACATCCTTTCTTACCATTTCATCATTTTCATCCTGTAAAAATCCTATAGCATCTTTGACTTTTCTTGTACTTTTGACATATCCCCCAAATCCTTTTTTATTGCAATCCATAATTAATTGTCAGCTTTAGATAATCTGATTTGTTCTCTGCAGGTTCTGCAGACTGCATTATAATCTTCTTAGATATGCCTCCTTCTTTCCATTTGATAAACATTTTTTCTTACTTTTTAGCATGTGCTTAAATTCTGTGTTCATCCATCCTGGTTTCCTTAAATGCTTCCTATTCTTCCCTCTTTTTGGAATTGTTAACGATTGTGCTTTGAGAATCTCATTTTTCAAAATTTCCCATTCTTCATGGACATTTTTGTGCTTAAGGATATCCAGTCATTGGATCGCTCCGATTCTCTTTCTGAGTCCCTTAAAATTTGCCTTTCTAAAATCTAACCTTGACGTCTGAGTTTTCACAGGTCTTCCTCTTCTAATTATCCAAAATTCTGTAATAGCATGGTCGCTACCTCCTAGGGTCCCAGCCACTCTTATCTTCTCAACCATTTCCTCCTTGTTTATAAGGATTAGATACAAGGTAGCAGATCTCCTTGTTTTCTCCCCTATCTTTTGGAAGATAAAGTTGTCAGCAAGAGAGGATAATAATTTGCTTGACCTGTTAGTTTTGCCTGAGATTCCCAACAAATATTTGGATAGTTGAAATCTCCCATGACCACTATGTCAAATGTTTTGGAGAACTTGGGCATTTGATGCATAAAGAGTTCATCCATATCTTCAGCTTGCACAGGTGACCTGTAGTAAATACCTAAAATGATGCCCTATCCATTGTTCTCTCCTAGTATTCTTACCGTTTCCACAGAACTCCCAGTCTCTGAAGCTTCAATCTCTGTGCAGATATACACTTTTCTAACATGCAATGCGACATCTCCTCCTCGTTTATCAAGTCTGTTTCTTGCAAATAAGTTGTATCCTTCTAGCCTTGTATTCCAATCATATGTATCGTTCCACCAAGTTTCAGTGATTCTTTTCTTGAGTTAGTAATTCCAATTCTCCTTGTTTGTTGTCCATGCTTTGTGCATTTGTATAGAAACATTTTAGTTTGTGATTGGTTTCTCTTTCTCCAATATTTTTATTATTTAGATTTTTTTTGTTTTTGTTCTTTCTTCCCACTTCTAATAGCAGTGTTCTCAATAGTATATGTCAGGAGTATGGCTTTTTCTGGCCTTTTGCTTCCCTTCCCACATTGTTCTAGTTTAAAGCTCTCCTGATGAGTGTAGCTGTTAGCACCACACCGGAGTTCTGCTCTGACAGGCAAGGTCTCCAGCGCCTCACTTCACTCACTCATGCTGCGGTCAGTTCTTCCCTTCCCCATGCACTGCATGTTTCCAGTCAGTCCTCTAGCCATGTCCTTAGGGCACGTGCACATGCACTCCCACCCTCTTAAAGGGTCAATGCGTCCACTTGCTATTTCCTTCCCTGCCAATAGCTGTGGGACATTAAGTATATATTGCTTCCTCCCCACTGGGGAGGTGCCTGAGCAACCTTCCTGTTTGCAGTCTATGCTGTGTAAGGTCGCATACCTGCCTGCTGCACTCCTGTGCAAATCCCACCCGCTGCACTCTGATGCAGATCCTGTGTTAGGGCTGGCAGAACGCACCAAATAAAATTAAATGGTATTAAGATGCATTTGCAGCCTGGGGTCCACCGTGCAGAGATGTTAACTGCTGCTCGGTAATGGCAGACACTAAATGGCAGTATCACACTGGACACACGTGGGCTAAAAGCCACCCAGTATGTAGTAGCGATGGGTTCTGTTGCATCACAGAGCCATGATACCGCATAACACAGATGCTGTACCCTGTTAACTGTCACAGGGCACAGCTGAGTCAGCGCTAGTGTACGGTCACAAGACTCTGCCCCAAGGACGCAGGGTATGAGCCTCTCTAGATCCACTAGGCACATGGCGTTGCACCTGCGAACACCACTAATAGACGCTGGCCACTGTGGAGTGCAGACCAAGTGCACAGTGGCGTACAAGCAAGCCACTACTTGGCGCTGAAGCTAGGCCCTGACTCTGCCTCCTACCTGCACTATCAGCCAAGGCACTACCTGGCAGGGCTGATCAACACATGCGTACCAAGGGTAGGGGTTTCATAATGAGTTAGTCACCAGAGACATTCATACTTGCATACAACACTCACTCCACATTGTCTATACTAGCGCACGGCCGCATGGCCTTTTATAACCACAGCCTTCCGAGAACTTCCTGATGGCTCAATCCGAGCTGTTTGAGGACCTGAGCATGTGACCTTCGACCACCAATGAGCGGTCATCCCACGGGAATGCTCAGATGGAGAAAAGCAGGACTTATTCCCAGGAGCATCTGCTCGCCGCTGACTATTGCTGGATGCTATAACTGAAGCTGGGGCGGCAGCAGCAACCAGACGCATAGCCTGAGCAAGACACTGGGACCGATGTCTCTACTGAGCAGGAACCTCTGCAGCTGCAGAAAAATGGGAGACTGCAGAGGACATGGCTTGAGATTCAACCTGTGCAGTGGCGGGGACTCGATACCTAACATTCTGCCTGCTGCTGTCAGGACCCCCGCACTGCACTTGCTCACTGAGCCAGTGCGGGTGTCCCGAGTACAAAAACAGTTCTCAAAGATACCTGTGGAGCAGGGCAGCAGCTGTGACGATGCGTGCTTCAGAGTATCAGGACCTGAAGCACATGACTGCTGGGGGTGTGGCCTAAGCTCCACAGAGCTAGGAGCTGCAGGGAAACTCCTAGAAAGGTAACTACAGGACAATGTTACCAAGGGGCATAGACAGAGACAGAAACCAGATGAAGCCAGGGTCAAAGCACAAGATAGCAATACAGTACCAAAGGGTTAGACAGAATGGATAGTCAGGACGTAGCAATAGGTCTGAAAACCAGAATGGGCAATAGACGGTACAATAGGGACAAACTGTAACGGAGTAACGATAGCCAAGCCAGGAGGTCAGAACCGGAGAAGACAATAGTACCAAAGCGAGAGACAAAGTACAGAGTGAGGGAACAGACCGGGTCATACACGTGAAGCAAACAAGCAACGCAGAATACACGCACACCAGGGGTCAGACACACCAGAACAACAGTATAGCTAACAGAGAACCCTGGTAAAGATCGCCCCTCCCAGATCCAGAAAGAGGCCACAAACACTTAACCCCGTGAGTGCAGGGCAAGAACCCTGTTCAAACCATGACAGCTGCACTCTGATACAAACTCCGCTGCTACACTTTGGTGCGGACTCTGTCTGCTGCACTTTGATTCGAACTCTCTGCTGCACTCTGATGTGAACTCTGCTGCTCTCTGACTCACACTCTACCTGTTACTCCATCCAGTCTGTCCTCTGAATCCAGCTGCTGCGTGTCTGTTGGTCTGTCCTGGATTGACACCTGGAGTTCATATTGAGCCAAATCTAACCTCACCATCAGAGGCGATAGTGAACAGTCAGGTGCTCGCTTAGTCACGCCCCTCCAGACTCTCCGTGGACCATGGCGCAGTGGTTCCACAAACCACGTCCATGACAATTTGCTCAGGCCATGAATCCTGCTGGACCCCGGATCCTGCCTGTTCAGACCATGTACCAGAAGCTCTGCTGTCAGAAAGACAAGCAGTCCCTAACCACCAAGTTGGAGGCCTTAAACATCTCTCCAGAGTTCCCGCATGTTGAAGCGGCCATGTCTTCCCCGGAGAGTTCTCAGTTTGCCTAGTTCGAGATCCAGGTCCTTGACTTGCAGCTCCACCAGGCTTTGATAGCAATCAGAAGCTCTGCCGAGGGTTTATCAATCAGTGCTGGCTACATTTTAAACTTCTTCTTAACTACTTCCCGTTGGACCGAGCAAAGGTGGCATTCCTTATGTCGCACATTGGAGGTGAGGCCCTGGTGTGGGTGAACCCATTATGGGAAACGGAGGATCCGATCATCTTCAATTTGCCTGCATACTTGGAAGCTTTTCGCAAAGTATTCAATGAACCTGGGTGAACCACCTCTGCAGATTCCACTCTTCTCTGTTTACGTCAGTCCAATTCATCTGTGGGGAAATATGCAGTACGTTTCTGCACTCTGGTGTCCAAACTCAGATGCAATAACAGAGCTTTGGTGGCGATGTTCTGGGAGGGGCTTTCTGGAGACATTAATAATGAGCTAGCTGGTCAAGACCTACCAGCTACATTTGATGACCTGATCTCCCTTGCCATATGTATAGACCTTTGTTTCCATGAGCATGCTTGTGAGGTGGCACATGAAAGAGGATCGCGGCACCTGGCTCCATCTTTTCAAAGAACGCTTGCTCCTTCGCCCTCCCTTGTCGAGGACTGACCTGAACCCTTGCAGATCGACCACCTTGCTCTCGTTTAACAGCAACAGAGGGATCGACGTGCTAAAGGCCAGTGCCTGTATTGTGGAGATATGGGTCACTGTATTAGAGTCCGTCCAGTGAAGCCGGAGAAGCTCCAGCATCTAGGGTCGGTAGGAAAGGCCTCCCTAGACAGAAGACACACCTCTCTACCACTGACCCTAACTGTGGCTGTGACAACAATTGAATCCACGTTTATTGAGTCATTGAGTCATTGAGTATTTGGATTCCGGGGCAGCCGGAAATTTTATCCTCCTGGTTGTAGTGGATCAGTTCCAAATCCCAGTTCATCCGCTCCAGAACCCTCTGGCAATAATGATGGGGGAACTCTTCGGGAGACGGTTCGTCTGGCTACTGAGCCACTTAAGGTCTGCATTGGGATGCTTCATACAGAGAGAATAATGTTCTATGCATGAACCTGTGCTGGACTGGAGAACTAGAGAGGTGCTCCGCTGGGGACATTCCTGTCATGAGAAGTGTCTGGCTCCAGTACGTCCGGCTAAGGTTCCATCTTGTCCGACATCGCTGCCCTGTTTGCCATCTGCCTATTGGTTCTTTGCTGATGTGCTTGACAAGAAAAAAGCAGAGACCACAGGCCGTATGACTGTCCTATCGACTTGATTCCCAGGCCTACACCCCCTAGAAGTCGAATTTACTATGTCTTCCCAGCTGAGACTCAAGCTATGTCAGAATACATTCAGGAGAATTTGATCAGGGGGTTCATTCAGAAGTCCTCCTCTCCTGCTGGGGCTGAGTTTATCTTCGTTAAAAAGAAAGCCGGATCACTCTGACCCTGTATAGACTATCGGGGTCTCAACCAGATCACGGTGAAAAATAAATATCGTATCTCACTGATCCCCGAGTAGTTTGATTGATTAAGAGGTGCCAGGATCTTCACCAAATTAGACTTAAGAGGCGCTTACAATCTAATCCGCATTCACCGGGGGGACGAATGGAAGACTGCTTTCAACACCGAGTGAATACCGAGTGAATGCCCTTCGGTCTCAGTAATGCCCCCAAAGTTTTTCAAGAGTTCATCAATTATATCTCCCAGGACCTGCTTTATTCCTGCATTGTTGTGTATCTGGACGATATCCTGGTGTTTTCTCCAAATCTGGCCTCGCAGAGAAGCAGTTCGGCAAGTTCTTCAGCATCTTAGGGAGAATCATCTCTACGCCAAGTATGAGAAAAGCATTTTTGAACAGTCCTCCCTTACATTTTTGGGTTACATCATCTCAGAAACCGGACTCAGGATGGATCCTGAGAAGGTCTCTTCTATCCTTATGTGGCCACTGCCCATGGGAGTAAAAGCAATCCAGAGATTCCTTGTCTTTGCCAATTATTATCGGCAATTCATTCCTCACTTCTCCACTCACTGACCGCTCCCTTCTCTGCTATGACCCGAAAGGGAGCCGAACCAAAGAACTGGTCCTCTGAGGCTGAAGAGGCCTTCCACTCTCTTAAACGGTCCTTATCCACCGCTCCCATTCTGCGTCATCTGGATTTGTACTAGAAGGGATTTGGTCCCAAAGAGAAGTCCTGAGAGCCTAAGGGAAACATCCATGCTCCGATTCTCCTCCAGAACTTCCTCGATGGCCTGAAGAAAAGGGGGCATAAAGGGGGTACTGTTAGCACCACGCCGGAGTCCTGCTCTGACAGGCAGGGTCTCTGGCATGTCATTTTACTCCCCCATGCTGCGGTCAGTTCCTCCCTTTCCCTTGCTCTGCATACTTCCAGTCAGTCCTCTATCCATGTCCTTATGGCATGCGACCATGCACTTCTGCCCACTTTAAGGGTCAGCACTTGCACTTGCTATTTCTTTCCCAGCCAATAGCTGTGGGATGTTATGTTTACATTACTTCCTGTTATGATTGGGTCACCGAGGAGGAAAGCAAGACCAAGCTAAGCCACAGAAAACCAGAGAGGTTGGTAACTAAGCGGATTGCAGACCCCTGATCCCATCCACACAACTAGCAGTAGCCGTGAAGCGTACCTTCGATGATTCTAGACGCCTCGACACAGCCGAAGAACTAAATAAGCCTAATGCAAGAAAGGGGAAATCTAAACTGCCCCAGAGCAGACCCCAAAGGAATAGATAGCCCCCAAACATATATTGTCGGTGAGACAAGATGAAAACACAAACGCAGGTAGGAAAATAGGCTGAGCAAACAATGGTGCCCACACTAACTAGACAGGACAGGAAAAAAAGACACTGTCTGCAATCACACAAAAAACCCTGCAAAAAATGTCCAACACGTCTGATAGAAAAATACTGAAGTCACTCGACTTCGCCCACTATATCAGCACTCTGGCATATTCTGAAAGCATAGCAAAAAGAGGCCAATCTAATAAGGGACAAAAACAAAGTGGCACAAGCAGTAACATAAAAATGGAAATTCAGCACAGCCCCAGCTGGGGTTGGCTGACCACACAAAACTGAATAGACAAAACCAGGGGCTTCTCACAAAATTAGAATATCATCAAAAAGTTCATTTACTACAGTTCTTCAATACAAAAATTGAAACTCATATCATATAGAGTCATTACTAACAGAGTAATCTAGTTCATGTCTGTTAATGTTGATGAATATGGCTTACAGCCAATGAAAACCCAAAAGTCATTATCTCAGTAAATTAGAATAATTAACTAGAAACACCCGCAACAGCTTCCTAAGCGTTTAAAAATGTTCCTTAGTCTGTTTCACTTGGCTCCACAATCATGGGGAAGACTGCTGACTTGCCAGATGTCCAGAAGGTAGTCATTGACATACTCTGCAAATAGGGTAAGCTACAAAAGGTCATTGCTATAGAAGCTGGCTGTTCACAGAGTGTTGTATCCAAGCATTTTAAAGGAAAGTTGAGTTGGAGGAAAAAGTAAGGTAGAAAAAGGTGCACAAGCAACCGGGATAACCGGAGCCTTGAAAGGATTGTTAAGAAAAGGCCATTCAAAAATTTGGGTGATATTCACAAGTAGTGGACTGCTGCTGGAGTCATTGCTTCAAGAGACACACAGACGTATCCAGGACCAGGGTATGGGCTACAAGTGTCACATTCCTTATGTCAAGCCACACATGATCAATAGACAACACCAGATGCGTGTTACCTGAGCCAAGGAGAAAAAGAAATGGTGTTCTTTTCAGAAGAAAGTAAGTTTTGCATTTTATTTGGAAATCAAGGTTCCAGAGTCTGGAGGAAGGTGGAGAGACAAACAATCCAAGTTGCTTGAGGTCTAGTGTGAAGTTTCCACAATCAGTGATGGTTTGGGGAGCTGTTATTAATGAGTCACCGTAGGAGGCAAAAGCAGAAATACAAGCTAAGTCCAGAAAACCAGAGAAGTTGGCAACTATCAGATTGCAGACCCCTGAACCTATCAACACAACTAGCAGTAGCCGTGGGGGGTTCCTACGATGCCCTAGACGCCTCGATCACAGCCGGAGAAATACATAGGCCTAAAGAAAGAAAGTGGAAATCTAAACTGCCCCAGAGCAGACCCCAAAGCAATAGGCAGCCCCCAACATATAATGACGGTGAAGCAAGATGAAAATACTAACACAGACAGAAAGATAGACTGAGCAAAGACGGGGCCCCAAAACTACCTAGATAGGAAAGGACAGGAAGGCTGCTGTCTGCAATCTGCCAAAACCCTATCAAAGACATAAGCCAACCAGCTGATATGAAAAAGGCCCTGAAGCAGCTAGGCTTCAAAAACTGAATCAGGACTCAGGTATTTTCAGAAGACAGAGCTAAATGAATTCAGCACACCCCAGCAGGGAATGGCAGAAATCCAGAAAAACAAAGCAAAAACAAAGTCAAAGCACAAAAGCAAAAGGCCGAGCAGCAAACTTAGCTTTGGAGGAGCAGGAATTCAGACTGGTCTCCAAGGATCCCACAGAGAAATCACCCGCAGGGCAGAAGGGCGTCGGCAGCATTATATCCAGTCCGTAACTTCACTCAGCCAGTCACAATCATCAGCCTCAGGTGTTTGACAATCAGGCTCACTACCTTTCTTTACCAGAAGAGGGAGTTCCTTGGGCCTCAGTAATGAAGGGGAAAATGAACTCACAACAGTACCTCCCCCTTGAGGAGGGGTCACCGAACCCTCAACTATGCCACCAGGGCGATCAGGGTGAGCCCGATGAAAGGCACGCACCAATCGTTTGGCATTAATATCAGAGGCGGAGACCCAGGAATTATCCTCCTGACCATAACCCTTCCACTTAACCAAATACTGGAGTCTCCGTCTAGCCAGATGGGAATCTAGTACTTTCTCTACCTCATACTCCATGTTACCTTCAACCAATACAGGGTCTGGAGGTGCCACCCCCGGAACAACAGGTTCAACAAACCTCTTCAACAAAGATTTATGGAACACATTATGGATTTTAAATGTGACAGGAAGAGCCAAACGAAAAGAGACCGGATTAATAATCTCCACAATCTTGTAAGGTCCAATAAATCTAGGCTTAAACTTAGGAGAAGCCACCTTCATAGCAATATTTTTTGATGATAACCACACCATATCACCAACCTTAAACTGGTCCTATATAGGTTGGAAAACCGCTGGGCCTTCTCCTGGGAGAGAGATAACTTATCCACCACTTGGTCCCAGATCTGGTGCATTCTCTCCACCACAGTGTCAACACCTGGGCAGGCAGAGGGCTCCACCTGCCCTGAAGAAAATCGAGGATGAAACCCAAAGTTACAAAAAAAAGGTGACATCAAAGTGGCAGAACTAGCTCTATTATTCAAAGCAAATTCGGCCAAGGGCAAAAATGAAACCCAATCATCCTGATCAGCAGAAATAAAACATCTCAAATATGACTCCAAGGTCTGGTTTGTTCTCTCTGTCTGCCCATTGGTCTGAGGGTGAAAAGCAGAGGAGAAGGACAACTGAATTCCCAGCCTGGAACAGAAAGTTCTCCAAAATCTAGACACAAACTGCACTCCTCTGTCAGATACAATGTTCTCAGGAATCCCGTGCAAATGAACCACCTGTTGTAAAAACAGGGGCACCAACTCAGAGGAAGACGGCAACTTAGGGAGTGGTACAAGATGAACCATCTTAGAGAACCTATCACAAATCACCCAAATAACAGTCATCCTCTGAGAGACAGGCATATCAGAGATGAAATCCATTGAAATATGGGTCCATGGCCTCTTGGGGACAGGCAAAGGCATCAACAACCCACTAGAGCGAGAACACGATTTAGACCGGGAGCACGTCCCACAGGACTGCACAAAATTCCTGACATCACGAGACAAGGAGGGCCACCAAAAAAAACGACTCACCAGATCTCTAGTACCAAAAATACCTGGATGACCAGCCAAAGCAGAGCAATGAACTTCAGACATCACTCTCTTCTTCCACTGGTCAGGAACATACAACTTTCCACTGGGACAACGCTCAGGTTTGTCCTCCTGGAACTCTTCCAGAGCACGTCTCAAATCGGGCGAGATGGCAGAAAGAACTACCCCTTCGCCTAAGATGGTAGCAGGCTTGGTCACCACAGGAGAATCAGCAAGGAAGCTCCTAGAGAGGGCGTCTGCCTTGACATTCTTTGTTCCAGGAAGAAAAGAAACCACAAAATCAAAACGTGTAAAAAACAAGGCCCACCTAGCCTGTCTAGGGTTCAAGCGCTTAGCCGATTCTAGGTAAATCAAATTCTTGTGGTCAGTGAGGACCACGACTTGATGCTTAGCTCCCTCCAACCAATGTTTCTACTCCTCAATTGCCCATTTCATGGCCAACAGTTCCCTATTCCCCACATCATAGTTACGTTCAGATGGAGAGAACTTTCGGGAAAAGAAAGCACAGGGATTCATTTTAGATGTTACAGGATCCTTTTGGGACAAAACAGCTCCTGCACCAATCTCAGAAGCATCCACCTCTACCTGGAATGGAAGTGAGACATCAGGTTGCCGCAAAACCGGGGCGGAGGTGAATCTTCGCTTCAACTCCTGAAAGGAAGAAACAGTCTCTGGAGACCAATTTAACACATCAGAACCCTTTTTAGTCAAATCAGTCAATGGCTTGGCAATACTAGAAAATTTTGCTATAAATTTCCGATAAAAATTAGCAAAACCCAAAAACTTCTGGAGGGCCTTCAAAGAAGTGGGCTGAACCCAATCGTGAATGGCCTGTACCTTGGCCGGGTCCATTTCAATAGTTGACGGGGACAAAATAAATCCCAAAAAAGAAATCCTCTGTACTCCAAAAAGGCATTTAGATCCCTTGACATACAGGGAATTCTCCCTCAAGATCCGGAACACAGTCCGAATATGTTCCACATGAGAATCCCAATCTTTGGAGAAGATCAAAATATCATCCAGATAGATAATCAAAAATTTATCGACAAAATCTCGGAAAATATCGTTCATGAAGCACTGGAAGACAGAAGGGGCATTAGTGAGCCCAAAAGGCATCACCAGGTACTCAAAATGTCCCTCCGGAGTATTAAACGCCGTCTTCCATTCATCCCCATGCTTAATGCGAATAAGATTCTACGCCCCCCTGAGGTCAAGCTTGGTAAACCAGCAAGCACCTTTAACTCTGGAGAATAGATCAGAAATCAGGGGTAACAGATACTGATATTTAACAGTAATTTTGTTGAGGGCACGATAATCAATACAAGGTCTTAATGATCCATCCTTTTTGGCTACAAAAAAAAAACCGGCACCCAAGGGTGACGAGGATGGTCTAATATGACCCTTCTCCAACGCCTCCTTAATATAGGATCGCATAGCCTCGTGCTCGGGTACAGATAAATTGAAGAGCCGACCCTTGGGAAATTTACACCCCGGGCTCAGTTCAATTGCACAGTCATAACTCCTATAAGGAGGCAGAGACGCAGACTCATTCTAACTAAATACATCATAAAAGTCCACCAAATAATCAGGAACATCATGCGACTGAGGAGAGGTGGAAAACACCAGAGCCTCACTAAAGGCACACCGACAACCCCAACTCACCACAGACACAGATTTCCAATCCAAAACTGGATTATGAATCTGTAACCAGGGAAACCCCAGAACAACAGTATCATGCAGATTATGCAACACCAGAAATCTGCAATTTTCTTGATGGTCTGGGGTGACCCGCATTACCACCTGGGTCCAAAACTGGGGTTTATTTTTAGCCAAAGGAGTAGCATCAATTCCCCTCAAAGGGATAGCCGTCTGCAGAGGTGTCATCGGAAATCCACAACGTTTAGCAAAATCCAAGTCCATTAGGTTTAGGGCTGCTCCCGAATCCACAAACGCCTTGGCGGAAAATGTGGACAGGGAGCAGATCAGAGTAATAGCCAGAAGAAACTTAGGTTGAACACCCCCAACAGAAAACGTGTGTGCAAAGCGTTTCTCTCGTTTGGGACAGACAGAAATAATATGCGAGGCATCTCCACAGAAAAAACACAACTTATTACGCCTTCTGAACTCCTGACGCTGCTCTCTGGAAAAAACTCTATCACATTGCATAGGTTCAGACATTTGTTCAACAGGTGGCAACACCTCTCGTGCAGCTTTGCGTTCGCGCAAACGCCGATCAACCTGAATGGCTAATGACATAGGATCGTCAAGACCAGAGGGAACAGGAAATCCCACCATAGTATCTTTTACAGCTTCTGACAACCCCTTCCGAAAGAGAGCAGCCAAGGCATTATCATTCCAGGTAGTAAGTACTGCCCACTTTCGGAATTTTTGACAGTACAATTCTGCAGAATCACGACCCTGGCTCAATGCCAGCAGGGTCTTTTCAGCCTGATCAATGGCATTAGGTTCGTCATACAACAACCCCAAAGCTTGAAAGAATGCGTTCCCATTAGTCAGAATAGGATCATCTGGTTTCAAAGAAAACGCCCAATCCTGGGGATCGCCACGCAGCAAAGAGATGACAATTTTAACCTGCTGCGCGGAGCTCCCTGACGAGTTAGGCTTCAAGGCAAAAAATAATTTACAATTATTTTTGAAATTCAAAAATTTAGACCGATCCCCAAAAAGTACATCAGGTGTAGGAATCTTTGGTTCAGCAGCATGTGAATGAGCAAGGTAGGCGGAAATTCCCCGCACTTCCGCAGCGAGCTGTTCCACACGATCAGACAATTGCTTTATCTCCATTGAGAGAAAAAAAAAATTCCCCCTACGGCCTCAGAGATATAGAGGAAAAAATATACACACTTTTTTTTTTTTTTTTTTACAATTCTTTCCTGCTATTGAGTACCCTAGAATCTGCGGTATGGCGGGTGATTCTGTTATGAATGAGTCACCGTAGGAGGCAAAAGCAGAAATACAAGCTAAGTCCAGAAAACCAGAGAAGTTGGCAACTATCAGATTGCAGACCCCTGAACCTATCAACACAACTAGCAGTAGCCGTGGGGGGTTCCTACGATGCCCTAGACCCCTCGATCACAGCCGGAGAAATACATAGGCCTAAAGAAAGAAAAGGGAAATCTAAACTGCCCCAGAGCAGACCCCAAAGCAATAGGCAGCCCCCAACATATAATGACGGTGAAGCAAGATGAAAATACTAACACAGATAGAAAGATAGACTGAGCAAAGACAGGGCCCCAAAACTACCTAGATAGGAAAGGACAGGAAGGCTGCTGTCTGCAATCTGCCAAAACCCTATCAAAGACATAAGCCAACCAGCTGATATAAAAAAGGCCCTGAAGCAGCTGGGCTTCAAAAACTGAATCAGCACTCAGGTATTTTCAGAAGACAGAGCTAAATGAATTCAGCACACCCCAGCAGGGAATGGCAGAAATCCAGAAAAACAAAGCAAAAACAAAGTCAAAGCACAAAAGCAAAAGGCCGAGCAGCAAACTTAGCTTTGGAGGAGCAGGAATTCAGACTGGTCTCCAAGGATCCCACAGAGAAATCACCCGCAGGGCAGAAGGGCGTTGGCAGCATTATATCCAGTCCGTAACTCCACTCAGCCAGTCACAATTATCAGCCTCAGGTGTTTGACAATCAGGCTCACTACCTTTCTTTACCAGAAGAGGGAGTTCCTTGGGCCTCAGTAATGAAGGGGAAAATGAACTCACAACAGGGAGCCATGTAGTCTGCTGGTGTAGGTCCACTGTGTTTTATCAAGATCAAAGTCAGCATAGCCGTCTACCAGTAAATTTTAGAGCACTTCATGATTCCCTCTGCCGACAAGCTTTTTGGAGATGGAAATTTCATTCTCCAGCAGGACTTGACACCTGTCCAACACTGATAAAAGTACAATACCTGGTTTACAAACAACAGTATCACTGTGCTCGATGGGCCAGCAAACTCGCCTGGCCTTAAAGCGAGCCTGTCAGCAGTTTTGGCCAATATAAGATGAGGCTCTGCCAAACGCCAGTGCGAAACTAGCCTAATAAAACTGATTTTTCCTATCTTTCAGGTTGGACCAGTGGCTTATCTACAGCATTATAGAATTGTCATGATCCAGGTTGGATCTGACAGTTTAAATGCACAAAGTAACTTTTTTCCCTTTGGCTGGTTGCCAAAAGGTGGTGTTGCCCCCGGTGGCCATTAGGGTCATTGCACTGTGGTGATTTTAGTTGTAGTTTTCCCCCCGGTGGCCATTAGGGTCATTGCACTCTGGTTACCTTAGTTTGTGCACGTGATTAAGTAACAGGTGTGAATGCTCTATAAAAGAGTATCAGGTGTGTCAATCACGTTTGGTGATAGGTCTTCTTTTGCAAGCAAGCCTGGGTGAAGGATGGAGCTAAAGGAGAGTCACAGGCATCTCAGGGAGATTCCTGGAGTGTCAGCTATGGTGTCTGCAAGGAGTGCTGGCATGGTGTGGTGGAGTTGCAGCTATGATGTCAGCTAGGAGTTCTTGCATGGATTGGTGGAGTGGCAGCTATGGTGTAGAGCTGCACTCAAAATGCTGGACGTTGTTGCTGAGAGCTGGACTCAAGCATACTGGACTTTTAGGCAGAAAAGCTGGACTCATTGATGGGACTCAGTCTCTGGAGAGCTGCACGCAGGTGGTGGACTCTGTTTGCTCCAAGGATGCACTATGGTGATAGATCCAGTTGGAGGAAAAGATGCACGCAGGTGGTGGGCTCTGTTGCTGGGAGCATAAGCAACAGAGCAAAGCTAAGTGGTGTTCCCCTGTTTTGTCATTTTTCCTTATGTGTGTTTAGTGCAGTGGTGGGATTAGTTTCCGCACCGACCAATTCCCTAGTGAGGGTTTAGGTGCAGGGCGAGCTAGGAATATCAGGTATCCAGATCGGCGCCCGGTGTGGAACCGGCCTAGGGAACGTTAGGAGTGTAGAGACACTGACTCAGGAGAGTGCAGGAGGTCTCCACGTCCCCGTTCCCTATCGCAGGGCCCCCATTGTTATTGTTACCCAGGTTTCCCTTATTGTTTAAATTCGCCTTACTGGAGGTGGGGTTTCCAGATTTACATGTTACGTGTATTACCTAAATTCGCCTGTTGGAGGCGGGGCATCCAGCTGCACGTTTTATTATTTATATTCGCCCCACTGGAGGCGGTGTATCCAGGGTCACGCGTGTCATCTAAATCCGCCCTGCTGGGGGCGCTGTGTCCAGCCTCGCGTGACCGTGACAGAATGCTGTAGATAAGCCCTGAAAGGCAGTGGCTGCATCTTATATCTGCCAAAACTGCTGACAGGTTCCCTTTAAACCTATAGAGAATCTATAGGGTATTGTCAAGAGGAAGATGAGAGACACCAGATCCAACAATGCAGACGAGCTGAAGGCTGCTCTCAAAGCAACCTGGGCTTCCATAATACCTCAGCAGTGCCACAGGCTGATCGCCACGCTGCATTGATGCAGTAATTGATGCAAAAGGAGCCCTGACCAAGTATTGAGTGCATTTACTGAACATACATTTCAGTAGGTCAACATTTTGGATTTTAAAATCATTTTTCAAGCTGGTGTTATAAAGTTTTTTAATTTACTGAGATAAAGACTTTTGGGGTTTCATTGGCTGTAAGTCATAATCATTAACATAAACAGAAATAAACACTTGAAATAGATCACTCTGTAATGACTATATATGTGTTTCACTTTTGCATTGAAGAATTGAACTAAATTAACTTTTTGATGATATTCTAATTTTGTGAGAAGCACCTGTACGTGATCTGCAGTCCGAAAATTGGTCATGCCTGATTAGCATCTCCTCAGTTGTCTGGCATCCCTATATACATTAGACTGTTGGCCAAACCCATTTATGTTGGATTCCGAAAACATTTTTCTAATGTGCACTTTGGGTCTGCCCCTGTGGAGCGGTTACCTCTTCAGAGATTCCTTATATCTTTTCAGAGGGGTGAAACTCTATTTATAGACCATCTTTTTCTAATTGATCTTTATCCATATCTCCAAAATGAAGACTGGCTACGGCTGGTTTCACATTTGCGGATGTCAGAGCTGCAGAAGGCTGCGTAGTTCCTCCGTGAAGCTCTGCCCACTGCCACACCTCCTCCGATCAGCACTGCCTACGTCTGCATGCGGCCTGCGTACCTATCTTTAACATTGGGTATGCAAGCCATGCGGATGTATGCCGATGCATCCTCATGCGTCATTTTGACGCTACGGCGACCGCAACAAAATGCAACATGTTGCGTTCGACTCAGGTCGCCACAGCGTCAAAGCGACGCATGTGGACATGTCCGCATACTCCGCATGGCCTGCATACCCAATGTTAAAGATAGGTATGCAGGCCGCATGCAGACGTAGGCGAAGCTTCACGGAGGAGGTGTGGCATTGGGCGGAGCTTCACGGAGGAACTACGCAGCCCTCCGCAGCTCTGACATCCGCAAATGTGAAAGCACCAGAGACTAAACCTGCTCTTTCCCATTGCCCTGAATTGTCATGTTGCCAATTATTTGGGGTCAATTTACACAATTTACACTAAATGACTGTCAATCCACTAATAGCCTGTTTGACATTTCAACTTACGGCTTGTGTCTTGTTCAGTGGTGGCCAGGTTTCAGCTTTCCTTACATTAGCCATGTCTCGGAGTACTGAACACCTTGTACTTCTGGGGACTTCAGAGAGGCTGCAGTCCTGGAATATGACAGCACTGGAGAATAATGGGTTCCTGGTCACTTCATGCTTGATTCTTCTCAAATCTTTTAGTTGACGTGCATCCTTTTTTTCTCACCACATTTTTTGCGCCCCTGTTGGCTATTTGCAACAAAACTTTTAGGCTGTGTGCCCACGTAGCGATTTTTAAGCATTTTTGCCGCGATTTTCGGCGCGAAAACGTTTAAAAATCGCGTACAGAACGCCCCCATGCATTCCTATGGCATTCCGCACATGCTGTGCTAATGCTGCGCCTTTTTCCGCGGCGGAATCGCATCGCGGAAAAAATCGCAGCATGCTCATTCTTTTGTGCAGAATCGCAAAGAATTGCCGCGATTCCACACCCATAGGAATGCATGAGAATCGCTTACTTCCCGCATGTGGCTATGCCCACCATGCGCGAAGTTAAGCGTCTCATGTGCGGTTGGTACCCACGGTGTGGAGGAGAGGAGACTGTCCTCCAGGCCCTGGGTACCATACCCCTGTAAAAAAAAGAATAAAAAATAAAAAATCGGGGTATATTTACCTTCCGATGTCCCGCGCTGCATTCCCGGCCTAGCGTTCCCAGTAATGCCTTGCGGCAAGGCCCTGTAATGACGTAGTCTCGCGTGACTCTAGCGATCTCGCGAGATCGCTATAGCAACGCGAGACTACGTCATCACAGGTCTCGCAAGGCATTACTGGGAACGCTGAGGCCCGGGAATGCAGCGCGGGACGCCGGAAGGTAAATATACCCCGATTTTTTTATTTTTTTTAGCATTTTAACATTCTATCTTTTACTATTGAGGCCGCATAGGCGGCCTCAATAGTAAAAACCTGGTCACACTTGTCAAACACTATGTTTGACAAGTGTGACCAACCTGTCAATCACTTTCCAAGCGATGCTTCAAATCGCTTGGAAAGTGCTTGAATATCACACGCGAAAATCGTGGCAAAATCGCGATCATAATCGCCGTAAAATCGCGGTGAAATCGCACGGAAAAAAACGCGCGATTTCTGGGAAGGAGTCCGGTTTTTAGTGAGCGTTTTAAAACGCTACGTGGGTACATAGCCTTAATGGTTTTGTGATCACACCCAAATATTTTTTGCTTTTTCAAGAGTGCTGTATCCCTCTGTAAAGCCCCCTTCACACATAGCGAGATTGCTAGCGAGATCGCTAAAGCATCACCGATTTTGTGATGCAACAGCGATATCGCTAGTGATCTCGCTACATGTGACACTTACCTCCGACCCGGCTCCCCGCTGGATATTGCTGATCGCGCGAGAACGGGATGGTCCATTTCTCATCATCAACTTCTTGCTGGCGCCGACGAGCGACTCCATGGACGCGGGCGGAAGACGTCACCCTCGCTGCGTGTGACAGGTTAGTGATGACCGCCGACCGCTGCTGCATCGCTGGTGAGATCTGCCTGTGTAGCAGCTCACTAGCGACCATTTAGCGATGCACCAGCGATCCTGACTGGGTCGTATCGTTGTCGGGATCGCTGGTGCATCGCTAAATGTAATGGGACCTTTAAGACTTGTAGCAATGTTTTCTTTTCCAGAGTCAGTTAAATCTCTTTTTTAGCTCATTTTGCCTGAGCAAGACAAACTGCCTAATAATTCTTCACACCTTGATAAATGTTAATATCATTAGATGAAATTCTCCGTCATTGCACAAAACACCTGATCTGCTTCATCCAATAAACATTCCATTTTATACAGCTTGGTGTTGGAAAATATACATCAAAGTGATGATATGGTCAAAATACTCACTTGCCTAGTTAATGTGCACATAGTGCTTGGGCAGAATCTTTGACAGGATTGATCCATATTTGTGCAGTAATTTGGGCTCGAGTACCAGCAGCAGCAGCAGCTATTCAAGAGACTTAGATATCGGGAGGCGGGGCCTGGGCTCTGAGCATGTAGGCAGCAAGAGCTCTAAGCTCCTACAGTCACATTCTTAAGCTACAAAATAAGCGTGCATAGGGTTAACCAAAATAACCTTGCTGGACCCTATTTTATTTATGAAGTTTGGGTGCCCATTTTGAGACAAAAAGCAGGACTCTGGTCCAAAGAGGACTGAAGAAATAAGCTTTTACAAGTCTGGATGGCTGCAGTGCAGCAGAAGCTGAGGTACATCACCCCACATCATCTGCCCTCCTGTGAAGAGACCGGAGTGCCAGCGCAGGCTTTACTGTAGCCAGGATTGATCTGGAGGATCATTATTGGTACTGAGGACTTTATTTGGACCCCCCCAGTAAGGCACAACGTAAATTCAGCTGTCTGCACGGCTTTCTGTCTGTGGTGTGTGGAGGATAACAGTGTGGCTGTGGCGGAGGGATACAGACTCCTGCATGTTCATCCCTGCTGGTTACACCTGAGTGCCACTGAATTCTGACTGCTGTAACATCAGGGTGAGGTTAGTGGGGACAGAGGAGCTTCCCTTGACATATTCTAGCGTGGCACGCTGAAGAGGAAAGCAAAGACACCGGCGGGGACTCTTTCTTTGCCAAGGAGCTGAAGGGCAGAGGGATACCACCGGACTTCTAGGACCAGAACCTGGAATCGGCCAAGAACAGCGCTATACAGCCTCATAAAGGACCGGATCAGAGGCGACTAGCACCGGGGGAGCCACTAAAAACTGCTGAGGTGAGGCACAACTGAAATCCGGTCATTAGAACTGGACGCTGCATACTGATCACAGCCGCAATAGAACTCTATGGGAAGTAGTTCCGGCTGTGTCCAGCCTGTCAGCATTGCAGAAACCTGACAAGCCCCGCAGCACACAGCAAGTGGCCCCCGGTACTGCAGGCTCAGCTATACCCCAGAACTGTGCGGCGCAGCAGGTAGTCATCCCCGAGAGTACTGAGGAGAAGGATATAGATTGCTGGGAGGGCCCTCACTATCCCCACACAATATAGGAATACTGACTATTCTGCACTTACCAGCAGCGCAGACTTATAACACAATAGTGACCGCAGTTTCTTGCTGGTGGCCCCTGTGCCCTATACTCATCTGTGCAGTGCACCATAATAGAGGGTTATCCACTCTTCAAGCAAGGATCAGAGCTACAGTGGACTGCTTGCATTATTAGTGAGGAATTGTGTGACTTTTGGTGCTCTTACTGAGGGTTTCTCAGTTGACTCATTTTCTGAAACTTGTTTTTAGACCATTTTACTTAACTTGTCTGATTGATCAAGCTAAAAGGGTCATAGATCTGAGGCCAGGGAAGGCTGCATGACAAATTAAGATGCAGTCAGGCAGGGGCAGAATTAATAATAGCTCACACAGGGTGACGAAGCACAATTTGGGGGCATATTCAAAATCCTATGAGGATATTGCTAATGTGTTAAGCCCCACCAAATATAGGTCACCTTTGAAAAGAGGTGAGCCCAAAATGTCTTATATAAAACAATCCCATAACCCTGCACTTGTCAAAGCTGCAAAAGGGGATCAGGTATCAATAACCCATTGACCAAAACACTGTCTAAAACACAAACTGAAACACTTCAAAAAAAGAAAAATTTTGGGGGACACATTAAAACTCCTCCTCCAAATCAGCTCCTCACGGAGGAAATGGACACTTCCAAATCAAACAAAAGGAAGGGCCCAGACGATCAGGAAAACACCGAGAGTCTTTCTTCTGAGAACTCCGACAGTGTCTCAGCTGACTATACCCCAAACACAAGCCCTGAAAGGCAGAGGCCTAGAAGGGACACTGGAGGTCCATTTCCTTCGTTTGAGGTTCCTCCTCCATCCATCAACTTGGGGGAATACAAGGGGTCCTGTTGTGAACGGGTAGCGAAGGAGGAAATCAAAAAACAATACAAGCTAAGTCTCAGAAAACCAAAGAGGTTGGTAACTATGCAGACTGCAGACCCCTGATCCTAACACGCAACTAGCAGCAGTCGTGGAGCGTTCCTACGGTGGTCCGAGACGCCTCGTCACAACCGGAGAACTAAATAAGCCTAAAGCAGGAAAAGAGGAAAACTAACTGCCCCAGAGCAGACCCCAAAGGAGAGACAGCCCCCCACATGTATTGATGGTGAAAAAAAGATGAAAACACAAACAAAGGCAGGAAAATAGGCTGAGCAAACGATGGGGCCAAGCTAACTAGAAAGGACAGGAAAGGAAAGACACTGTCTGCAACTGCCAAAAACCCTACAAAATGTCCAACACAACTGATAGCAAAATTAACCCTGAAGTCACTAGACTTCTCCCACTATATCAGCACTCTGAAATATTCTGAGACAGAGCAAAAAGAGGCCAATCTAATAAGGGACAAAAAAAAGGCAATTTGACAAATAAGAGTGGAAATTCAGCACAGCCCAGCCGGGCTGGCTGACCACACAAAAAACTGAAAAGACCAACAAGAGCAAGTGTGAGCATTAGCAAAAAACAAACTTATCTTGGGAAAACTGGAACAGAGCTGAGTCCTAGACCTGAGAAACAGACTGAATCACCAGCACTAGGATAGGGCGTCGGCTGTCTTATATCCAGTCTGACACTCCAGAGATCCAATCATTATCTTCCTCACCAGGTGGCAGATCACTACCACTTAAACCAACCTCACTACCTCCTGTCACCACCAGAGGGAGAACGGAAGAGGAACTCTCAACTGGTGGAGCAGAAAATGAGCTCATAACAGGGTCCAATAAACAAGCCACCGAAGGATTCATGGCGGATCTCTTCCAGTCCTTCAGTGATGCCCTAAAAATAGGGTTTGAGACTCAGGCTAAGGCCCTACAGGAAACTTGCAGGAATCTTAGCCAAAAGGTTGAGAAATATGAGGTAAAGATGGTACAGGCGGAGAGGGACATAGTCTACCTCTCAAAGGAAAATTCTCTCCTAAAAAGTGAGGTTATTTCCCTTAAAAACAAATTAACGGATCTGGAGGATCCAAGCAGGAGAAATAACTTAAAAATACGAGGTATTCCTGAGTCGGTCTCCCAGGCAGATCTTTCAGATTACACTAAAAGTTTATTCAAAAAATTATCGCCAAAATTGACAGAATTAGAAGTAAATATTGATCGCATACACCGCCTCCCACGTCCAAAAGGGGTCCCACAGGAAAAGCCTAGGGACACTATCCTCAGAGTCCATTTTTTTGAAACAAAGGAGAAGGTTCTAAAATCTCTGAGAGAGAGAGGTTCACCTCCAGAGCCATATAAAGATTAAAAGAATTTCCAAGACTTCTCCAAAGAGACAATGGACGCAAGAAGGTCCTTCAGAAATTTGACCTCTAAACTTAGAGAGCTCAGAGTCTCATATAGATGAGGTTTCCCTACCAAGCTATTAGTCTGGTATAATGACAAAAACTACTCCATCTACACTCCACACGCGGGTCAGAAGTTCCTTAAATTTCTGATGGATGACCCAGCATTTAGGGATAGGGATTAGGACTAGAGTTGAGCAAAACGGGTCGAAAAATTTCAAAAGTCGCCGACTTTTGGCAAAGTCGGGTTTCATGAAACGAAACCCGACCCTAGGATGAGGTCGGCCACGAGGTCGGCGACTTACGCGCCAAAGTTGCGTTTCAAAAGTTTGTTTTGCGCTCTTTTTCAGCCAATCAGGATCCACGGACACTGTGGGCAACGTGATGACATAGGCAGGGGTCACCACCATCTTTCAGAAGGGCATGCAAGTGATTGGCGCTTGCTTTGGTGGGCGTCACAGGGGTTATAAAAGGGCGTGCACGCCGACCACCATCTTACTTCTGCCGATCTTAGCATAGGGAGAGGTTGCTGATTCTGTAGGGAGAGCGTTAGGCAGGGAAGAAGAAAAAAAACTGCTTCTGCTGCTAGCGATTTTGCCTGTACAACACACCAGTCACTGTGTGTGCAGTGCAAGGGGAGGCTATATTGTGTTGGATCAGCAGTGTTGGTTGTTAGGCTGCCTTCTAAGGCTTCCTGACAGCTGCATTGCTGTTTACCCACTGCTCTGCAAACTGCTTTTTTAAAAGCAATCCCAATTTTTTTTTTTTTTTGTCCTGCTGAGGTACTGAGCGTGCATTTTTTCACACCATACAGCGGTGTACGCTCCTCACACAGTACCGTGTAACGGCTGTTATCACAGCCACAGTGAAGCTATCTGTGTGTCACTCTGTGAGAATAAGTCGAGGACATGTTCCGTTCTTACAGACCTGCACCTACTAGTTTTGTCTAGCTTTCAAACAGTTAAATATATTTGCTGTTTGATCACATTCAAAACTATAGAGAGACAGCGTGTCAGTCCGTATACTTAAAAAACACGGAGCTTGACAATTTTACATACACCGGACAGCCGTGTACGTGCACGCTCCTCTCAGTACCGTGTAACGGCTGTTATCACGGCCACAGTGAAGCTATCTGTGTGTCACTGTGGAAGGATAAGTGGAGGACTTGTTCCGTTCTTACAGACCTACACTCTAGGGAGATTCCTATTCTGCCCAATTCTACATACACCTTGTAGTTTGTGATACACTAGCCAATTTCTGCCTGTGACATAGCGCTCTGATATTCAGTGGGCCTCACACAATCCAAAAGTGTCCAGTGTCCACAAGTGTGTGCAGAAATTCAAAATCTCCCTTATCCTGTAGTCACTTTTTTCACACCTGTGCCATCGAGCCTGTGACATAGCGCTGTGATATTCAGTGGGCCTCACACAATCCAAAAGTGTCCAGTGTCCACTAGTGTGTGCAGAAATTCAAAATCTCCCTTATCCTGTAGTCACTTTTTTCACACCTGTGCCATTGAGCCTGTGACATAGCGCTGTGATATTCAGTGGGCCTCACACAATCCATAAGTGTCCAGTGTCCACAAGGGTGTGCAGAAATTCAAAATCTCTGTGATCCTGTAGTCACTTTTTTCACACCTGTGCCATCGAGCCTGTGACATAGCGCTCTGATATTCAGTGGGCCTCACACAATCCAAAAGTGTCCAGTGTCCACTAGTGTGTGCAGAAATTCAAAATCTCCCTTATCCTGTAGTCACTTTTTTCACACCTGTGCCATCGAGCCTGTGACATAGCGCTCTGATATTCAGTGGGCCTCACACAATTCATAAGTGTCCAGTGTCCACAAGTGTGTGCAGAAATTCCAAATCTCCCCTGTCCTATAGACACCTTGTACCTTGTTTTACATTACTATATAGTTTGTTGGATTTTGTCTACATTTCTACAAAAAATGAGGAAGGCTGGTGGAAGAGGCCGTGGAATTGGGCAGGGGTTGGCAGCTGGTAATGATGGTGTTGGTGGTGGATCTGATGGTAGTGGCAAGAGCAAAATAGGACCGAATGCAGGAGGTGTTGAGCCTGCGTCATCGTCTGGCTCCATAAGGCTTCGAAGGCTTAGTTTTCTAGGAGTTGGCAAACTGCTTTTAAAGCCAGAGCATCAGGAAAAAGTTTTGTCTTACATTGCTGACTCAGCCTTCAGCTCTATCGCCTCCTCTTCTGAAGTTGTAAAAAGTAAAAGCACTGAGTCGTCATTGGAGGCTCATGTTCATGAACCACACCTTTCCTTGTGTCCTTCACCCCAACCAAGATTGAAGGATGACGCAGGCCATACTACTGATTACTCCATGGAGCTGTTTTCACATACCATGCCTGGATTATCAAGTGAAATGGTGAATTAACCAGGCCAAGATGAATCTGACATGGAGTGCACTGATGCACAGCCGCTGATAGATGATTCTGCTGGTACATTCACTCAGAGCACTACATTGTCCTCGCAGTGTACAGAGCCAGATTCTGACCCTGTTGAGACTCAGGTGCCCCTTCCTGCACACTATACCACCATACACGGTGACACAGAGGAAGGTGCACATGACATTGAAGAGGAGGTGATGGATGACCCAGTTGTTGACCCAGATTGGCATCCATTGGGGGAAGAGGGTACTGCTTCCAATAGCTCAGATGAGGAGCATCCACAGCAGACATCGACATCGCAACAGCTGTTATCTGGCAGGCCCGGAGCACTCCAAAGACAGGTTCCAAAAATCAAAAGAGTTGCTGGACAGCTTGTCCAGAGGGTCAAAAGATCACAGCGTGCTAGGCCGCAAAATGTCTGCCAAAGTAGGAAGAGTGCAGTGTGGCACTTTTTGAACAAAATCCTCATGATCAGGCCAAGGTTATCTGTAAGAAGTGCGCAAAGACCTTTAGCCGAGGGAAAAATCTGAAAAATTTGAATACCAGTTGCATGCTTAGACATTTAACCACCATGCACTTGCAAGCGTGGACACAACACCAAACCTCAAGTGCCACATGTGCAACTGATCACAAAGAAGGTAGTCAGCAACGCTACATTGTTTCTCCCACTGTAAGCCCACCGGTTAGCACAGCAGCAAATGTTGAGGTGTCGTTGCAAGGCCACAGCAGTCAGGGAATCCCACTGTTATATCAACGAAATACTGAATCTAGGCCATCAGAAAGAACACCAACTCCATCACCATCATCAACCCTCTCTCAGTCCGCCCTGTCCACCGCTACTTCCACCATATGCAGCTCTCAAGTCCAGCTCACCCTCCCAGACACTATGAGTAGGTCAAGAAAGTACTCATCCGCGTACACTGGGTTTGAACGCCCACATTGCCAAACTAATCTCGTTTGAGATGATGCCCTATCGGTTGGTGGAAAGCGCAGCTTTCCGCGAACTCACGGCCTATGCAGTACCACGCTATGACCTATCCAGTCGCCACTTCTTCTCTCGCAAAGCCATCCCAGCCCTCCACCATCATGTAAAAGACCGCATTGTCCATGCACTCAAGCAGTCAGTGAGTGGAAAGGTGCACCTCACAACTGATGCATGGTCCAGTCGGCATGGCCAGGGCCGTTACGTGTCCATCACTGCGCACTGGGTTAATGTGGTGGATGCAGGGTCCACAGGGGACAGCGGTGGTGGGAGAATGCTGCCTAGCCCACGGTATAGGAAACAGTTGGCTGTAGGCGTTCTACCCTCCTCCTCCAGAAGCGAAAGCTCGTCCACAGAGCGCAGTCGTACGAGCACTCCATCTGCAGCTGCCACTGTTGCACATGAGGTGTCCCCCTATCGAGCAGCTAGTGGAAAGCGTCAGCAGGCTGTGTTGCAGATGATGTGTTTGGGCGACAGACACACCGCCGAGGTGCTGGCCGAGTACTTGAAGCGACAAACTGAGTCATGGCTGGGCAGTGCACATCTTGAGGCAGGCAAGGTAGTTAGTGATAACGGCCGTAATTTTGTGGCAGCCATAGCCCTTTCAAAACTCAGCCACATACCTTGCTTGGCTCACACCTTGAACCTGGTGGTGCAGTGCTTCCTCAAAAATTATCCAAAGTTAACAGCCCTGCTCCAGAAGGTGCGAAGACTGTGCGCGCACATCCGCCAGTCGCCTGTACACTCCGTTCGTATGCAGAAGCTGCAGCGATTGCTCCACCTTCCCAACCACCACTTCATTATCGACATTGCAACAAGGTGGAACTCCACCCTGCACATGGTGGAGCGGCTGTGCGAGCAGAGGCAGGCCATAATGCTTTTGTGGGAGGATACACAAAACAGGCACTTTGAGAGCAGACATGGAGTTGACAGGTGTGCAGTGTTCAAAGCTGAAAGACCTCTGTAAAGTCCTTCAGTGTTTTGAGGAATGCACACGGCTGGTAAGCGCAGACGCCGCCATCCTAAGCATGAGCATCCCACTTATGCGTCTGCTCATGCAAACTTTGACGCACCTTAAGGAGCAGGCGTCTGCAGCCAATGTTGACGAGGAGGGAATCCTTGATGACATTCAGCCATTGTCTGCTCAGGGACCTCTCCTGGACGAGGTGGAGGAAGAAGAGGAGGAGGAGGATGATGATGGGGATGATTACTTAGGGGAGGAGGATGCATCTCGTGGGGCAAGTGAAAATGTTGGCGTGGCAAGGTCTGGTACAGGGTTTGTGCGTGACTGGAGGGATGTGGATTTGCCAGAAAGTGCTCCTCCAACCAGCACTCGCAGTGCATCATTGACACCGGGAACATTGGCCCACATGTCAGATTATGCCTTGCAGATCCTAAAAAGGGACCCCCGCATTGCCAAAATGATGAACGATGACGACTACTGGTTGGCCAGCATCCTGGATCCACGCTATAAAGGCAAATTACAAAACATCATGCCACAGGAGAACCTTGACCTAATATTGGCTAATAAACAAGCAACTCTGGTAAATCGGTTGCTTGAGGCATTCCCAGCACACAGCAGCGGTGATGTTCTCCCACGAGCCGTACGGGCCGGGGGCAGCTTGGCAGAGGTGTTCATGGTGCACACAGCAGAAGTGGCATTGGAGACAGGGGTTTCATGACAATGTTGTGGACTGATTTTTCAAGTACCGCTCACACAACTGGTAATACTGCATCGATGGAAAGTGACAGGAGACAGCAGTTGTCAACTATGGTTACAAACTACTTTTCCTCCCATATCGATGTTCTCCCACACAGGTCATTCCCCTTTGACTATTGGGCCGCTAAACTGGACACCTGGCCTGAATTGGCACAATATGCCTTACAGGAGCTCGCTTGCCCAGCTGCAAGTGTGCTATCGGAAAGAGTCTTCAGTGCAGCTGGATCAATCCTGACAGAAAAAAGGACCCGTCTGTCAACCCAAAATGTGGATGATCTAACCTTCATTAAAATGAACCAGGCATGGATTTCCAAGGATTTTGTCCCACCTTCCCCTGATGACACATAGGGTGACAGAAAAATGGCTTGCTTTGGTCCACCTCTTCCTGGGACTTGACCTATTTCGCCTTTTGCATCAGCTGAATGTCCAACATCAACATATGCCACTTTCTAAAACTCCCTAACTGTGCTGCCTCCCCCCCCATGGCCGGGGTCACCACCTAGCGCACGACACCATGCGAGTGCCGTTGCCCTGGACAGGTGGGTAGGCCGACTCTTGGGCGCGGGCACTGGCACAGGGTCCCTCATAGTGCAATCAAGTGTCTCTGACGGTGGTGGTGCACACCCACCGTCAGACACACCTCCGTACTATGAGGGGCCCAGTGCCAGTACCGACGCCCACGAGTGGGCCCCCCTTGCTTGGGCAGGGCCCCAGCATTTGCAATCTTTACCTCTCCCTGCTCCTCCGCTGTGTAGTCTGGGCCGTCAAATCCATACTGTGCCTGACACCGTCTGAGCCTGCCTCCTGATGTATAGACAAATATTTTGAATGTGTACGCTATCCATACATGTTATCCGGGGATACGGTACCCTTTCTCACCTTTGTGCAATCACGTGCAAGCCATACTGGGCGTGAGAACGGCTGGCGAGCTGTTAAGCAAGCTACAGCACCTGTGGTTTGCACACGTAAGTTTTTCATTTTTTCAGGAATGACGGTTAGGCCTAATTCCGGAACTGTGGTTGACCTGCACTTACTGGGAAATCATCGTTCGCGGGTAATAATTGTAATCAGTGATCCCCATCACTAACGTTGTTCAGCGGGTTATCTGCACCTGTAAGCGACAAACGCTGGCCTTTTCAGTGTAGCGCACATGCAGCCACGGACATGTAAGGGCATGACACACCAGTTATTGGCCAATCTCATGTGCCAGAGACTCACGTGTCCCTCTAGTAAGCCGGACTCGGATCGCGGGGCATGACGGAGTCTCGTTCGTTAACGGAATTAAGCTTGCAATGTGTGCATCTTTTCTGTAGCTGGCATGGTTGAGGTTTCCCAGGTGGAGTTGAATTTAACCATAGGCTCCACTCCTGGTGGTGCCCTTCTGGACATTCCTTTAAGGTTCAGCTTTGCAACCATACTGCCCACGTAAAACAAACACTTTGCCTTCATGAACACTGTTTGGAGGGTCATGACTCGTGGGAATAACGCCGCCCAATCAGTTAACCTGCTAGAGAGATCCTTCGTTGCTCCCAAGCATGACATCACACTCCCTAGGAGGAAGGTAATGCCACTGTGGCGACCGTACTCCTGGGGGCAACACAAGTGCACTGATGCCCAGCCACTGCTCGATGAATCTGCTGGTACATTGACCCAGACCACTACATTCCCCTCGCACGCTACACGACCTGAATCTGACCCTGATGAAACTCAGGTTACCCTTCCCATATACAGTTCCATCTTACACGGTGACAAAGAGGAAGCTGCAGATGAAAGTGCAGGTTCGGCCCACCCGCCATCAGACACACCACCGTACTATCAGGGGCCCTGTGCAAGTGCCATCGCCAACGAGTGGGCCCCCCCTGCTTGCTCAGGATCACAGCACTTGCAAGGTTGAAATACTGTGCAGTGAGATGGAAGATGGGGATGACGAGGAGTCCAGACTAGTACAGGGATTCCCTAGCGAGGAGACTTATTTGATTGTTTTCAATGTTGGGACAGCAATTTTTGGGGAGCACTATACTCTGGAGAATGATAGATGGGGCCCACCATACACTGGAACATTCCAAAGGTGGACATCAGACACTGGAGCAGCATTTACAGGGCCCATTATACACTAGAGCATTAGAAATGGGGCCCATTATGTTTGGAGCATTATTTGGGCCCATAAGACAGTGGAGCTTCATCCATGGGGACCAACATATACTGTAGCATTATGTGGAGCTCATCATATACTGTTTCAAACATATGGGACCAATGATTCTGTATGGAGAAATAGATGGGCCTCGTCATGAGATGTAAAAAGTGAAGTATTTTTCATTGTACTATACCGCTATTTCTCTGCCGTATCGGAGCATGATGAGTTGTGGTATGTGTTAAAGGAGCGCTCTTTCGCCCAGGGCACATGAAAACCTGGAGCCAGCCCTACCCCCCCACAACTTTAGCCAAATAACCCCCATTTTTCAGTGCGTAACTTGTATTATGAAGTTAATTAAGGTTGACAAGCTTAAGTAAGAAGAATTGATGCTTTTGGCATTCAAATGGGCACTGTAGGTGTATTTCCTGTCCTCCTCTCACTGCCGACTTTTATTCCCCATTGACTTACATTGGGTTTCGTGTTTCGGGACGACCCCGACTTTTCCCTATAATCGGCCGATCTTGCTCGACCCGACTTTTGGAAAAGTCGGGTTTCATGAAACGAAACTCGACCCTAAAAAAACAAAAGTCGCTCAACTCTAATTAGGACTTATTTTTATCTTATGTTCGAATTTACATGGTGTATACTATTAATTTCCTTTTCATGAATATGAATATCTTATGACCCGTATTTACGGTTTATTGATGTCATTGTGGGAACTTGCCACTTAATTTTTTCTCACTTTTCCCCCCACACTAAGGTGAGACACCAACCGGTTTGGAGTCCTCCAGGAGAACGCTCAAGTTCCTAATTTTTTTTTTCTGTATTTCACTGTTTTGCTTGTTTCCATTTTTCTGTTTTGATATTGCACTCTAACGATGAAAATCTTATCATGCAATGTTAGGGGGCTCAACAGTCCGAATAAGAGGTATGCGGTATGGAAGGAGATCAACCGAACCTGTGCCGAATTGATATGCCTCCAGGAGGTTAAACTGGCCTCCGATCAACACCCGATCTTCCAGCACAAGAACTTTCCACACATGTACAAGTCACTGTCCACAAAGAAAAAGGCTGGGGTCATTACACTGGTAGGTGGCACCGCCACTTTTCAGCTCATCAAAGAGATACCAGACTCGTTGGGCAGGTTTCAAATACTCATATGCTTACTCCATGAAAGGCCATGCACAATAGTGAATGGCACCTCACAAGGGACACATTCGTTTCTTGAACAAGCCAATCAAAAAAATAGACAAAGTCAAAACAGGTGATCTGATCTTACTAGGCGATTTTAATATTGTCCCAGATAGTAGCATGGATGCATCCTCATTAGTTCGCCACAAGGTTCCAGCTTTGAAAAGCTGGTTAATTCAAAATGAGCTTTATGATGCTTTTCGTTGCTTGAACACATCGTCTCGTGAGTATTCTCACTTTTCAGATGTACATAAGACAGCATCTAGAATCGATCTACTACTTACTAATATGTTTACTTTAACCAAAATTAAAGATATACGTTTCATGCAAAAGACCATCTCGGATCACACCCCGGTTCTCGCTGAGTTCCTTGTGTGTCCTCCCTCTGACAAGCCATTCCACTGGAGACTTAACCCAGCCTTGTTATATAGACCAGAGTACAAGCAAGAGATAGAAAACGTTCTCTTAAACTACTTCAAGGAAAATGTATCTGGGGAAGTAGATCAGTTCACGGTCTGGAATGCCCCTAAGGCGGTCCTGAGGGGATGCCTTATGCAGATCCTCTCTAAACATAAGAAAAATAGGGAAAAAATTACAAACCTACAGGCCCAAATTAATGATCTAGAAAAAAAACAAACCAACTTGAAAGTTCCTTCCCAAACCATCCAGGCTGAGATTTTGAGACTCAGACAGAGTCTGAGATCTGAAATCTACCAGGAATACGATGCAGCCATCAAAGCATCTAGGTATAAATCGTATACATCTCTCAACAAGCCTACCAAGTTTATGATGAGGAAATTAAAAAGACAAAGAATCAAAAAAAGGATAATTAAGATTGTATCTCCCTCGGGTGATCCCAAAATTCACCCTAGGGACATTGTCAACTCATTTGCAGATTTCTTTAAAAATCTTTATAACCTGAAAGATGACTCCCAAACACCGGTGGTTAACTCGAATTTTGTGGATTCTTTTCTACAGAGTATCGATTTACCAAGAGTTGATGAGCTGGACTTGAATTATGTCAATAGCCCTTTTACAGAGAGTGAAATAGTTGACGTTATCAAGAAACTGCAGTCCCAAAAATCACCAGGGCCGGATGGCTTCTCTGGGGAATACTATAAATCCTTTTCAAAAATTCTGGCTCCACAGTTGGCTTCCGTCTTTGGTCTGGCATCCTCTCGGGGTTTCTTCCCAAAGGAGATGTTAGAGGCAACAATTGTCATGATTCCAAAGGAGGGGGGAGACCCTGAGAGGACACAGAACTATAGGCCAATCTTGCTCATAAACAGCGATATTAAAATCTACTCAAAGATCATCGCAAACCGACTAAAAAACATCCTTCCATGTCTGTTGGTGGATGATCAAATAGGGTTCACAGAGGGCCGCCAGGCCTCAGATGGGACTAGAAGGTTGTTGAACCTGATAAATTTAGCTAACAATTCAAGAACCGAAACTGCTTTTCTGGCACTGGACGCCGAGAAGGCGTTGGATAGATTAAACTGGCTATATTTAAAAACAACTCTCGCTAGATTTGGCTTTGACAAGAAGTTTCTATGAACAGTCTTCGCCCTATACTCGGGTCCTAGTGCCAGGATCTATGCAAACAACTTCCTTTCTGACTCATTCGACATTACTAATGGCACAAGACAGGGGTACCCCCTGTCTCCCCTTCGATTTGTGCTTGCCATAGAGCCCCTAGCCAAAAAAATTAGATTAACCAATGATATTAAAGGCTTTGAACTGCCATCACGAAATTTTAAAATCGGGTTATTCGCAGATGATCTCTTGCTCACACTTCTTGATCCCACAAATACCATTAAAGCCCTTTCAGATGAACTATAAAAATTCTCTAGAGCAACCTATTTTAAGATAAACCCTCACAAATCCAAATTTATAGCTCTAAACATGAAACAATCCGAAATTAACGAAATAAAGACTCAAACTCAGTTCATTTGGGAGGAGAAATGTTACGGTTGCTGTAGCGGGGAGGCACGTAGAGGCAACCCGGAAGTGGACCCTCTGGGTCATGGCTCCAGAGCCCCCGAGGGCGAGCGCCCAGGTGAGGACCACCCCCTATACAGGGAGTGTTAGGGGCAGACCCCCAGGGGATAGAACCACGACAGCCAGAACCAAAGGGATGACTGGGGCTAGGCTGGAGTGGAGGCACAGGTGTATCCGTACAGTGAGCACAGGGGAGCACAGAGAGCATGGAAACCGGGCAGAGCGCAGGACCGGAGAGTGGCTGGTGGCAATGGCTGGAGGCTGCAAAAGAAGAAGCACGGATAACACAAGCGGAGGGATTTAAGAAGCAGGACAGGGAAGGAGTAGGTGCAACTGAGGGTACTGTATAGCAGGAGAGCGGAGGGAGAACTGACGGAGGCAGCGCAGGCGGAGGCAAGGGAAGAGGGAGCCGAAGATACAGCACAAAGCAAAGGCAGAGGCAAGAATAGGAGTGCAAGGACTAGAAACACAGCGCACACAGAGGCAGGGTAGAAGGGCCTGGAACACTGAGAGTGCTGCAATGAGACAGCGTCACCGCAATAGAAGAACAGGCGTCTTACCTGTCCAGACGCCGGCCATAAGTAGCGCTGGGCGCAGCCATGTTGGAGGCGGGGCCAGCGCGTCATATTACCCAGGGGGCTGCGCGCCAGGAGGGAGGCAGTGCGCAGGTGCCTGACACCGGGGGAGCCGGAGGCCGGGTGTGGGGACGCGCCGGAGAGCAGGAGCGCGCCGGGAAGTGCACGCCGCAGGGTAAGTGGAGCCCGGGGGCGTAACAGTACCCCCTCTCCTCACGCTGGAGAGAAATCGTCTCATAATGCGAGGAGCATCAATATTCTCCTGGGGTTCCCATGATCTCTCCTCAGGACCGAAACCTTTCCAATCCACCAGAAACAGGGTCTTTCCCTTAACTGTCTTCATAGCCAATATATCTCGAACCTCAAAGGTGTTAGCCGAACTACAGGGTTGGGAGATTTGGGAAGGCGCAGAGTGGTATTGGTTAAATACTGCAGGTTTGAGGAGAGATACATGAAAGGTATTGGGAATCCTAAGTAAGGCGTGCAATTTCAATTTTTAGGCCACGTCGTTGATGCGACTTAAGACCTCAAAGGGTCCAATGTAACGAGGACCTAATTTATAGGAGGGAATCTTCAACCTGACATGCCGAGAAGAAAACCAAACTCTATCCCCTGGGCGATACGGAGGTGCGTCTAGCCGACTTTTGTCAGCATACCTCTTCATCCTGAGACTGGCACCTTCGAGGGCTGCTTTGGTCTCCCTCCGAATCTGAGAGAAGTCCACAGACAAGGAGTCCGCTGCCGGTACACCCGAGGTAGGGGACACAGGAAGGGGAATGCCGGGGTGTTGACCAGAAACCACAAAAAAGGGGAATTTAGAGGAGGCTTCACTTGGATGGTTGTTATACGCAAACTCAGCCCAAGGAAGAAGTGAAACCCAATCATCTTAGTGCGCATTGGAAAAATGCCGGAGATAGGATGTTAGTGCCTGGTTGACTCGCTCGACTTGACCATTAGACTGGGGGTGGTAGGCAGAGGAAAAATCCAAAGTGATCTTCAGCAACCCGCAGAGGGCTCGCCAAAAACGGGAGGTAAACTGGACTCCTCGATCCGAGACAATATGCTGAGGAAAACCATGGAGGCGAAAGACATGGAGCAGGAAGATCCTTGCCACCTCAGAAGCGGTAGGAAGACCAGGAAGAGCGATAAAGTGAGCCATTTTGGAAAATCAGTCCACAACTACCAAAATAACCGTACATTTAGAAGAAGGAGGCAAATTGGTGATGAAATCGATTGCAATATGAGTCCATGGATTGATGGGTACAGGTAACGGATGTAGGAATCCCGAAGGACGATGTCGAGGTACCTTGTTCCGGTCACAAGAAGGGCAGGAGGCAATGAAATCCTGTATGTCCTTGCGAAGCGAAGGCCACCAATAATGGCGGGAGGCAAGCGAGAGAGTCTTTTTAACTCCAGAATGTCCTGCAAATTTTGACGAGTGGCTCCAACGAAGAACCTTGAGTCTATCTCCACTCCGAACAAAGGTTTTACCAGATGGTGGGGGAACTAGGCTTAGTGGGGCCACGGTAAGGATTTTAGCGGGGTTGATGAGATGTGCTGGACCCTCCTCCTTATCCACTGACTGGAACGACCGTGACAGGGCATCTGCCTTGATATTCTTATCCCCGGGTCGGAAGTGGAGTTCAAAGTCGAAGCGTTCGAAGAACAAGGACCATCTGGCCTGCCGTGGGTTGAACCTTTGGGCGGACTGAAGATAGGCCAAATTTTTGTGATCCGTAAAAATGATGAATGGATGGAGAGCACCCTCGAGAAGATGGCGCCACTCTTCAAGAGCCATTTTTATGGCCAAAAGTTCTCTGTCTCCAACAGCATAGTTACGTTTGGGAGCGGAGAAAGCCTTTGAAAAGAATCCGCAGGTGAGGGTATGCCCGGAGGAGGTCTTCTGCAGAAGAACTGCTCCTGCTCCCACTGAAGAGGTGTCAACCTCTAAAATGAATGGTCTGCTGGTATCTGGACGATGGAGTACCGGAGTCTTCGCAAACTCTTGCTTCAGGGTTTCAAAGGCAGCTTCAGCATCAGAGGGCCAATGATTGGGATTGGCCCCTTTGCGGACAAGAGCCGATATGGGTTTAGTCAACGAAGAAAAGTGGGGGATAAATTGCTGGTAATAATTGGCAAACCCCAAAAAACGCTGGATAGCCTTTACTCCGAGGGGACGCGGCCACTTGAGAACTGCCGAGACTTTATCAGGGCCCATCTCTAACCAAGAGTTCGAGACTATGTAACCAAGAAACGGCAATGAAGTCTGCTCAAAAAGGCACTTCTCCAGCTTGGCAAAAAGATGGTTCTCCCTAAGACGTTGGAGGACTTGGCGAACGTCTCGGCGATGTGTGGCCAGATCCGGAGAGAAGACTAAGATGTCGTCAAGGTAGACTACGACACAGGAGTAGAGGAGATCTCAAAAGACATCATTAACAAGTTCCTGGAATACTGCAGGTGCATTGCAGAGCCCAAAGGGCATAACCAAATACTCGTAGTGCCCGTCTCATGTGTTGAATGCCGTCTTCCACTCGTCTCCAGCATGTATGCGAAACAAATTATAGGCCCCTCGTAGGTCAAGCTTTGTAAACACACGTGCTCCTTTCAGACAATCACAGAGCTCAGAGATGAGTGGCAGTGGATATTGGTTCTTCACGGTGATGCCACGATAATCTATGCAGGGACGCAACGACCCATCTTTCTTCTTTACAAAAAAGAAGCCTGCTCCTGCAGGGGACGAGGACTTGCGAATGAAGCCCCTGGCCAGGTTGTCTTGGATGTATTCAGACATGGCTTGGGTCTCCGCCGAGGAAAGAGGATAAATCCTACCATGAGGAGGAGTGGTGTCGGGAGCGAGCTCAATGGGGCAGTCGTAGGGTCGGTGCGGCGGTAGAGTCTCGGCCTCTTTTTTATCAAAAACATCCACAAAGGCACTGTAAGCAGACGGTAATCCGGAGAGAACAGGAGAGGGAAGGGGGGTACCCACAGGACACACCGGCAGCAGACACCGAGCCTGACAAGACTCCCCCCAGCGCATAATGTTGCCGCTATGCCAGTCTAAGGTGGGCTCGTGGAGTCGCAGCCAAGGAAAACTGAGTAGGATAGGATGGGAAATACCTGCCAAGACAAAAAAC
Organism: Dendrobates tinctorius; assembly: GCF_039654945.1. Lineage (NCBI taxonomy): Eukaryota > Metazoa > Chordata > Amphibia > Anura > Dendrobatidae > Dendrobates > Dendrobates tinctorius. The sequence continues at coordinate 6,788,697 of NW_027361789.1, read as the reverse complement.
GTAATTTTCTCCCTGTGTAGGGCTCCTACCTGCAACTCTACCTCATGCGTGACATGAGTAACTCTCTAGCAGGGGTCGACCATCTACGGAAGCGAGGCTTAGAGGGTTCACTAAGGGCCTCACAGGAACAGAAAATTTGTTGACCTCCTCAAGCCTAATAAAATTTCCGGCGGCACTCGAGTCCACATAGGCCACCAGAGAAGTCTGCTTCCCTTCAACATGCAAGAGGACAGACAAAGTGAGGGGTAGAGAGGTATGAAAAACACCCAGGAAGGCCTCTCTTACCTTAGCTAGGCAGAGGAGTTTTCCGGATGGTAAGGACAGGTTCGGAGCAAATGGGAGCTGCTGCCGCAGTAGAAACAAAGACCCTGGAGGGTTCTCTCCCTACGACGCTGGTCAGAGAGCTTCAGGTGGTCCACCTGCATAGGTTCTGGTGCGGAGGCCGAGAAGAGAATCCTGGGTCAGGGACTGGGTGGTCTGCGAAGAGAAGATAAAGGATGAGAAACCCGTCTCTCCCTGGCTCGTTCCTGAAACCGGAGATCTATCCGTGTGGCCAGGGAAATCAGATTCTCCAGAGCTGTAGGGGTATCTCGACCAGCGAGCTCATCTTTAATACGACTCGAGAGACCTCGCCAGAAGGCGCCCACCAATGCCTCGTTATTCCAACCTAAGTCGGCGGACAAGGTCCTGAACTGTATGGCGTACTGGCCCACGGTTAGTGAACCTTGGCAGAGGCTAAATAAAGCCTCGGTGGTGGAAGCTAAGCGACCCGGTTCATCAAAAACCTGACGAAAAGTGTCCATAAAAACGGATAACTGGGTAACCACCATGTCATCACACTCCCAGAGGGGATTGACCCAAGCCAGAGCATCCCCCTCTAGGTGAGAGATGAAGGCCACTTTGACTTGGTCAGTGGGGTACTGCTGGGGCATTAATTCAAAATGAAGGCGGCACTGATTTAAAAAACCCCGACACAATTTGGCGTCACCGCTATATCGGGGTGGTTTGGCCAACCGTGGAGGAGGATGGGAACCCGCAGCAGGAGGAGCAGAGGCGGCCGAGTGCAAAGCGAGCAATCGACCGTCTACCGAAGCCATATAGCTGAGGATATGGGACTGGGTATCACGCTGCTGCGCCAATTCTTGTTGTAGGCTAGCCAACTGAGCGGCGTTACCAGGGTCAGAGGATTGGAGAGCGGAAAGACGCGAGTCCATAGTTTTCATAAAGGACATCAAGCGCGTCTGGTTCTCCCGAAGGAAAACCAACTCCTTTTGGGCAGCCGTGGCTCCAGCGGGGTCCATGGCCTGTTCTTACTGTTATGGCTGCTGTAGCGGGGATGCACATAGAGGCAATCCGGAAGTGGACCCTCTGGGGTGTGTTAGGGGCAGACCCCCAGGGGATAGAACCGCGACAGCCGGAACCAAAGGGACGACTGGGGCTAGGCTGGAGTGGAGGCACAGGTGTATCCATACAGTGAGCACAGGGGAGCACAGAGAGCGTGGAAACCGGGCAGAGCGCAGAACCGGAGCGTGGCGGGTGGCAATGGCTGGAGGCTGCAAAAGAAGAAGCACGGATAACACAAGCGGAGGGATGTAAGAAGCAGGACAGGGAAGGAGTAGGTGCAACTGAGGGCACCGTATAGCAGGAGAGCGGAGGGAAAACTGACGGAGGCAGCGCAGGCGGAGGCAAGGGAAGAGGGAGCCGAAGATACAGCGCAAAGCAGAGGCAAGAATAGGAGTGCAAGGACTAGAAACACAGCGCACACAGAGGCAGGGTAGAAGGGCCTGGAACACTGAGAGTGCTGCAATGAGACAGCGTCACCGCATTAGAAGAACAGGCGTCTTACCTGTCCAGACGCCGGCCTTAAGTAGCACTGGGCACCGCCATGTTGGAGGCGGGGCCAGCGCGTCATATTACCCAGGGGGCTCAGTTAGAGACTTCCATTTTTGGGAAGATACTGGCAGTCAAAGCCTTTATCCTTCCCAAAATTTTATACATATTTAGGACTTTGCCAGTTAGCTTTCCGCGCCAATCCATTGATAAAATTCAAGAACTCATCCGACTATTTATTTGGAAAGGTAAGAAAGCAAGAATATCTGCATAGAATCATAGAATCATCATGCAGACTTACTTTATAAAAATAAAAAACATAGGGGCGCAGGACTGCCCAACATATAGGCTTATTATCAGGCCTCACTTATTAAACAGAGCTGGCACTGGTTTATGGAAAACATGACACATCCGGCTTGGTATGGCTTGGAGAGAGATGCTAGTGATAGAGGTTCCACGCGAAAGCTTTTCTTTTACTTCCTTCTGCAAAAGCACAGTGCGAACTCATCGCATCCTATATTTCGGTCGATAATCTCAGCCTGGAGGGAACTCATTAAGCCGACTAAAAATATCAAAAAAGCAGGGCAAATCTTAAAACTACCCCTATCTTCATTTGCACTGATGGATGATCTCTCGATGCCGGATGTATGGGGGAAATCTGGAATCAAAAGTGTGGGGGATGTTTTTAGTGGAGTGGAGTTCTTGAAATTCAGTGAGATCAAGGCTAAATATAATCTACCATCATCTGAGCTGGTCTTTTACACCATGTTGAAAGACAGAATTTTGAAAATCATAAAAGGGAAGACTTTAAATTATGAAATGCTAACTTCACTGTTGTGCAACCTTAAAAATAAAAACCTCTGGAGTCTGCGTAATTTGTATAGATCTGTCGTCAAGGATCTAACGAGCCACAAAAACATATACATGAAGAGATGCGAGTCCGATTTAGGTGCCGATATCTGTCTCGAGAATTGGAACGATGCCATCAAATTCACTTACAATTCCAACATATCAATGGGTCTTCACGAGGGTTATTTTAAACTGTTTAATAGATGGTACTATACCCCGACAAGGTTATCACATTTTAACACAGAATTATCTTCTTTATGCTGGAGAGGCTGTGGACATCAAGGGAACCTCTACCATATATTTTGGGGTTGTTCAAAGATCAAAAACCTCTGGTTCCAGGTCACACAGCACATTAACCTCATTGCTAAGGACTTCACAATTATGCCTGAAAGAGCACTTCTTTCATTAGACATGGAACAGTTTGATGATTCGGTAAGATACATTATCATACACATCCTCTTAGTGACTAAGACCATGTTAGCACAATGGTGGAAAAAAGTCGAGGTTCCTAAGTTTTCAGACATACTTGATAAAATAGGCCAACATAGTGATTTAGAACTCAGATTTGCGATTAACAACAATCACATCCACAAATATACAAAAAAATGGAAGACTTGGAACAACAAATTCCATATCAAATAGACCTATTAAGAGGAATTATATTTTGAGGCCTAAACATGGCCGTTGTAGTACCGGGATGTTGTATCTCCTTCCAAGAATGTTACCCCATAATAAGGATTGGCGATTTTCTTTTCCTTTTATGTTGTTATTTGCTACATGCTATTTAATGCCTATTTGTGGGTTCTCTAGTTTTAAATTTTTTCCGTACCTGTACAAGGTTCTTTACTTCCCATTCCCTTTCCTCCCTTCCTACCTTCCTTCCCTTTCCCTGTTTAATTACTGAAAACCAATAAAATTATTTGAAAAGAGACTTAGATATCAGTGATATTAGTAACATTTAAACCATTATATTATAGATTTTATGTAGCATATGTGGAGGCATCACCTATATGCTTCAGTTAATAATAATAAAGCCAATGGCAATTCTTTATGTATAACCTTACTTTTTGCCTATAAAAGTTCCATACATACAAAAAAATAGGTTTAAATGTAGAACAATATACAGTCTGTCTCATCCTAAATCAACAGAATCACATGTTATAAATTGGTGTAATGGTTGTTGCAGTGATCTCTGCACTCTATACGAAGAAAATGACACAACCAGAGAACATATAATATACAGAGTGAAGTGAAAGCAATAAATTCAAGATTCCATATGATTCAGAGATTCTTATATGTCCCTGAGACAATGATATATGGAACTCCTTTGTTTTGTCAACTGGATAATCCTCTTATTGTTTTTTATGTTTGATAACCATCTCTTCTGAAGCTCTTCACAATTCCCTCTAGACACAAAAGCCTTTAGATTCTCTATAAATTAAGATCTGGACAGCACTTTGAGAACCTCTAACAAGGTCAGTTGATTTGTTCCAATGCCATGTGTAGCTGATGTCAGCTATACTTGGGTAGCTCAAGCCAATGACTCAAGATGCACACACACACACACATATACAGTGGGGAAAAAAAGTATTTAGTCAGTCAGCAATAGTGCAAGTTCCACCACTTAAAAAGATGAGAGGTGTCTGTAATTTACATCATAGGTAGACCTCAACTATGGGAGACAAACTGAGAAAAAAAAATCCAGAAAATCACATTGTCTGTTTTTTTTTCATTTTATTTGCATATTATGGTGGAAAATAAGTATTTGGTCAGAAACAAAATTTCATCTCAATACTTTGTGATATATCCTTTGTTGGCAATGACAGAGGTCAAACGTTTTCTGTAAGTCTTCACAAGGTTGCCACACACTGTTGTTGGTATGTTGGCCCATTCCTCCATGCAGATCTCCTCTAGAGCAGTGATGTTTTTGGCTTTTCGCTTGGCAACACGGACTTTCAACTCCCTCCAAAGGTTTTCTATAGGGTTGAGATCTGGAGACTGGCTAGGCCACTCCAGGACCTTGAAATGCTTCTTACGAAGCCACTCCTTTGTTGCCCTGGCGGTGTGCTTTGGATCATTGTCATGTTGAAAGACCCAGCCACGTTTCATCTTCAATGCCCTTGCTGATGGAAGGAGGTTTGCACTCAAAATCTCACGATACATGGCCCCATTCATTCTTTCATGTACCCGGATCAGTCATCCTGGCCCCTTTGCAGAGAAACAGCCCCAAAGCATGATGTTTCCACCACCATGCTTTACAGTAGGTATGGTGTTTGATGGATGCAACTCAGTATTCTTTTTCCTCCAAACACGACAAGTTGTGTTTCTACCAAACAGTTCCAGTTTGGTTTCATCAGACCATAGGACATTCTCCCAAAACTCCTCTGGATCATCCAAATGCTCTCTAGCAAACTTCAGACGGGCCCGGACATGTACAGGCTTAAGCAGTGGGACATGTCTGGCACTGCAGGATCTGAGTCCATGGTGGCGTAGTGTGTTACTTATGGTAGGCCTTGTTACATTGGTCCCAGCTCTCTGCAGTTCATTCACTAGGTCCCCCCTGCGTGGTTCTGGGATTTTTGCTCACCGTTCTTGTGATCATTCTGACCCCACGGGGTGGGATTTTGCGTGGAGCACCAGATCGAGGGAGATTACCAGTGGTCTTGTATGTCTTCCATTTTCTAATTATTGCTCCCACAGTTGATTTCTTCACTCCAAGCTGGTTGGCTATTGCAGATTCAGTCTTCCCAGCCTGGTGCAGGGCTACAATTTTGTTTCTGGTGTCATTTGACAGCTCTTTGGTCTTCACCATAGTGGAGTTTGGAGTCAGACTGTTTGAGGGTGTGCACAGGTGTCTTTTTATACTGATAACAAGTTTAAACAGGTGCCATTACTACAGGTAATGAGTGGAGGAAAGAGGAGACTCTTAAAGAAGAAGTTACAGGTCTGTGAGAGCCAGAAATCTTGATTGCTTGTTTCTGACCAAATACTTATTTTCCACCATAATATGCAAATAAAATGAAAAAAAAACAGACAATGTGATTTTCTGGATTTTTTTTTCTCAGTTTGTCTCCCATAGTTGAGGTCTACCTATGATGTAAATTACAGACGCCTCTAATCTTTTTAAGTGGTGGAACTTGCACTATTGCTGACTGACTAAATACTTTTTTGCCCCACTGTATCTCTGAATCAGTGAAAGTTAAAGGGAACCCGTCAGCAGGATAGTGCACAGTAACCTACACACAGTGTCAGGTCGGCACCGTTGTACTGCCACTGTCTGTAGGCTACTGTGCTCAATCCTGCTGACGGGTTCTCTTTAAAGTGTATCCTCCATTTTAATTTTTATTTCATAAATCAGTAATGCATATAAAATCTTGAAACTTTGTAATATATCTTATCAGACAATTCTGTAAAATCTATGCTCAATGAAGACCGGTTGTTACATTACTATGATAGAAGATGACAGTTACTACTGATATGGGTTTATGTAAATGGGACAGGTAGGAAAAGGGAGAAGCTAAAGGCAGAGTTCCTCCATCTTCATCTCCCCTCCCTTCTCTATATAATCTTAAAAAATAACTTGTCATGATCTCAGTGTGGGTTTGACTCGCACACGTGGGGTTAATGTTTGGAACCAGTGCTGATGACTGGCATTTCTGGGGTTAAAGGTTGTGATCCCGATGCAGGCTTACCTGCACACCTGGGGCTATGATTGTGGCCTCTCCCTGGTTCTGGGCCTCAGGACGCTCCCATCCCTGTCAGTTATACTCTCGCCCTTGGCATTGTGTGGTGACCCCTGAGTGTGTTAGTGCTGTGTTCTGGTTGCTTGATTCTCTGTGTATGACTCGGTCTGTTCCCTGGATATCGCTTTGGATTCTGCCTGGTACCTTATATGTCTGTTTGGTTTTGATCTTTGCTTGGCCCTGATTATCCGCTCTGTCTCCTCCCTGGTACTGTACTGATATCTTGTGTATGACCTTTGGCTTTGTCTGACCTCCCGTCGGTTTTTCCCTCCTGTACCTCGCTGGTCTGTACCGTGCATGACTTCTGCTTTGCCATAATCTGAGTTCTCTGGCTTCTCTGACACTATTAGTTGAAGCACGCTTTGTCACCTCTGCTGCCCTGCTCCCCAGGTAACTCTTAGCACTGCTTCTGTACTCAGGACACGTGCACTGGCTCTATGAGCAAGTGTAGTGCGGTGTCTCTGACATAACTGTTATCTACTGTCTCAGGAACATAAAAATCTGTCTTCACTGAATAAAGATTTTACACATAAATTGAGAATTTTAAGAATGATCGATCAGTCCTAGAGGAGAAAGAAGCAGATTTGTCTGATAAGATATGTTACAAAGTTTCTTATTTTCACATTCATTTATGAAATAAAATGATGGTTGCAATTTAAGTATAATTTTATGACATAGTCTTACTTTTAAACAGGCTCACTGCAATCCAACCGCAAAACAACCAAAACCAGACACTGTACCCAATCGGCATGTACTCATTGACCACTCAGTAATTTGCTTTGCTTCTCTGTCTCCATACTACTACTTTTAGAGACCTAAATATAGCACTTCACAAACTAATGCTAATGGGTTAAGGTAAAGCATCAATGACTATATCTTACAAGAAAGGTAGGCTTTTAATGACTTGATGTTCATTTTAATTGAATTTTACCATACCACTTGAGTCATATATCTAGGGAAATAGACTGGTGAAGTAAACTTCTATTCTGAACTTAATTGGAAAATGAAAATGCCATAATTGAATTAAGGATTGCACAGGAAGTGTTTTAAACACATTACAATGACTAATGTAATATAACCTCACCATCAAGTGCATCTAACTGTGCAATGCAAATCATTTTTCTGTTCTTAGTGCATTGTCTTTATTTTATGTATTTGTTTTATATTTTTATTGTTGAATACATGCCATACATCTGTTCTCAAAGACTATGATCATCTACTAGTTCAGAATTTGTGACTCTCCAGATGGCCAATATATATATAGATTTTTTTTTCCTTACTTTATTTAGGGTGGAGAATTCACCTATAGAGTTATTTTTGTAAAGCAGCCAAGTTTAAAAAGTTTTGTGCTAAGGAAATTATGCTAAGCACCTGTCTGACAACTACAGTTCTATAAGCATATTGAGTTTTCACTGATAAAATCCAAATGAGTTTTCATTGTGTGCAAGGAGTTCAAACATGACAAATGTGAGGTCTTTAATAGGATCCCAGCTGCCATAACAACCATTCACCTCCCAATCATGTTGCATATGGTTATGAAGGGGACATCTATTAAGTGACAGAAGATCCCACTCTATGTGCACCCCTTAGATGACATATTGACCACAACATCAAAGAGATCAACCAGCCATGATCAGAGCTAACTCAGGCCGTTTTGAGCTATATAAAACAGCTGTCACCTAATAAGCTCCTAAGCACTCTTCGAAGAGATGAAAGGGTGATTCCAGAACATCCTCTCAGACCAAATAAAATCTTCTTTTATTAGAACAGTTTAAAAATGTTTAAAATAAGAGGGAAAACCCTCCAAGCCAGACGTGTTTCTGGGGTACTTCAGCGCCCTTAGTCAGAGGATCCGAGTATTAATTTATTCAGGTCAGCCTTTCTAGTTCTTGATTTAATCACTTCTATAATGCAAAAGGAGATCTCATTGATCTTACCTTTATGGACAGTATTAATATGTAGTGCAATGGGGATATCAGCCAATGCCAGTGACTGGAGGTACACTTTTTACCTCAGATCACAGCTGCTGGCTCACGCTGTCATTTGACTGCGTGGAAACCGCACCTGTCTGACCGGCGGTAATGATTTAACTGCCGATCAGAAGCAGTGTTTGCCATGTTGTCATGCACATAATGTGAAAAACACCTGGTGTTCGGAGAGGGGGCCCGAACCTGAACAGCAACATAGACTTCCTGGTGAAGTCCATGTTCGGTGTCCGTCCCCGAACAGTAGGTGTTTGGGTTCATTCATCTCTACACATAACAACTGAAGAGTGGGCATGGATATCTGACATTTGTTTGGTTCTCCAAAACTTTGAGGATTCCACAAAGATGGTGAGTGGCGATGATGCCATAGTCAACACAACAATTCTGTGCCTACTTAAACAGTTGCTGCTCAAAATTAAACATGAAACTTTGCATGCAGACCAGGTGGAAATGGAGGATGACATAATACAGAGAGATTGTAGGCAACCCAGACTCATCTCATCTGCTCAGCACAGATTGGGTCACAATGAGGATGTGGACATTGAGGAGGAGGAAGAGGAGACACAGGAGCTGGTGGCTAGCACAACACAGGCTATTGCCCACACAATCTTTGCCTCTCCTACATGGATCATAGGTTGAGGATTGGCTGAGGATGGGAATCATAGAATCATAGAATGTTAGAGTTGAAAGGGACCTCCAGGGTCATTGTGTCCAACCCCCTGCTCAAAGCAGGGTTCACTAAACCATCTCAGACAGATGTCTGTCCAGCCTCTGTTTGAAGACTTCCATTGAATGAGAACTCCGCAATGAAGGAGAATGAGGAGTAAGAGAGGGAGGAGGAGAAAATGGACGGTCGTTATGAGGATGGAGACAGGGAATTGTTGCCTGTATGGAGCTTGGCATATATGGCCGACTTTATGTACCGCTGCCTTTCCAGTGACCCTCTCGTTACATTCATCTTGACCAATAAAGAGTACTGGTTGTTTACCCTGCTAGGCCCCCGCTGGAAGGAGAACTTTACCTCACTTCTTCCTGAGGTGGAGAGGCCTTCTAAAATGGTGCTAGGCCATTATGGAAAATATGTTGAAAAATTTCCCATCAGATGACGCTAGTGGCAGGGAGCAAACTTCTTTGCCCAGCCAAAGAGGAGAGGCCTGCGAGACACCCTGTAGAGGAAAGGGTACACTCTAGTAGGAGTGGGCCAATTTCATAACACCATTGAGTGTGCACAGAGTCTGTTTATGGTATTTTTGATAAGGGGGGAAAAGTTTTTGAAAATGGTCAAGCAATACCTGGCCAACCAATCAGCGTACTCCCTAATTCCTCTATGACTTTCAACTATTGGACCTCAAAGCTGGACACCTTGCATGAGCTGTACCTCTATACCTTGGAGGTGTTGTGCTGCTCTGCCGCTAGTGTCTTGTCTGAGTGAGTTTTTAGTGCTGCCAGAAGGAGGGTCATAACAGACAGGCGATTTCACCTGTCAACTGAAAATGCAGATAGGCTCACTCTCATAAAAATGAACAAAGCCCACACTTTTCCACATCACCAAATTACAGCAACACATAAAGTGTTATATTCAATATTTTAATGAAGCCCACCAATTGTTGCCTTTTGGGCTCTATAGATGACCCTCCTCATAATTTGTATGGCTTTGCACTTTCTGCTGAGACTTTATAACTGTATAAATACATCAACTACACTTTCAAAATATTTTTGTTCAAAATTTGTTATGGATTCAATGACTCATCCATACAGTTTAACACGGTTGTTGTTGCTGCATTACAGTGATATGTAAAACTTACAAAAAGCATAGAAAAATATTTCAGGATTAGATTTCTCATTCATACAGTATTATGAGCTTTCTGTCACATTTTGGTGGTACATAGCAGTAGAAAAAAGCATTTGAAGTAGAAACAAGCATTATGCTTGTTTATTCACATTTCTAACCCTTACACTATTCTGTGTTCTGGGGTACATTTTTTAGATATATAACATTTAAAAAAAGTTTCAAAATTTTGCTGGGCTACATTTCTCAGTCATCAGTCATACAGTATTATGTGTTCTTGGGTACATTTCATTGGTATATAACTCTCAAAAAACGTTCAAAATCTTATTGTTATTATATTGATCACTCATAGACTATTCCATGATCCCGAGTTAATTTACTTGGTATATAACTCTCAAAAACTTTTTCAAAATTGATTGCTATCATAGTGCTCATCCATCGGGTATTACATATTGTTGGGTAAATTTCATTGGTATATAAGCATCAAAAAATTGTTCAAAATTGTATTGGTATTATATTTCTCATCCATAGACTTTTAGCTATGCTTTGGTAGCTTTCAGTGTTATTTAAGCCTCCAAAAGTTTGTTTAAAAATGTATTGCTATTAGTCACCTGTAGACTATTCTGTGGTCTGGAGTACATTTCGTTGGTATATAACCCTCAAAAAACTTGCTCAAAATTTATTGTTGTTATATTTCTCACCCATAGGTATTACATCTTCTCATTGGTATTAGAATGCTCCCCTTTAGACTATTCCATGTTCCGTGGTATCAATATCAAATTGCTCACCCATAGGGTATTGCATATTCTTGGGTACATTTAACTGGTATATAGCTAGAGATCGGCGAACTTGATTGGAAAACGTTCACCAATCTCAAATTCAGCACGAACATTGCACATTCGGATTCATGTTCGGCAATTCGGCCACTGTTTGATAAATGATCGAGTTTCCACTAATGCCTTTGTTAGGACTTTGGATAAGTTAGCGGTGCAGTCTGATGGGGGGTACACGTTTGATTAAGGGAGAAGTTGGGGAGATGTCAGAGGAGCGGCAGATTGTTATTTTTTTTTTTTAAATTAACTTAATGTGTGGAGATTCCAACAGCCAATCAGGGTGCAGAAGACATCCACAATGTCCGGACACAAGGGCTTGTGTCATTGGCTACCGAAGTCAAATGTCCCTCTCCATATTACAAGTCGACAAGTGGCTTTGACGCCATTTTGTCAGTGTAACAGCATAGTGAGGCTGCTGCTGCAAGTGGTCAGATCGTTAGCTAGGCAGTTTATTGTCTGCTAGTTCAGATAGAAAGGATCCTGTGTCAAATTGACCTTCCAGCATCTAAATCCTTTGTGCTAATTGTGTGGCCCAGACACCAGTCCACATTTCAGCATCTAAATCCTTTGTGCTAATTGTGTAGTCGAGCCAGCAGTCCACATTCCAGCATTCAAATCCTTTGTGCCAATTGTATGTTTCAGACAACAGTCCACATTCCAGCATCTAAATCCTTTGTACTAATTGTGTGTTCCAGACACCAGTCCACATTTCAGCATCTAAATCAGTGTTTCTCAACTCCAGTCCTCAAGACCGACCAACAGGTCAAGTTTTCAGGATATCCTTAGCATTGCACAGGTGATTTCAACACCTGCTCAAGCATTAATTCCATCACCTGTGCAATAGTAAGGAAATCATGAAAACATGACCTGTTGGTGGGTCTTGAGGACTGGAGTTGAGAAACACTGATCTAAATCCTTTGTGCTAATTCTGTGCTCCAGACAGAATTTAGTGACAGGTGACTGACAGGTCTGGACTTAGGATTGTGAAGCAGCGGGGAAGGGTACATCCAACATGAGTGGGAAATAGCGAGGTCTTTGTGGAAGGGGGATAAGCTTGGTGTTCGAGGTATACGTGGAATAGGTGATGATGTTACTGAAAGTTCTTGACAAACACTGGCTCGTCCTATCCAAAGACAACTGACAACTTCTATTATTGGACGTGCTACTTGACTGCCTTTCTTTGGCAGCCACACAGTGGTACACCTTGTAGATGAGGGCCAGAAATGCATGTGCCCCATTAGATGGCAAGCGCTGCATCAAGTGGCCCCTCCTCCTCTTCCTCCACCTTAACATCACAATATACTCCTCAGAGGTGGAACTCCAATTATCCTTGATTCCCCCGTGTCACAACTCTCCAACCGCCCAACTAACTGTGGGGAACCACAGATGAGTGAGTCTGCAGAGGTGCTCAAACATTCTATTCCATGGGCATCAGAGGTCTGCTCCAATTATTCACAGACGCAGGAGGAGGAAGGCATCTGCACTGATGCTGAAAATATTTTTCAGTTGGAACCAGGGCCGGATAAAGTAGGATTTGAGCAGAATCCAGACCCTTGTCACCAGATGTTAACCCCCGGGGGGTGGATATGATCCTGATGAGACTCCGATACCCGAGGAGTATGAAGACTGTACTGTGCTTTCAGGCCTGGAAGAGGAGGAGGGTGACTCTCAGGGCAAGGAGTGGGAAAACAGAGAGGATGATGACAAGGTTGTAGATCATAATTGGTGTGAACCCAGAGATATGCAGCTGAGTAGCTCTGCAGGGGAAGTGGAGGAGCAGGAAGATAAGTAGGTTACGTTGCAGATTTCCGCACAGACACGGAGTGATGAAACCACAACAAGAACTGCATCCTCAGCCACAACTCTGGCTGTGGTCATCAACGACTGAGGGTTTGCATTTCACCAGGGTGCCAAGGGTTGCCTAGCCTATGCCTTTTTTTGAGACCACAAAGAATGACCCAACTCATGTTATCTGCCAACTTTGTAAAAAGCGACTCAGAAGAGGCAAAAATTGCAATAATTTGACTACTATATGCATGAACCAGCACCTGGGCGATCAGCATGCCTTAGTGTGGGAATCTCACTGTGCTAAATTGCAGAATGGCAGGCCCCACCAATCACTGGCTGCCCCATCAACCCCATCTGCTGCTTCTCCTCCTCTGCACCGTTCCAAGTGTTCACACACACTTCTCCTGCCATGGAAACTACAATTGTTTGGCCACCTCAGTCAACGTGAGTGAGAGCCAGTCAGCTGTTATGGAAACAGACATGACTGCTGGTTTTGCGTCACCTAGCACAACACATCTTTCACAATCCACCATACCATCTCTGCCTGAACTTCACTCACAGTCCAGCAGTTTGTCCTGTTCTCCATACTCCACCCTCTCTCAGCACAGCAGCCAGCTCTCGGTCCTGCAGTTGTGGTCACATAAAACAATGTTTCCTTCTACACATGGAAAAGCTAAGAGCTTGAACCCCACCATCTCCAATCTGTGGGCCACGGAAATGCTGCCTTTTTCTCCTGGTGGATACAGATGGTTTCCGAAAGTTGATGGCCATCACAGTCCCACAGTACCAGTTGCCCAGGCGCCATTACTTCACAAAGAAAACTGTGCCTGCATTACACCAGCATGTCATCAATAACATCACCCATTCCTTGAAAAAATCTGTCATCCAAGGTGAATTTAACTGCCGACACCTGGATGAGAAAACATGGGCAGGGGCATTACATCTCGCTGATTGGTCACTGGGTGACTCTGGTGGTTGTGTGGGGAGGCAATCAAGGGGCTGCTCCACAAGTCTTTAAATTCCAAAGGCTTGTGTGACAAACCTCTCTAACAGTTCTACCTGTGCCCTCAATATCTCTCTTAATCAGACACGTGTTCCAACAGTGCAGATAGAATCTCCCCCCCTTCCATACTGAACAACAATGGCTCACCACAATCAGGCACTGTTTAAATTAATATGCCTTGGAGATTGTAGTCACACAGCACAAGAGTTGTGGACAGGTATCCAGGCCAAGTTTGAGCAGTGGCTGTCTCCACTAAACCTGGAGCCAGGGAAGGCCCTTTGCGATAATGGTGCAAACCCGACGATGGCCCTACACCATGGCAACCTCACACACATGCCTTGCATAGCTCACATCCTCATCCTGGTGGTACAGCAATTTCTACGCCACTATCCCGGCCTGGATGTGCGGCTGCAGAAATCACAGTCGCTGTGTGCTCACTTCCAATGATCGCATCCAGCAGGTCATCAACTTGCATTGCTACAGAGGTCTTTCGGACTACTGGTTAACTGTTTGATTAGCAATGTTTTGACAAGGTGGAATTTCATTCTGCACATGTTGCAGCAGCGATGAGCCCTGGTGCAGTATGTCCTTTTGCATAGCATGGGACAGTCTGGACATGGTCCAATCATGTTTGCAGAGTGAGCACAGGTGCCGATGCCATCATCAGCATTACTATTCCAGTCATCTACATGCTGGAGCACACTTTGAATAGTCTGCGTGAGGAGGTGATGGTCCCAGGGGAAGAGTTGGAAGCAGAGAAGAATGCAGAAGGGATAACAATATCTCAAATTTCCTGACTGTCATCATACAGGTGGGTTCCATAGGAGGGTGGCTTACAGTGATCAAGCGGGGCTCATGGTACCAGGCCATCTGTTAGTGAAGATGCAGAAGCCGAGAAACAAATAGATGAGGACAAGGTGATGGACATACGACAGTCAGGAGATGAAGAGGATAATGATCTTCTCTCTGTTTTCCGTGGTTGGTGGGAGGGGACAGAGGAAGCAACCTTGAGTGTTACCCCCCCAATAACACAGCATGGACTTGGACCTCATGGAAGCGCCCGATACATGAGCACCTTCTTGCTGCACAATCTTCAACACTATGCCCGTATTCTTAGGGTAAGAAATAGTGCTGACTACTGGGTTGCAACGGTACAAGAGTAAATTTAGCTGGATACTTTCCCCCTTGGAAAGGGATGTGTGCCTGCTGCAGTATCGAAATCCGCTTATAGGCAATCTTAAGAGTTGTTTTCCCAAAGACAGCAGTGAGGCTCACAGTGCCATGCAACCCTGGGAGTGTCAAGGTGTCATCGCCAAAACATTAGCAGCAGCATCAGTGTAAGTGGCATAAGCAATTTCTGTGAATTGTTTAACACATTTTTAAGACCAACCCGTTCAGCAGCAGAACAGAGTACAAGTCTGTCATGTTGTGAAAATTGATGCCACTTTTTGCTGTGTGACAACTATATGTTTGATATGTGGAGACTCCAAGTTCGCTCTCCATCTGGTGTGTTGCCCATGTATGTAGGTCTCCCAGACAGGCAAACCTGCACTTACTTTCAGTCAACTACCTGTTTAACTTTCCTTACATTTTTCTACCAATTTTGCTGTATGAAACTGATGTTTGTGCCATCTGAGTGTGCCTGGATTAAAAAAAAATTGGAGGTGTTGCATGAGGTATGAGGTCTCACAGCTAAGTAGGCTTACACCACTCCCTTAACCACCAGGTCCTCATTATGCTTTAATTCCAAGCTGTAAATGTTGGAATAAAACCTGATACCTCATGCATGGCCCATGGCTGACTGCTTGTGTGCCATTATAACAGTTTCTACTATGAGTTAATTGATCAGTCAACTACCTGTGTTACTATTCTTACATATTTCTATCAATAGTAGTCTATAAAACTGATGTTTGTGCCATCTGAGTGTGGCTGGATTAAAAATAAAAAAAAATTGAGGTGTTGCATGAGGTGTGAGGTCTCTCAGCTAAGAAGGCTTACACCGCTCCCTTAACCACCATGTCCTCATTGAAACTTCAATTCCAAGCCTTAAATACTGGGCCAGGCCCTGATACTGTACCTCATGCATGGCCCATGGCTGACTGCTGCTGTGCCATTTGAAAATTTCTACTGTGGGTCAATTGATGCCACTTTTCATGGTGTCGTCCCCTAATTTTATTTTAGCTGTTTGAGAAGCTTTTTGTCACCCCTTAAGGTGTTGAACAGCTATGGCAAAAATTAGGAGACCACCACATCAAAACCCTGTCATGGGCAGCCCATTCTCCAGACTTGAACCCCATTGAAAACCTCTGGAATGTAATCAAGAGGATGTTGGCTAGGCCCAAGCCATCAAGCAAAGAAGAACTGCTTAAATTTTTGTGCCAGAACCAGTGTGAAAGACTGGTGGAGAGCATGCCAAGATGCATGAAAGCGGTATTTAATAAGCATGGTTATTCCACAAAATATTGATTTTTGAACTCTTCCTGAGTTAAAACATTAGCATTTTTGTTTCTAAATGATTATGAACTTGTTTTCTTTGCATTATTTGAGGTCTGAAAGCACTTTTTTTTTTAATCATTTTTCTTTGTCAGAAAAAAATTACAAAACGCATTTCTTGGAAATTCGGACACATGTAAGAAGTTTATAGAATAAAAGAGCAATTTACATTTTACTCAAAAATATACCTATAAAGAGAAAAATTAGGCAAACTAACATTTGAAAGTGGTCTTTTAATTTTGCTACAGCTGTATATATGTATTCTATGTGTATATAAAGTGCCTTGCGAAAATATTCAGCCCCCTGGAACTTTTCAACCTTTTCCCACATATCATTCTTCAAACATAAAGATACCAAATATAAATTTTTGGTGAAGAATCAACAACAGGTTGGACACAATTGTGAAGTTGAACAAAATGTATTGGTTATTTTAAATTTTTGTGGAAATTCAAAAACTGAAAGTGGGGCGTGCAATATTATTCAGCCCCTTTACTTTCAGTGCAGCAAACTCACTCCAGAAGTACATTGTGGATCTCTGAATGATTGAATGTTGTCCTAAATGACTAATGATGATAAATACAGTGCTGTGCAAATTAATTTTAAGTAAAATCTTAAGTTGGTTACCAGTCAGTGATTCAAACCAGTTTTAACTACTTTGAACAGGTGTGAGTGCCTGGTTTGAATCACTGACTGGTAACCAACTTACAATTTTACTTAAAAAAATGCTTTGTCCAAATTAATTTGCACAGCACTGTATAATCCACCTGTGTTTAATCAAGTTTGTATAAATGCACCTGCTCTGTGATAGTCTCAGAGTTCTGTTTGATGCACAGAGAGCATCATGAAGACCAAGGAACACAACAGGCAGGTCCGTGATACTGTTGTGGAGAGTTTAAAGACGGATTTGGATACAAAATGATTTCCAAAACTTTAAACATCCCAAGGAGCACTGTGCAAGCGATCATATTGAAATGGAAGGAGTATCATACCACTGCACATCTACCAAGACCCGGCCGTCCCTCTAAACTTTCATCTCAAACAAGGAGAAGACTGATCAGAGATGCAGCCAAGAGGCCCATGATCACTCTGAACTGCAGCGATCTACAGCTGAGGTGGGACAGTCTGCCCATAGGACAACAATCAGTCGTACACTGCACAAATCTGGCCTTTATGGAAGACTGGCAAGAAGAAAGCGATTTCTCAAAGATATCCATAAAAAGTGTTGTTTAAAGTTTGCAACAAGCCACCTGGGAGACACACCAACCATGTGGAAGAAGGTGCTCTGGTCAGATGAAACCAAAATTGAACTTTTTGTCAACAATGCCAAATGATATGTTTGGAGTAAAGGCAACACAGCTCATCACCCTGAACACAACATCCCCACTGTCAAACATGGTGGTGGCAGCATCATGGTTTGGGCATGCTTTTCTTCAGCAGCGACAGGGAAGATGGTTAAAATTGGTTGGGAAGATGGATGGAGCCAAATACAGGACCATTCTTGAAGAAAACCTG
This sequence comes from Dendrobates tinctorius, assembly GCF_039654945.1. Lineage (NCBI taxonomy): Eukaryota > Metazoa > Chordata > Amphibia > Anura > Dendrobatidae > Dendrobates > Dendrobates tinctorius. The sequence goes on along the minus strand of NW_027361789.1, from coordinate 6,770,872 downwards.
TTGAAGTCTGCAAAAGACCTGAGACTGGGATGGAGATTTGTCTTCCAACAAGACAATGATCCCAAACATAAACCAAAATCTACAATGGAATGGCTCACAAATAAATATATTCAGGTGTTAGAATGGCCAAGTCAAAGTCCATACCTGAATCCAATCGAGAATCTGTGGAAAGAGCAGAAAACTGCTGTTCACAAACGATCTCCATCAAACCTCACTGTGTTCGAGCTGTTTGCCAAGGAAGAATGGGCAACAATTTCAGTCTCTCAATGTACAAAACTGATAGAGACAAACCCCATGCGACTTGCAGCTGTAATCGCAGCAAAAGGTAGCGCAACAAAGTATTAAGTTACAGGGCCCGAATAATATTGCACGCCCCACTTTTCAGTTTTTGAATTTCCACAAAAATTTAAAATAACCAATAAATATCATTCAACTTCACAATTGTGTCCCACTTGTTGTTGATTCTTCACCAAAAATTTACATTTGGTATCTTTATGTTTGAAGCATGATATGTGGGAAAAGGGCGAATACTTTCACAAGGCACTGTATCTATTCTTTTCTAACCTGTCAGTGTGATTTTACTGTTCACCCCACATGAATTGCCGGCTTTTCAGAGGACACCGGAGCGTATTTCTCGCAAGTCACACTGATGGTCCATGTGGTGTTCTATTTTTTCTCGCACCCATAAACTTGCATTGGTGAGTCTCAGCCGATATACGCAGCAAATCGCAGCATGCTGCGATTTCACTCGTACGTATAATACGACTGAGAAAAAAAACAGTGATGGGAGCGGCCCCATAGATTACCAGCGGTCCGAGTGCTATGCATAGCACTCGTCCGTATTCCTCGCTAGTGTGACTCCGGCCTAAGAG